>NC_092750.1:38091085-38400370 GCF_047496795.1 Chiloscyllium punctatum | reverse complement strand
ATTATCTTATATGTCTCAATTAAGTTAGCTCTCAACATTCTTCTCTTGAATGAAAACAGCCTCAAGTTCCTCAGCCTTTGCTCATAAGACCTTCTCTCCATACCAGGCAATATCCTAGTAAATCTCCTCTGAACCCTTTCCAAAGCTTCCACATCCTTCCTATAATGCGGTGACCAGAACTGTACGCATTATTCCAAGTGCAGCCGCTCCAGAGTTTTGAACAGCTGCAGCATGGTTCCAAAACTCAATCCCTCTACTAATAAATATTAACACACCGTATGCCTTCTTGACAACCCTAGCCAGCTGGGTGGCAACCTTCAGGGATCTATATACATGGACACCGAGATCTTTCTCCTCATCTACACTTCCAGGAATCTTACCATTAGCCCAGTACTCTTTATTCCTGTTGCTCCTTCCAAAGTGAATCACATCACACTTTTCTGCATTAAATTCTATTTGCCACCTCTCAGCCCAGCTCTGCAGCTTATCTATGTCCCTCTGTAACCTGCAACATCCTTCAGCATTATCCACAACTCCACTGACCTTAATGTCATCCACAAATTTACTAATCCATCCTTCTACGCCCTCATCTAGGTAATTTATAAAAATGACGAACAGCAGTGGCCCCAAAACAAATCATTGTGGCGCACCACTGGTAACTGAACTCCAGGATGCATATTTCCCAACAACCATCACTCTTTCTCTTTTTTCAGCTGGCCAACCTCTGATCCAAACTGCTACATCACTCTCAATCCCATGCCTTCGTATTTTGTATAATAGCCAACTGTGGGAATCCTTATCAAATACCTTGCTGAAATCCATATACACCACATCAATCGCAATACCCTCATCCACCTGTTTGGTCATCATCTCAAAGAACTCAATAAGGTTTGTGAGGCATGACCTACCCTTCACAAAACCGTGTTGACTATCCCAAATCAACTTATTTCTTTCTAGATGATTATAAATCCTATCTCTTATAACCTTTCCAACACTTAAGCCACAACTGAAATAAGGCTTGCAGATCTATAATTACCAGGGTTGTCTCTACTCCCCTTCCTGGGGCCAACATTTGCTATCCTCCAGTCCTCTGCCACTATTCCTGTAGACAATGACAACATAAAGGTCAAAGCCAAAGGCTGTGCAATTTCCTCACTGGCTTCCCAGAGAATCCTAGGATAAATCTCATCCTGCCCAGGAGACTTATCTATTTTCACACTTTCCAGAATTGCTAACTCTTCCTCCTTGTGAACCTCAATCCCTTCTAGTCTAGTAGTCTTTATCTCAGTGTTCACCTTGACAACATTGTCTTTTTCCAGTGTGAATACTGACAAAAAAATATTCATTTAATGCTTCCCCTATCTCAGACTCCATGCATAATTTCCACTACTACCCTTGGTTGGCTCTAATCTTTCTCCAGTCATTTTTAAAATTCCTGACATACCAACAGAAGGCTTTAGGGTTTTCTTTGATCCTTTCTGTCAATGACTTTTCATGTCCCTTCCTGGCTCTTCTTAGCTCTTCCTTTAGACTAACTTGTAGTTCTCAAGTGTCCTAACTAAGCCTTCCCGTCTCATCCTAATATAAGCTTTCTTCTTCCTCTTGATAAGAGATTCAACTTCTTTAGTAAACTACAGCTCCCTTGATCGACCACTCCCTCCATGCCTGACAGGTACATACTTACCAAGGACTCACAGTAGCTGTTCCTTGAATAAGCTCCACATTTCAACTGTGCCCATCCCCTGCTGTATCCTTCCTCAGCCTATGCATCCTAAATCTTGCCTAATCACATCATAATTGCCTTTCCCCCAACAATACCTCTTGCCTTGCTTTATATACCTATCCCTTTCCATTGCTAAAGTAAACATAACTGAATTGTGGTCACTATCACCAAAGTGCTCACCTACCTCCAGATCTAACACCTGGCCAGGTTCATTACCCAGTACCAAATTCAATGTGGCCTCGCTCTTTGTTGGCTTGTTTACATACTGTGTCAGGAAACCATCCTGCACACATTGGACAAAAACTGACCCATCTAAAGTACTCGAACGATAGTATTTCCAGTCAATATTTCAAAAGTTAAAGTTCCCCATAACAATTACCCTGTTACTGTCGTTCCTATCCAGAATTATCTTTGCTATCCTTTCCTCTGCATCTCTGGAACTATTTGGAGACCTTTTGAAAACAGGGTGATCTCTCCTTTCCTGTTTCTAACTTCAGCCCATACTACCTCAGTAGACAAATCCTCAAACGTCCTTTCTGCCACCAGAATACTGTCTTTGACTAACAATGTCACACCTCCTCTTCTTTTACCACCTTCTCTTCTAAATCCTGGAACCTGCAACAATCATTCCTGTCCCTGTTCTATCCATGTCTCCAAAATGGCCACAGCATTGAAGTCCCAGGTACCAACCCACGTTGCATGTTCACTCACCTTGTTCCAGATGCTCCTGGCGATGAGGTAGGCACACTTCAAACCACCTTCCTGCTTGACAGTGAACTCTTGCGACCTTGAAATCTCATTTCTGATCTCACTACTCTCAACCACCTGGACACTGGAACTATAACTTACATTCCCAAGTCTCTACTGACTTGTATCTTTGTGTACACTGATAAAATTAAATCGGCAGAGATAGCCATGCAGTAGAATTCATAGAGTGTGTAAGGCCAGTTTCCAAGAACAATATATTGTGGATTCATCCATGGATCAGGCTATTTCGGATCTGATAATCGATAAAGAGGTAGTTCAATAAATTAACTCAGAGTAAAGGATCCCCTGGGAAACAGTTATCATAACATGATAGAGGGAGAAACTTGATTTGACTCAACTGTACTAAATCTGAACGAGAGTAATTACAAAGTAGTGAGGACAGAATTGCCTGAGTGGATTAGGAAAGGAGTTTAGCAGAGAATATGGTGAAGGAACAATGGCAGCCATTTAAAGAAATAGTTCATGACTCACAACAAAGACACATCACAGTGAGGAAGCATGATTCTAGGAAAGAATTAAACTAACCATTGTTAACCCAGGAAGTTAAGCACAATACTAAATTGAAAGGGACGTATATAAAATCGCAAAGATTAGTAGTCAGCCAGAGGGTTGGGATTTTTTAAAAAACTAATAAAATTTCTTTGAAAAATATAGAGACAGATAGTAAACATTGAGAGTCAACTACCAAGTAATATCAAAATGGACAGCAAGACTTTCTTGACATGAATAAAAAAAAAGAAAGGCCAAAGTGAACATCGGCTCCTTAGAAAATGAGACTGGGGGAATAACAATGGGGAACCAGGAAATGGCAGAGGCTTTGAATAAATACTTTATATCAGTCTTCATGGTAGAGGACACAAAGAATATTCTAGAATTATTAAATGATCAAGGGGGAAAATGGAGAAAATATCTATAATAACAATCACTCGAGAAAAAAGTGCAACAGCAAAGTAAAGTATGATAGGTCACTTGGACCTGATGGGTTACACCCTTGGACATTAAAGGAAGAAGTGGTGGAGACAGTATGACTGGTGGTAATCTTCTTTGAATCTTCAGATTCTGGAAATGTCCCATAGAATTGGAGAACTATTCAAAAAGGGAAGCAGACAAAAAAAAACAGATAACGGAAAATTAGTCAACTTAACATCTGTCATTGGGAAAATGTTAGTATCATTTATGAAGGATGTAATAGGAGAGCATTTAGAAATTCAAAGGAATTTTAAAATAGCAAGAAACAAAGCCAACTGTTAAAGCTTCTATAGGTTGTTACAAAAGCACTTTATGTTCGGTGTTGTTTGGAGGACTTATGTTTTGAAAGATTGCGCAAAAGGAAAGTTATTTTATGTTTTGTGGTCATAACTGAAGTGGTTTCTTTCAAAGAGGTCATTGAAAGTTCATTGTAGAGAGTGGAGATTTTTTATTCACAAGGCTTTCCAAACATTCTAATGGTGATATCAGCATACTTTTTTGCTGTTTAGGATCGTGGCTGAATTGGGGATGCTCTTGTTTTATTTAGCTAAGTTGGAGGCAAGCCTGCCAAGAACAAACTGAGTTGAAGGAAAACTTGCCATGGACAAGTTGCCTGGCTAATCTCTTCCACTTTTGAAAAGAAAATCCTCTACATCAGTTCGGGGGCTGAAACCCACTTGTTCTTTTGAAAGAATGAGTGAAAAGAGATTTCAAGATTGTATTTCTTGAGCAATATTTATTGATAACATTTCAGAGACAACAATGCATGACTAGTCACTTGACCACAAGTGCCAAAACATCAAATGACAGACATTGGAATATTTTATGCTTTATTATCTTGCCTTCAAGAATAACCCATTGACCAAAGTTTTTTTCCAGAGAAAACTTTTTTCTCTTTTCCCTGTATCTCTGAAGAGTGTGGGTGCTCTCATGAGCATTTTGGGAAAATTTATATTGGAATAGACATTCGTATTTCAATATCACTGTATGTTCACCAATTATTGCATTTATATCAAATAAGATCTGTTTTGATAAGAAAACCCAAGCTGGTCAATATATTTAACTGGCACCTGTGTCTAAATGACACAAGTTCTACAAGTCAAGACAAACATGTGTCAACTAGAGGCAGAGGCAGGAGAATTTATATTAGGAAATAGAGAAATGACTGAGAAGCTAAACAAATACGTCTGTCTGATTTGACAAAGGAAGATGTTACAAGACATTGCCCTGAATTCGTTAATGTCCAAGAGTCTACAAGAGTGCGAACTCCTCGACTCTCAGTGCACACCTTTCCCACAAGCCAGTTGTTAATGATCAGCCAGCAGCTGATGGCGGGCAGGAGAGGGCATTACAGATGCATCTAACCTGCATACAGAGCAAAACATTCAAGTCATTATAGTATACGAGAAAATCCTGAGAAACCTGTTCAAATGTGCAGTTCTACTGCACTCTGTACAGCATGAAAAATGTGTTGCTGGAAAAGCACAGTACGTCAGGCAGTATCCAAGGAGCAGGAGAATCGACGTTTCAGGCATAAGCCCTTCTTCAGGAATGAGGAAGGTGTACCAAGCAGGCTAAGATAAAAGGTAGGGAGGAGGGACTTGGGGGAAGGGAGTTGGAAATGCGATAGGTGGAAGGAGGTTAAGGTGAGGGTGATCGGCTGGAGAGGGGGTGGGGGCAGAGAGGTCGGGAAGAAGATTGCAGGTCAAGAAGGCGGTGCTGAGTCCGAGGGTTGGGACTGAGATAAGGTGGGGGGAGGGGAAATGAGGAAACTGGAGAAATCTGCATTCTTCCCTTGTTGGACGGTTCCTAGGTGGAAAATGAGGCGCTCTTCGTCCAGGTGTTGTGTTGCCATGGTCTGGTGATGGATGAGGCCAAGGATCTGCATGTCCTTGACGGAGTGGGAGGGGGGTTTAAAGTGTTCAGCCACGGGGCGGTTGGGTTGGTTGGTGCGGGTGTCCCAGAGGTGTTCTCTGAAACATTCCACAAGTAGGCGGCCTGTCTCCCCAATGTAGAGGAGGCCACATCGGGTGCAGCGGATGCAGTAAATGATGTGTGTGGAGGTGCAGGTGAATTTGTGATGGATATGGAAGGATCCCTTAGGGCCTTGGGGGGAGGTGTGGGTGCAGGTTTTGCATTTCTTGCAGTTGCAGGGGAAGGTGCCGGGAGTGAAGGTTGGGTTGGTGGGGGGTGTGGACCTGACGAGGGAGTCATGGAGGGAGTTGTCTGGTGGGGTCTGTTTGGAGGTGGCGGAAATGACAAAGGATGACAAAGGGTGATACGTTGTATCATAGGTTGTGGGGTAGTAGGTGAGGACCAGTGGGGTTCTGTCCTAGTGGCGATTGGAGGGGCGGGGTTCAAGGGTGGAGGAGTGGGAAGTGGAGGAGATGTTGTGGAGATCATCATCAACCACGTCTGAGGGGAAATTGCAGTCTTTGAAGAAGGAGGCCATCTGGGTTGTTCGGTATTGAAATTGGTCCTCCTGGGAGCAGATGCGGTGGAGGCGAAGGAATTGGGAATATGGGATGGCGTTTATACGGGGGCAGGGTAGGAGGAGGTGTAATCTAGGTAGTTGTGGGAGTCGGTCAGTTTATAGTAAATGTCTGTGTTGAGCCAGTCGCCCAAGATAGAAATGGAGAGGTCTAGGAAGAGGAGGAAAGAGTCTGAGACGGTCCAGGTAAATTTGAGGTAAGGGTGGAAGGTGTTAGTAAAGTGGATGAACTGTTCATCCTCCTCGTGGGAGCATGAGGTAGTGCTGATATAGTCATCGATGTAGCGGAGGAAAAAGTGGGGGGTGGTGCCAGTGTAGCTGCAGAATGTGGACTGTTCCACATATCCGACGAAGAGGCAGGCATAGCTGGGGCCAATGCGGGTGCCCATGGCTACTGCTTTGGTTTGGAGGAAGTGGGAGGATTGGAAAGAGAAGTTGTTCAGAGTGAGGACCAGTTCAGTCAGTTGATGGAGGGTGTCAGGGGGGACAGGACCGTGTCGAGGTATGCAGCAATGAGTTCGGTGGGGCAGGAGCAGGCCAACAATGGGTTGGCCAGGGCAGTCAGGTTTGTGGATTTTGGGCAGGAGGTAGAAACGGGCGATGCGGGGTTGTGGGACGATGAGGTTGCCCCCACGCCTAACTCCGCCCCCACACCTCTCCCCGCGCCCACGCCTATCCCGGCACCCACTCCCAGCTCCAGCCCCACATCAGGTCCTAGCTCCGAGCCCTGCTGTATTTTCACCATCCCTCTAAATCTCCCCCTCTCTGAGGATGAAAGATCAGTCCTCAGCAGAGGCCTCACCTTCATCCCCCTACGCTCCCGGATTAATGAGTTCAACACGCGGCGTGACATCGAACAATTCTTCCGCCGCCTTCGCTTCTGTGCCTACTTCTTCAACCAGGATTCTCGCCCACCCTCTGATGACCCCTTCTCTCGCCTCCAACACACCCCATCCACCTGGACACCCCGTGCTGGCCTCTTACCCGCCCTCGATCTCTTCATAGCCAACTGCCACGACATTAACCGCCTCAACCTGTCTACCCCTCTTACCCACTCCAACATCTCACCCTCGCAACGTGCAGCCCTCCACTCTCTCTGCTCCAACCCCAACCTCACTATCAAACCAGCAGACAAGGGAGGCATGGTGGTAGTTTGGCGCACCAATCTTTACATTGCTGAGGCTAAACGCAAGCTCGTGGACACCTTCTCCGACTGCCCCCTTGACCATGACCTCACCTCCCACCACCATCTCCCAGACCATCCATAGCCTCGTCACCTCAGGGGATCTCCCATCCACCACCTCCAACCTCATAGTTCCACAGCCCCGCGCTGCCCGTTTCTAACTCCTGCCCAAAATCCACAAACCTGACTGCCCCGGCCGACCCATTGTCTTAGCCTGCTCCTGCCCCACTGAACTCATCTCTGCATACCTTGCAGAGTCCTGTCCCCCTTAGTCCAAGAACTCCCCACCTACGTTCAGGACACCACCCACGCCCTCCACATCCTCCATGATTTTCGCTTCCCCGGCCCCCAATGCCTTTTCTTCACCATGGACATCCAGTCCCTATATACCTCCATCCCCCATCATGAAGGCCTTAAAGCCCTCCGCTTCTTCCTTTCGTGCCGACCCAACTAGTACCCTTCCACTGACACCCTCCTTCGACTGACTGAACTGGTCCTCACTCTGAACAACTTCTCTTTCCAATCCTCCCACTTCCTCCAAACCAAAGGAGTAGCCACGGGCACGCGCATGGGCCCCAGCTATGCCTGCCTCTTCGTCAGATATGTGGAACTGTCCATCTTCCGCAGCTACACTGGCACCACCCCCCACCTTTTCCTCCGCTATATCGATGATGGTATCGGCGCTACCTCATGCTCCCACAAGGAGGTTGAACAGTTTATCCACTTTACCAACACCTTCCACCCCAACCTCAAATTTACCTGGACTGTCTCAGACTCCTCCCTCCCCTTCCTAGACCTCTCCATTTCTATCTCAGGCAACCGACTCAACACGGACATTTACTATAAACCAATTGACTCCCTCAGCTACCTGCTCACACCCTGCCCCCTGTAAAAATGCCATCCCATATTCTCAATTCCTTCGCTTCCGCCGCATCTGCTCCCAGGAGGACCAGTTCCAATACCGAACAACCCAAATGGCCTCCTTCTTCAAGGACCGCAAATCCCCCCCCAGACGTGGTTGACGATGCTCCCCACCGCATCTCCTCCATTTCCCGCTCCTCCGCCCTTGAACCCCGCCCCTCCAATCGCCACCAGGACAGAACCCCACTGGTCCTCACCTACCACTCCACCAACCTCCAGATACATCGTCATTTCCACCACCTCCAAACAGACCGCACCACCAAAGATATATTTCCCTCCCCTCCCCAATCAGCGTTCCGAAAAGACAACTCCCTCGTCAGGTCCACACCCCCCACCAACCCAACCTCCACTCCCGGCACCTTCCCCTGCAACTGCAAGAAATGCAAAACTTGCGCCCACACCTCCCCCCTCACTTCCCTCCAAGGCCCCAAGGGATCCTTCCATATCCGTCAGAAATTCACCTGCACCTCTGCACACATCATTTACTGCATCTGCTGCACCCGATGTGGCCTCCTATACATTGGGGAGGCAGGCCGCCTACTTGTGGAATGTTTCAGAGAACACCTCTGGGACACCCGCACCAACCAACCCAACCGCCCCATGGCTGAACCCTTTAACTCCCCCTCCTACTCCACCAAGGACATGCCGGTCCTTGGCCACCTCCATCACCAGACCATGGCAACACGACACCTGGAGGAAGAGCGCCTTATCTTCCGCCTAGGAACCCTCCAACCACAAGGGATGAATGCAGATTTGTCCAGCTTCCTAATTTCCCCTCCCGCCACCTTATCTCAGTCCCAACTCTCGGACTCAGCACCGCCTTCTTGACCTGCAATCTTCTTCCCGACCTCTCCGCCCCCACCCCCTCTCCGGCCTATCACCCTCACCTTAACCTCCTTCCACCTATTGCATTCCCAATGCCCCTCCCCCAAGTCCCTCCTCCCTACCTTTTATCTTAGCCTGCTTGGCACGCCCTCCTCATGCCTGAAGAAGGACTTATGCCCGAAATGTCGATTCTCCTGCTCCTTGGATGCTGCCTGACTTGCTGCGCTTTTCCAGCAACACATTTTGCAGCTCTGATCTCCAGCATCTGCAGTCCTCACTTACTCCGTACAGCATGTAGACTTCAAAATCATGAGCAATACCAGCCAAAATCTGCTGGTTTGTTATAATATGTTTATCATTTTCTGCATAGAGCTCACAGGGGATACTTTATTCCATAATCTTGAAATCCATGTACTTTATAAGGTTTAAACTGTGGTCTCCATACAACATTTTTGTTTAACAACTAAAGTTAGAGTAGTGGTACAGCAAATATTAGAACAGGTTTATAACCTTAATAGCCCAATTATTTTCAAATTATCACACTTTGTCTCTCTTTTTATTGGCTTCTTTCAACTAACAAAAGAATGTGTAGAAACTCCAATGTTGAGGGGGAAAAAGTGAGACTGTGCAGAATACCACTTTTTGAAATAATTGCAAATAGTTGTCAAGGTCAAATAGAGGATTATAGAAAATATCAATGTAGTGCTTGTTTGATAAGCAACTTTAAAATATTCATCTCACCCATCATCAATATCTAATTCACATACAAAGAACATCAATGTGGTGTTTTATTTGAATCAATGTGTAGTTGCATGGTTATTATTTAATTCCAAATAATTGCACTTATTAGGTTTCCAACCGTTGGAAAGTGAGAGTTAGTGCACTGATAAATTATTCAAACTTGGTTTCGAAATTCAGAATGTTTGAATTTTGCAGCATCCAAATTGTGTGAGGTGTATTTAAGCCTCACTCTTATTAATTAAGTTGGTGAACATGCTTTCATTTGTGTTTCTACTGCACTTTATAAAAATACTGCAGATTAAGGTCTATAATGAAATGTGTTAGCTCTCAACGTGTTGACTTTAATGATATAGTATTTAAGGACAGTTTTCATGACATGATGATTTTGGTTGTGGTAATTCAAAGAATCAGTGAAATTTTTATCTATGTCCTCTGATCTACAACTCAAGTTTTGTTACTAACTGTTGTCAAGCTGGAAAACCACAAAACCTTTGTTACCTTTTACCATAAAGGCAATTTGAGCACAGCAGTAAATGTTTTGCTGAAACTTTGTAGAGACTGGAGGATTGTGTATAACTTTGGTCTCCTTATCTCGGGAAGACTACACTTGCCACAGAGGGAGTGCAACTGAGGGTCACCAAACTAATCCCTGAAATGGCAGAATTGTTTTATGAGGCGAGATTGTGAAAATTAGGTCTGTATTCTCTCGAGTTTCAAATGATAAGAGGCAATCTCATTGAAACTTGCAAAATTCTGACAAGGTGTAGCAGGGTGAATGGAGAAAGGATGTTTCTCCTGGTCTATGAGTCTAGAACCAGGGGACATAATCTCAGAATGAGGCAGGGCATTTAATACTAAAGAGGAAAAATGTCTTCACTCAGAGAATGATGATGAATCATTGGAATTATCTACTCCAAAGGACTGTGGAAACCCAATATTTAGCATGTTCAAATCAGAAATTGGTAGATATTGATACCAAGGGATCTGGAGAAAATAGGGACAAGTGATGTTGAGGTAGATGATCAGCCATTATCTAATTGAACAGCAAAGCATGTGTGACAGGTTAAATAGCTGTACTAATGTGAAATCAGATAGATTAAATCAGCATTTTTGAATCTAGATTATTGCAGAACCTTAGTTGATAATTGAATCTGACTAAGTTTTGAGAGGCCATATGATGGCCATATAATGTAATAAACTTTACATTAAACAGCTAAAACATAATTGAGAGTTTTTCAGTGATACTGAGAAATTGCCAAGATAGACACCTCTTCCAAGTGGAAGGTGCAATCATTTAACCTGGAATCAAGTTATATGCATAAGAGTATCATGTTTAACTAGCTGAGTTATTGATCCTGTGAATTAAGTACTTAGTTTTCAAAACCAGATAGAATAAATTGTCGATGAAACTCTTACATTTACTTTCAGGCTGGATGGTCATTTGGAATTGCAATTTCAGGTTTAACAGAGCAACTGGTTTCTGAAGGGTTTCATACGTTTTTCGCAAGTAAATCTAAGTTGAAAGATGGAAAATGTGGTCTCCATGTTCTTAATTTGATCATAATGAAAAGCTAAAATCTCATGATTAAACTATGCCAAAGGCATAATATTGACGAGAACCCCTTATATCAAATTAATATGTCATTTTATTTTTCATCAGACATTGACAAATGTTGTGTCAAAATAGTAAAGAACACATTGAAAAATATCTCAAGAGTATTTTCGCCCCCTCCTTCTAAACCTATATGTTCTTCTGGCTGGATGAATCAGGATGTCTCTGGTGGATCTTGCTGCTTATCAACTGGCGTGGAGTTTCTTCCACAGCTAGATCAAGGTTTTCCGTAATACTGAAACCAGATGTTACTGGCATCTGCATCCTCACCAGAAGTCATGAAGAAAGTAGTGGGACTGGTTGTAATTCTAACTTGACCTAGCCAGATACAGGTATATAATCGTTTACATACAATGACAGGAGGAAGAAACCCACTCATACAGTTACTCTAGTCCATGTTAATTCTGATGCCTTTTTTGTCACAGTGTATATGCTTCCACTGTGCTAAAAGGTGATGTGTTCTCTTAGAAGAGGCAAAAAACTTCATAAACCTCAGGCCAATTTCGAGAGAATGAGATCTGGAAAATTTGGGTGAACAAAACAAGGTTAACATAATATGAAATTTATCTTTTCAATTAGGTGATTTTCATCTCAGTCAGAAAAAGATTGAGTTCTCAAGCAAATGGGAACTGCTTGAGTTGACAGCATGTTCTTTTGGAAAGGATCTACTTAGTGATGGAAAACATCTTGGTGCAATTGGTCAACATAGATGATTGAAAGATCTGTTTCCTTACGTGGTCCTTCACTGGAGTAGGATATTGGAAGTCAAACTCTGCTATTCCTTGAGTTGTCATAGAAATTGAAGATTTTAAAATGCAAAATTCTCCAATTTGCCAGTCTTTCAAATTCAGGTTGGCAGAAAGCACAGACCAGGTTTCTGTACTTAATGAGAATGACTATTTATGACAGGTAAATTTTGAATGCATGATTCTAAATACAAATAGACAATTATGAACTGTTGACGTAGAACTCTAAAAACACCTTATAGCACTTTCCTTTTGCACAAATATAGAGATGTGCAATAAAAGCATGGGTATTATGGGCAGAGGGAAAGACTGAGATCCTTGTTTGCAAGGATTGCTGAAATGATCCTCTCTTTGACCAGAATGTTTCTTCTTTGCAGGAGGCATAAGATGACTGGTTCACATTTATAACGGTCTTTGGCTTATCAATTAAAAGTGACAGCTCACACAAATGGAAAGACGAAATACGCTGGCATATCTTCAGGCCTGATATACTCTTAACTGCAGGGCAAACGCAGCTCTTCCTTGTATTGTTAGGCTGAAAGTATCTTACAGGTTCTTTAAGGTCTGATCAAAATAAATACAAGAAGATATGTGCACTTTAATATGAAGCAGATTTGTTAGCTTAATCTGCAAAATATATATTGGAGGCATATGCAAGCTAATGAGTGAATGTATTAGCATTACATAGATACATGAATAAGTGAGTCTCCCACTGCCTTCTATCCACTAGGGACTTTGGCAACAGTGGCACTTGGATCTATATCCCAAATTCCATGGTACTGACCTCGTGAAGTCCAGCCAAATAGTGAAAAGTCCAGTGAGTGGGGCAAAGTCCCACTCATAATGACTGCACACTTTTCCTACTTTCAAACTAAGAAACTAATCCAGATAGATGGCTTCACATACATGCATAACAGGACATTTCTCATGAACAATTCAGTGTCACATGGTTACCTCCCAGTCAAAACACGCTTTTTTGCATTAGGCTTGTTTTTCATTTGCTTGGCCACATTCCTTCAATTGCTCATTGCCACGAGCAATTGACTTTTAATGATTAATGGTCTTGTTTGAAGATAACATTTTTAAGCCCAACACTACACTCTTCCACAGGTCAAATAGCTTCTGCCACAGCATTTGTCTGCTATGTGGGAGCCAATCACATAGTCGTTGGCAGGCCCTTGTCATCAATAACTGGTCATTATTTCATAGGCAAAAGTGAGGACTGCAGATACTGGAAATCAAAGTCTAGATTAAAGTGGTGCTGGAAAAGCACAGCAGGTCAGGCAGCATCCAAGCAGTAGGAAAATCGATGTTTCGGGCAAAAGCCCTTCATCAGGACTGAAGGCAGGGAGCCTCCGGGATGGAGAGATAAATGGGAGGGTGTAGGGCTGGGAGAAGGTAGCAAAGAGTACAATAGGTGGATGGGGGTGGAGATGGAATTTGTGAGGAGGGTGGGAGAAGGTAGCAAAGACTATAATGGGTGGGTGGAGGTGGGGATGAAGGTGATAGGTCAGAGAGGAGGGTGGAATGGATAGGTGGAAAGGAAAATTGGCAGGTAGGACAGGTCGTGAGGACGGTGCTGAGCTGGAAGGTTGGAACTGGGGTAAGGTGGGAGGAGGGGAAATGAGGAAACTGGTCAAGTCCACATTGATGCCCTGGGGTTGTAGTGTTCCGAGGTGGAAGATGAGGCGTTCTTCCTCCAGGCGTTGGGTGGTAAGGGAGTGGCGATGAAGGAGGTCCAGGACTTGCATGTCCTCAGCAGAGTGGGAGGGGAGTTCAAATGTTCAGCCCAGGGCGGTGGGATTGGTTGGTGCGGGTGTCCCAGAGATGTTCCCTAAAGTGCTCTGCGAGAAGGCATCCAGTCTCCCCAATGTAGAGGAGACCGCATCGGGAGCAACGGATATAATAAATGACATTGGTGAATGTGCAAGTGAAACTTTGATGGATGTGGAAGGCTTCTTTGGGACCTTGGATGGAGGTGAGGGGGGAGGTGTGGGCGCAGGTTTTGCAATTCCGGCGGTAGCAGGGAAGGTGCCAGGAGGGGGGAGAATGGGTTGTTGGGGAGCATGGACCTGACCAGGCAGTCACGGAGGGAACAGTCTTTACAGAAAGCAGCCAATCAATTAATTATTACCAGCCAGTGCTCCGTTATACAGACTCCTTGGCTCCAGCTGATCTTCAATCTAGGCTTCCACTACTGCTTGAACAAGTAGCTCTATAAATAATACTTACATACCAAGATCTCTGGGGTTTCACCCTTGGTGTCAATATTGGCTCAGTGATAGCACTTTTACTTCAGTGTCAGAATTTAAGTCAATATGGATGAAGCATTCACTGCAATCTTTAGCCAGAAGTGCCAAAGGGTTGATTCATTTGCAACTCCAGTTCTCAGCCAATCCGACTCACTCCACATAATATCAAAAACATTTGGAGGCCTTGAATCTTTTTTTTTAATTCATTCACTGGATTAGGATGTCACTAGCTAGGCAGAATTTTCTGCCCATCTGTAATTTCCCAGAGGACAGTTAAGAGTCAGTCACATTGCGATGAGTCTGGAGTCACATTCAGGCCAAACCAGGCAATAGTGGTAGTTTCCTTCCCTAAAGAACATTACTAAATCAGATGGGTTTTTCCAACAATCAACAATGGATTCATGGTCATTGTTTGACTCTTGATTTCAAGCATTTATTGAATTCAAATTCCGCCAGATTCAAATCTGGGTTGCCTAGGTCTCTGGATTAACAGACCATGGATAATACCAAAAGCTATAGACCTGACAACATTCCAGCAATATTACTGAAGATTTGTGCACCAGAACTTGCCACACTCATAGCCAAGCTATTCCATTACAGCGATCATACTGACATCTACTCAACAATGTGGAAATTTGCCCAGATAAATTCAACACGATCAATTACGGCCCCATCAGTCTACTCTTGATCAGAAGAGTAATGGAAGGTGTCATTGAAGTGCTATCAAGCAGCACCTGCTCAGCAATACCCTGCTCAGTGACGCCCAATTTGGATTCTGCCTTGGCCACTCAGTTCCTGAACTCATTACAGCCTTGGTTCAAACGTGGACAAAAGAGCTGAATTCCAGAGGTGAGGTAAGAGTGGCAACCCTTGACATCAAGTCCACATTTTACAAATTGTGGCATCAAGGAGCCCTAGAAAAATTTGAATTAATGGGTATCGGGGCAAACCCTGGTTGGAGTCATATAGTGGTGGAGTAGGACACTTCTACCAGAGCTTGTCCACTCCGACCATTTCTTTTTTCTTTACTTTTTTTTCTCTTCTTTCCTCTTGGTGACATCCTGAATTCCTGGCCTCAGCATGGACTCAGATTCCCAGCCTCAACATGGACTTGGACCCGGCTTTAACGCTGACCTGGCCCAGCGTAACGGTTTCCTGGCCCGGTCCATCGGTCTCTTGGCGGTTTAATGTGTCAATCTCTTGGTGGCCCATGGTGGTATTTCAGCAGCTCATCACGGTCTTTTGTCAGGCTAGCGTGGCAGTTTCCCAGTCCACTATGGTGGTCTCCTGGCATCGCATAGCAATCTCCCGGCCCTGCGTGGCAGAGTCTCAGTGATTTAATGTGACAATCTTTCAGATACCTGTGGTGGTCTTTTGGCCTGGCGTGGCCTCATCATGGACTTCTGGTCTCAAGGTGGTTCAAGGCCCGGCACTGACTGAGAACAAGGTGCCTGCGTGGACTCGGTTGCAAAGGCTGTTATTTCTGAACTTCTTATTTCTCTATTTTTCTAATTTACTCTTATGATCTGTATGCTGGATGTTTTATTTCTTTATTTTATTTTAATCTTAGGAACTTGTACTGAAGAATCTGCACCTAGGTTCCTTGTAGCTAAATGGTGCTGTAAGTGGTGACCTGTAAACATTTCATTGTACTCATTTGACTACATGTGACAAAAACTAATTCAATTCAATGTCTGGTACAAAGGAAGATGGGTGTGGTTATTGGAGGTTAGTCATCTCAGTTTCATGACATCTCTGCAGGAGTTCCTCAGGCTAGTGTCCTAGGCCCAACATCTTCAGCTGCATTCTCAATGACCTTCCCTCTATCATTAGCTCAGAAGTAAGAATGTTCACCGATGACTGTACAATTTTCAGCATCATTCGCGACTCCTTAAATACTGAGGTGGTATATGTTCAAATGCATCAAGACCCGGATAATGTCCAGGCTTGGGCTGAAGTGGCAAGTAACATTTGCACCCCACAAATGCCAGTCAATTACCATCTCCTGTAGGAAACAATCTAAACACTGCTGCTTGATATTCAATGGAGTTACCTCACTAAATCCACCAAATATCAAAATCCTGGGGTTACCATTGACCAGAAACTCAACTGGACTCACAATATGAATACAGTGGCTGCAGGAACAGTTCAGAAGCTAGCAATACTGCAGCGAGTAACACAACTCCTAACTCTCCAATTGTGCAGTATCTATAAGACACAGGTCAGGAGTGTAATGGAATAATCCTCATTTGCCTGGATGGGTACAGCTCCAACAACACTCAAGACAGTTGATACCATCCAGGACAAAGCGGTCCACTTGATTGGCACCATATCCACAAGCATCTATTCTTTCCATCACCAATGCTCAGTACTAGCAATGTGCACTATCTACTAGATGCAAGATGCACAGCAGAAATTCACCAAATACTCTTAGACAGCACCTTCCAAATTCATGACCACTTCCATCTAGAAGGACAAGGGCATGGGATTCAAGAGAACATCACCACCTCCAAGTTCCCTTCCAAGCCACTCACCATTCTGACTTAGAAATATATTGCCAACCCTTCCTTGTCACTGGGTCAAGTTACTGGAACTCCTTCCCTAAGGGCATTGTGGAAATAGCGGTTCAGAAAGGCAGCTCACCACCATCTTCTCAGAGAAACTAGGGTTAGGCAATAAATGCTGGTCAGCCAGTGATGTCCATGAATCAATAAAAAAAAACTAGATTGACATTTAATGTTGAATTTATTTCTCTGAACTATGCTGACAGTATTCAAGTTTTAAAGCTCAGTTCTACATTGTATGTTGTGATTTCTGAGTTAGCATTGATGAGCCCTGTGGCAATAGTTTCAAAATATTAAAAAGACACACAGACCACAATTAACAGCAAATTACTCAACCCTATCAGTTACATGTTAGAAATGTTTTTATTACAGCTCATGTGATAGGTTTTGCAAGTTGGATACCAGAAGGTGTGAAGCTCATCATGAAAGCTTAATAAAGGTGGAAACAGATGGCTTTCTGCATGTACTGTGGATTGCTAGTTCAATGGAGGACTGGAAGGGTGACAGTGAAAACACTGCTTCAAAAGTGCTTTATAGAACAAATATTAGTACGTTCTGTTTTCTAATTATGTCAACATTACCAGGCTTTTAACAATGATGCTCAATTAAAAAAAACATCTGTTAGCAAAATTTCTGATTCAGAAAAAAAGGATTCTTATTACATTACTTCATTATTTCAGGTAGCAGAACATTTTCTATTTGTTATACTTGAATCGTTACTTCTGACTCAGGCCAATAGTTTGTTTTAATTTATGAAAATGAACCTCAATGATTCAAGAAGTAGTTCACCACCATCTTCTAAAGGGCAACTAGCAATGAGTAATAAATGCTAATCCATTCAGCAATACCCACATCCCATGAATAAATTTTTAAAATCCTGTTAACGTTGGGGCTCTAACTGCCTCTGATAGCATCCTTAAGAAATGCTCACCAAGAAGTTTTATTTGCAAAATACTATTTGTTATAAAATTTTATTTATGAGAGGGAGTGCTATTTCTATAACATAAAATTGATTTCTTAACATTTTATGGGATTGTTCAATGGCCATTTCTTATCACATTCTTGATCTGTGAACCATCCTGGATTTGCATCTGTGACCATAAAAATGCCTGTCCAGTGCAGTGCCCCAACTGTCAAATGCCTTTCAACTGTTTCTTTTCCATATAATATATTTAATTTATATTTATTTACTAAATAATTGAACTAATTTTGAAGAAGAGTCACTGGACCCAAAATGTTAACAGTGTCTTCTCTCTATCGATGCTGCCAGATCTGTTGGGCTTTTCCAGTAATATCTGTTTTCGTTTACTTAATTTGTCTCTGTCACAAACCAAGATTTTCATACCTATGAAACATAGAACAGATCACTAAAATGTCTGTGCATGCGTTGGGTTATGCACCAGATCAAACGACCTCAAAATATATTAAGAAGAAATTCTGGATTAGCGGTGCTGGAAGAGCACAGCAGTTCAGGCAGCATCCGAGGAGCAGTAAAATCGACATTTTGGGCAAAAGCCCTTCATCAGGAATACAGGCAGAGAGCCTGAAGGGTTGAGAGATAAGTGAAAGGAGGGTAGGAGTGGGGAGAAAATAGCATAGACTACAATAGGTGAGTGGGGGAGGGGATGAAGGTGATAGGTCGGTGGGCGGAGGGTGGAGTGGATAGGTGGAAAAGAAGATAGGCAGGTAGGACAAGTCATGGGGACAGTGCTGAGCTGGAAGTTTGGAACTGGGGTGAGGTGGGGGAAGGGGAAATGAGGAAACTATTGAAGTCCACATTGATGCCCTGGGGTTGAAATGTTCCGAGGCGGAAGATGAGGCGTTCTTCCTCCAGGTGTTGGGTGGTGAGGGAGCGGCTGAGTGGGAGGGGGAGTTGAAATGTTGGGCCACGAGGTGGTGTGGTTAATTGGTGCGGGTGTCCCGGAGATGTTCCCTAAAGCGCTCTGCTAGAAGGCGCCCAGTCTCCCCAATGTAGAGGAGACCACATCGGGAGCAACAGATGCAATAAGTGATATTAGTGGATGTGCAGGTAAAACTTTGATGGATGTGGAAGGCTCCTTTAGGGATGATGGTTTGGTGATGGGGGGGTGGGGTCATGGTCGAGGGGGCAGTAGGAAGAGGTGTCCTCGAGTTGGCGTTTGGCTTCACCGGTGTAGAGGTCAGTGCGCCAGACTACCATGCGTCCCCTTTATCCGCTGGCTTGATGGTGAGGTTGGGATTGGAGCAGAGGGATTAGAGGGCTGCATGTTGTGAGGGTGAGAGGTTGGAGTGGGGGAGGGGGGTAGACAGGTTGAGGCGGTTAATGTCCTGGCGGCAGTTGGAGATGAAGAGGTCGAGGGCGGGTAATAGGCCAGTACGGGGTGTCCAGGTGGATGCAGTGTGTTGGAGGTGGGTGAAGGGATCCTCGGAAGGTGGGCGGGAGTCCTGATTCCGAAAGTAAGCTCGGAGGCGGAGGCGGCGAAAGAAGTGTTCGACGTCACGGCGTGTATTAAATTCATTGATGCGTGAGCGGAGGGGGATGAAGATGAGTCCTTTGCTGAGGACTGATCATTCATCCTCAGTGAGGGGGAGGTCTGGAGGGATGGTGAAAACTCGACAGGGCTGGGAGCTGGGATCTGGTGTGGGTGTGGAGCTGGGAGTGGGGACGGACCCAGTAACTGGAGTGGGTGTGGTGGTGGGGGGGATGGGGGTGGAGTCATGAGCAGGGGTGGTGTTCCCCTCAGGGTTCTGGGGGGCAGGGATGGTGTCAGTGGGATCTGTGGGGGGGCATGTCAGCAGAATGTAGGTGAGTGGCATTGGTGGGGTTGAAGTGGTGGCAACCATGGCAGTGGGGGGCGCGGAAGTCACTGAGCGTGTAACATCAGCGATGATGTGAGAGGTGGAGGTGATGTCACATGTGGTGCATGAGGAATTGTGAGGGGCGGAAGTGGCTATGAGAGCAACCATGATGGGGGCAGAAGTGACATAATCAATCAGCGTGGGGGTGGCAGCTGCACCAGCCACATGGCTAATGGCATCCAAACAGTTCCAGAGACTGGGGGAATCTTCTGGAAGGGGTAGGGTCTGAGGGCGGAGGTGCAGGATGTGGACGAGATATGGTTGGAGGGGTGGAGTCTGAGGGCAGAGGTGCGGGATGTGCTCGGCACCCCTCTGACCGTAACAAGGACAGAACGCCCCTGGTGCTCACCTTCCACCCTACCAATCTTCGCATAAACCAAATCATCCACCGACATTTCTGCCACCTCCAAACAGACCTCACCACCAGGGATACATTACCTGCACATCCACCAATATCATTTATTGTATCTGTTGCTCCCGATGCAGTCTCCTCTACAGTGGGGAGACTGGACGCCTCCTAGTAGAGCACTTTAGGGAACATCTCCGGGACACCCGCACCAATCAACCACACTGCCCTGTGGCCCAACATTTCAACTCCCCCTCCCACTCTGCTGAGGACATGGAGGTCCTGGGCCTCCTTCACCGTTGCTCCCTCATCGCCAGAAGCCTGAAGAAAGAATGCCTCATCTTTCGCCTCAGAACACTTCAACCCCAGGGCATCAATGTGGACTTCAACAGTTTCCTCGTTTCCCCTTCCCCCACCTCACCCTAGTTCCAAACTTCCAGCTCAGCACTGTCCCCATGACTTGTCCTACCTGCCTATCTTCTTTTCCACCTATCCACTCCACTCTCCCCCCCCCCCCGACCTATCACCTTCATCCTTCCCCCACTCACCTATTGTACTCTATGCTACTTTCTCCCCACCCCCACCCTCCTTTCACTTATCTCTCCCACCCTTCAGGCTCTCTGCCTGTATTCCTGATGAAGGGCTTTTGCCTGAAACCTCGATTTTACTGCTCCTCAGATGCTGCCTGAACCTCTGTACTCTTCCAGCACCACTAATCCAGAATCTGGTTTCCAGCATCTGCAGTCATTGTTTTTACCATATTAAGAAGAAAGCCTAGATACCCTAACTTTGTCTTATTTTAAAGGCAAGTGCCAGGCATTGCATTCCAGATGCAATTTGATTGGTCAAACTACCATCTTGAAACAAATCATACTTTATTTTACTTGAAATACAACAAAAGAAAGAAGAAATTAGAACAACTTAACTTGAAAAGTTAACAGAATAATAGATTATTTAACAGATAAACAGTAACTTGTTTCAATATAGTAACATTCCATAAACACATGCATGGCAAAGGCAAATTCAGTAAAATCGATTGTCTCACGTGAAATTCTCTAGTCCAGGAAGAAAATGTCAAGGGAAAACTCTTGAAAGAGAGAGAGAGTAAGTAGTAGGGAGAGAGGTATTGCAGCTTCGAAACTCAGCTTCAAGACCCCACAACAACTGCTACTGAAAAACTAAAACTAAAAATCCTGGTTCGAGGAGAGCTTGACCCCACCCATTCAGGTTGCTTCTACTGTTTCAGCTTAAAAAACGAAATCAAGGCCTCACATGCTGTTTACTTTATTGGATTCAAACGGAGAGCTCTTCACCTCTATCTTAAAACCTCTCTTCAAAAACAAGGACAAATACACCTGTTAAAGCCATAGTATGATCACATTTGTGCAAGAGAAACTAACCTTCTACTTCATTATCCTCTCTCCATAATCCAGCATTCTTTTTCACTTTAGATAATTATAATTGTATAATTATCTCCCTTTTGAAACCTACAGTTTAATCTGCAGCACAACTCGCTCACATGTTGAAACAGTACATTTTAAATATGAACCATTATTAGATTACTTTACAGTGTGGAAACAGGCCCTTCGGCCCAACAAGTCCACACTGACCCGCCAAAGCGTAACCCACCCATACCCCTACATTTACCCCTTACCTAACACTATGGGCAATTTAGCATGTCCAATTCACCTGACCTACACATCTTTAGACTGTGGGAGGAAACCGGAGCACCCGGAGGAAACCCACGCAGACACGGGGAGAACGTGCAAACTCCACACAGGCAGTCGCCTGAGGCGGGAATCGAACCCGGGTCTCGGGCACTGTGAGGCAGCAGTGCTAACCACTATGCCACCGTGCCGCCCACTGAAGAAAACTTTCCCTTCACATCATCTTTGGATGTTTTGCCATTTGTGAGATTTGAAATGGGAGTCATAGCTAAAAAAAGAGATTGGAGGTTATAAGTGGTTTTAAAGTAGTTTTTTTATATAAAGCCAACAGATGAGCAGAAGGATGGCGGTATCCATTACTAAGCTGTCTCTTTTGTTGTTAGTCTACTTTGGTTATCTAAGATATTATGTCAGAGCCTTCAAAATCTATTTTCTTCAAAAGTGTCCCTTCCATTTGTGGGAAACCATTGCTTGGGGACAGGTGACACTTTTATGCCCATCATTTCTGCAATTGTCCAGTCACCAAGGGGCAAATACTCAAAGTAGATCACTCCTTCTTCTTATTCTGAGGTCAATTCTAAGCTCATTGCTTATTAGGACATCCTGTTGATCTTTACTGTGATAATTGATTTAGAAGTGGGACACAAAGTCCCATCTTCACAAGCTGAATGATGTATTATACCAGAATCTGAACTCAAGCCACATCCTTGGTGAAAATAACAGACAGGTCCTGAAATGTGTCTCTAAGTCCAGTAGATTGTGATAGAATCTTTCTTCATAAGAGGGAGTGCTATTTCTATACTCTACAATCAATTCTCAACATTTTTAGGATTATTAGACATCCATTTCTCATAGATTCATATCCTTGATATGAGCACCACCCTAGATTTGCATCTGTGACCATAAAAAATGCCTGTTCAGTGCCCCAACGAACGAATTCATTTTGACTGTTTCTTTTCCATTCTTCACCCTGCCTTCTATTCAGAGGGGCCAGCATAGTACTGTGAACTTCGCTGTGATTCTGCTTCAAGGAAGAAAGTTACTGTGTCCAACAGAATTAAATAATTCTTGCTCTTCTTGTGACAGGGAAATGATCTGCTTGTTTGCAGATATTAGTGTTATGAAATTGGATTGAGTAATTTTAGATTGGGAGACAGGAAGTTAGAATTTAGTATTTATAAAATTGTACAATTGTAAAAGGAGGGGGCAGAACATTGTATGGTCCCTTTAAAAGATGGTGTTTTTTTTCTGTGCGGAGGGATTAAAATGGATGTTTGTGAACAGTTTTAAAGTTTGCAGGAACAGAGAGCAAACTGCCATCCACCAGAGCTAACAGCCCTCAGCTATCAAGAGAGCAATTGGCTCTCAGAGTCATCTATGTATTACAGAAAGCACCATCTAAATAATAACAGGACCAACAATGAAGAATTGGAGGAAATGTTCCTGACAAGAATTGGAGGAGGTGTTCCTGACAGAAGACTCGACGGAAGAAAGCACAGAACCTTCTGGAAGACACGTAACCTGACTGCAATTTCAAGAGAAATTCTATTTTTGTTATATGAGTGACACTTGCATTTATTGAACAGCATACCATTAGAATCTTGTTTTATTCAGGGAATAGTTAGAAGTTAGATGGGATTTATTTGATTTGTTAATAGTTTAATTAATTTGTTCACTGATAGAGTTAGATTAATAAATTTGTACTTATTAATTTTAAAGTGATTGTCAAGTATTTATTTTATTTAACCACTAGCGGTTGCTGAACGGCAGGTTACACCATTTTTCACACACTTTACAGATTAGAGGGCAAGATGCCCCTCTTTGGGTGTTTCAGTTTTTTTTACCAAAGGGCGTCAACCTTCACTTTATAACATTAGGAACATTTGTATGTCACAATTAGAAAAATGGAAACTTCTAGTGAAAGATAAACATCTAGGCATTATAGCTCAAAATTATATAGAGATTCCTAGCTAAATGATTAGAACAGTATTACATAATTGATTCAGTTTAAAATCACTTTGTATCTAAAACACTTGACCTGCTCTATGTAGATTAGAACAGTATAAATTTCACCTATTTAACTGAGGTAATCAATAAAGTAATCAAAGGACTGGCTTTTTGTGTATGATGACAGATTATTTCACTTAGGTCATACTTAAATCTGTGTATAAGAATCATATATAAGAAGAGAATAGTTAGTTGTCAGGTTACTTTGGGGCGGTATGGTGGCACAGTGGTTAGCACTGCTAACTCACAGTGCAAGCGACCCAGGTTTGAACACAGCTTCGGGTAACTGTATGGAGTTTGCACATTCTCCCTGCATCTGCGTGGATTTCCTCCCAAACTCCAAAAGATTAGATTAGATTACTTACAGCGTGGAAACAGGCCCTTCGGCCCAACAAGTCCACACCGCCCCGCCGAAGCGTAACCCACCCATACCCCTACATCTACATTTACCCCTTTACCTAACACTACGGGCAATTTAGCATGGCCAGTTCACCTGACCTGCACATCTTTGGACTCCACACAGTCAGTTACCTGAGTCAGGAATTGAACCCGGGTCTCTGGCGCTGTGAGGCAGCAGTGCTAACCACTGTGCCACCGTGCCGCCCAGGATGTACAGGTTAAATGAATATAGGATAGGGGAATGGGTCTGGGTAGATTACTCTTCAGAAGGTTGGTGTGGACTTGCTGAACTGAAGGGCCTGTTTCCACACTGTAGGGATTCTATGATTCGATGTAAATAGTAGAAGTATGGAAGAAATCACTGGTATGAGGTGAGAGGGCTTCAGGAGAGGACCAGTGAATTTCACATCGCATGAAACATAGGTATCAAATGACATATATCAGGAAGTCTCTGGTAAATTTGCTTAGAGAGAATGTTTGGGACTTCCATTCAGTTTTAATTTTCCTCAGGACTTTGGGTTCTTAGTCTAGTTAATCGCTATCTCAAGTAGAGTACATTGGAGCCAGGGTGTCAAGAGGATCTCTTAATGCAGTGGGGTTTTCAACAATATTAGATAGGCAGATGGGAAAGCTGGATTAGTGGTGCTGGAAGAGCACAGCAGTTCAGGCAGCATCCAATGAGCAGTGAAATCGACGTTTTGGACAAAAGCCCTTTTCTGCTCAATGTTTTTATCATTTAAATTTTGCTGTCATTGTAGTAAAGCAAGGAAACATAGCAGCCAATTTTCACACACAGAAATGGCTCAAAGAAAATAATAAGTTAACTGATATGAAAACGCGTTGGGACGCAAGGGAACATTTACAGTGCATGCAATTATTTCAGTGCAGAAGTTCTTGGAAATTATAATGTGAGGGACCAAGGCTTCTCCATAATTTCTTATGGATTTTGTATCAATGTAATGTAACCCGTTATGAGAAAGTTATGCCTTTGCCCAATTAAGAATAATGGTATATAAACTGAAGACATGGTGGATACCTGGCAGTGATGCGATTCATGTGCTTATTCGAGATGGTTGAAGGAGATGTATCCTATCTCCTTCTGATCCCTCGTATCCATACTCAGCAGTCACAAGATCATTCTGAGAAGAATGACCACATTGATTATCATAAAAGGAATCACAGTAATCACTTCTTACTACAGGGCCTTGGAATTGGACCAAGCAGATGATAAACTATTGATCAAAGTATTCTAAAGAGGTTTTTCATTATCATTATCATTTTCATTGTTGTAAGTATCAGGATAATAACATATTCCTGCCACTTTATAGCAGGAAAGACAGACATTTCTGTCCAACAGACATTTCTGTCCAACTTGTCCACGCAGACCAGACATTCCAAACTGACCTAGTGCCACTTGACAGCATTTGGCCCATATCCCTCCAAACCGAACCTGTTCATATACCCATCTAGATACCTTTTAAATGTTTTAATTGTACCCGCCTCCATCACTACTTCTGGCAACTTGTTTTGTACATGCACTACCTTCTATGTGCAAAAGTTACCGAGTTGTTGAGTTGAGCATCTCAGTATTACTGTAACAAAGAAATATCATCAATGGATCCTGTCCTATGGATATGCAAAATTCTGCTATTCCCATGTCAAAATCCTAATCATGATTCACAGTAAGCATGAGTTCAAATCACACCATAGTTTATAGTTAAATTACTAATCTTTGTAATATAACGCATTCAGGCAAGCAAACAGAGAACAATAATCTGATTCATATTGTTTTGCCTCATAGGGAAGCATATTGGAGTCAACACAGAAGTTGTAGATTTTATAAAAGTTCAAAAAAGCTCCCAAATTTACCCATCCTTGAAGTATAAGTTGACAGAAAGAATGTGCCATGTTTCTGTACTTGACAAGAATTACTACTTATTGGAGATAAATAGATTCTATCTACCAATAATTAATAATGAACTGTCAAACTATAACTCTCCTAGTAAAACTCTAACCCCATTAAACCTCTGTCTACTCATGCATGCAGAGACTAAAACACATCAGTGAGTGGAGGGAAGGCCTGGAAAGGCAGTTCAGTGGTCCCTGTTGCCAAGATTTGCTGAGATGATTCTTTTGATTTGTCAGGACTTGTTGCTCCTCTATCTTTTTTCAGGTACTTTTACTCACATGCAGGGGATGCAGGTAGTGACTGGTTCACACTTAAAGTCTCTGATTCACTGTTAAGAGTCATAGATTACAGTAACTGATGAAGGAAAATAAACTGCTTCAGGATTCATGTGTTTTACTAAAGAGAAAAGACAATTCTTTACGTTTTGGAGATGTAATAGTTTATGAACAAACATTCACACCCACAAGCTATTCACCTACCTGGGAGCCAGTTGCACACTGTTGGAAGGCAGAAGGTCTTTGTTGTCAACAACTGGTGTCCTCTGCACAGTCCACTCAGCTACTTCCTGCCAGCCAAATCTCCCTTCATACACAGCTCATCTGTAGTAGCTTGCCTCCTGCTTGAACAAACAACAATGATGAGTGTCAACTTGTTTTTAAAATGCATACTAATCCTTTCCACAAGCCTTGATTTTAAAACAATCCTTTTCCCATTTCAGTCCAGAAACAGAAATGCAGAAAAACTAAAAGGCTGTGGTCTTTAAAGTATTGAGGAGAATAGCATGGAGTGTCTCCATTCGAGAAGTAGTTGTGGCCATAGTAAAATATGACAGCATAATGAGTGGTAGCAGAATGATGATGAATGCTTAAATCCCATTAACTTTCTCCATTGTTTTTAGTAAATGAGGTAGAGAAATCTACCTCTAAAGCTCTAATAGCTCTAAATACAGATTCAACCTCAAGCAATGAATACATTTAGCAAGAATCATGCTATGATCATAGAATCCCTACAGAATGGGAACAGGCCATTTGGCTCAACAATTCCTCACTGAACCTCTGAACAGTAACCCACCCAGACCTATTTCCGTACCCTATTACTCTATGAACTTTCTATTACAGGTAGTCCTTGAAACTGATTTTACTTTTAAGAAATAAATAATCACAAAACATTTTGTGGTAATTTACATAACTAAACTTGAAAAAGGTCGCACATTATAATCTGTCATCAGTAGCATCAACATAATCATAAATGTTGAAATGCATGCAGCATTTATTGAGATTCATGCAGATCATCTTTCTTATGAAGCTTTTAAATATTCACTTGAATGGACAACCTCTAACTTTTAGTCGTTATGTACTAGTGTGCAAATTTTATTCCTTCATTCTCAGTGAGATATTGTTACAATGAAACCCCTGAGTAGAGAAATTTGTGAAACAGTTTTCTGATTTACCCTCTTAACTACACATATGTAGATGCCAGGTGTTGCTGTCTAATTTATTCCTTAATGTTGATAGTTTTACCCTTATTATTACTAAAAATCCTGACAAATAGTTATCCAGTAACAGTTTTCATTTTTATCAGTTTAATGTATGTAATTATAGATATGTCTCGCAGTGTCAGAGATCTGTGATTGTAAAGGTAATATATCACCTACAACCTGTGATGGAACATGATGATTTTTAAAAATTGTGAATAAAAAGGGAAGGCAATGCATTTGTTTAAGCACATAGGGAAAAGGGAGCTAAGGGTGTGGCTATTTAGATTTCGATGTTGAATATCTTTGGCATTAAGGAGAGTATGGGTAGAGGCTTGTGAGGATCATATTGAACTTGCATTTTATTCACATGCAGAGTACTGAAGCTGCTGAAATTGAGTTTAATGAAAGTAGTTGTGACACCATGGGAGAAAGATTTTGACCTGTCTATGTCTAACATTACCCTGCTTTCTTGCCAACCTCTCAAATAGTGTGCTTGTTGCTCTGGACAGTCCTTATTGACAACCACTTCCAATAGATGAGAGCTGAATGCATCAGACAGTTACAGAATTTGAAATATTTTCTGGTCACGGGGCTGAGATCAGGTTATGGGGTGAACTTCAGCCACTGTTGGCTTTATTTGTATTCCCTTTTGCTTTCTGTTAATAAAAGCTTATTTTGCATTTGTCCTATTATGTGCCTGCATGTGATATTACCCTACTGGTCAATGACAAATTGTGGGGTATATAGTGGGCATTATGGATAGGGTAGTGCTGACTTAAAGTATGCTCAGATGTGATGTGGATACAGGCAGATAAAGTGTGTGGTGTGGTGGTGAAACTGTAACTAGGGTGAAAGCATGGGATTACATGTGCAAGGGAATGTCAGTCATGTCAGCTAAGTGCCTTGGGCAAGGTAGCTTTTTTGCTGCTTTGTTACATGATGTTGCTGGTGAAGGGCAGCACAGGTTACCAATGCTTGTCAAGGTACGCAACAACCTTTCAAGCATGCCACAGGATAAAGCGATTCCTGGCCTTTAGCTGGATATAAGCTGAGTGACAAGCTGTTCTGGAAATGACATAGACTAAGAAGAGGCTTGAATCTGTTATGAGAAGTGCCACAAGGGCAATGTTGGTAATTAATATGGTGAGATAACTCACTAGGTCTTGTGGCAAAAAACCCCTCCAAAACATTTAACACAATTCGGACTTTGCCAGAAAAGTGTAAGATTCAGCCCATGGAATTTATATGGGCATGTTGAACAAGCTGTAACAAATCTGTTCAAGCAGCAGATCTTCTGCTTCAAAGAGTGAAATTTTGTTCTATTAGATGTATGGTGGAGTTATGAGTCTATAGTGGTTATCAGCATCCTTAACTGCTCTGGTTCATGATGGCAATCCTGAGCCATTCGAAAGATATTCCTTAGCACTAAGCAGCCAGTCTGACACCTGATCATAAATCTGGAAGCTTGGGATGTTATTGGAACCTATTACTGGATAAAGTTTTCAAAATCATTGTCAAGAAACTGGAAAAACAAGAAATAATATTCACAGTGGATTACCATCCTGTCCATGTACATCACTGGCTCTTTACATTAAACAATGAAGGTAATAAACATACAAGAAAAACCTCCTTCTTTTACTTCACTGACTTCAGAGGGAATCAGATATATTGGTCCTGATTGCAGCAAATTGCTTTCAACACATCCGTGATAAAAAAATTGTCTGAAAACTGTATGATGTCAATTATGTCATAACTTGTAGCCTGAAATAGATTGTTGTATGGAAATTAAAGGCCACAGCCACTTCAGCAGCTCTCTACAAACAGTGTTGGTAATATTCAGATGCAAGGTTGATAGGTAACAATCGTGTGAAGAGAATCCCTCTTGGATTGGAGACATCTCACCCATTGCTGTTTAGTCAGATTCATATTTGAAATTACAAAATGTAACTGGTTATCTTCCAACAAGATATCAGTAAGAGGCATTTAGAGTCCTGAAGACATGTATAGAATGGGGCATCCTGCATCAGCTCCACTTTCATCAAGTTTTACAAGGATCTCATGATCTATGAACTTGTTTTGCTTTATGCTATTTCTCCTCATCTTCTAGCCACAGTGGTGAACCCAAGGGAATACCATTATGGAAATAATTGTGCTGAATATAGATCAGGAAAGGTTTGTGTCTCCCAAAACTCCTTTCAACAGTTTTCTCAGTACTGCTGAAACAGTTAGAAACTTTTAAAAAGAAATCTACTTGCAGCCTGGAATGATATACAGTAAGCCCTATTTTAAAATTGCCCTCTTTAACATTGTTTCACTTTAACGTTGCCAAATCAATGGGACCTGTAATTTTATTGAACATCACAACATTTGTTTCTCCAGGACTGTATTACTATTCGAGATCCAAATTCAATCCAAAGCAGGAGCTGTATTAGCATGGAAGAAAAAGTCCTAATGCTTTCAAAGTGCTGAGCATTTTACAACAATCCATGTATTTTTCTGAAAGACTTTCAAAGCTATTCCTGCCTCACTGCTCTCCTCCCAAGCCCTCACTCAGTGAGAGGGAAGAGTTGAGTGAGAGCATTCAAAGTAAGCATGGATTGTAAAACCTCCAGCACTCTGAACTATAGGGATTTGTACTTCTACAGATTTAATCTGTGTCTTGAATAGGAACATAAACTCAGGAGAAGAAAGCGTTGAGAGGGTGTATTCAGGGATGGGGCAGGAATCGGGGTGTGGAAGAGGCCACAAGCCAGAGGACAGGAATAGGAAAAGGTCTCAGTTCAAAGATTGAGGTAGTTGGGAAGTTGCTACAATCCAGAGAGTCAGGAAGTAGAAAGACACCACAACTTGGAGGACTAGCTGTCAGAGTTGCCAAAATTCAGAGTCAGGGAATGCTGCAAAACCATAACATGGAGGGTTTGGCAGTAGGAGATGCCACAATCTGGAGAGGGAGGGTCTGCAGCAATGAGGAAAATTAGTGAACAGAAATTTCAGGAACAGACTCACCAGTTAGAATGAAGTACATCAATTAACAAGTTAAATTTCTTTTCGTACTTAAAACTTATTTTCTTTTAAGTTATTTAATTACCCGTGTGGGAATGTAAAATATTTCAGCTTAGAGGGTATAATGTTTTATTTTTCCCTCGTAAAGAAGTTTATACAGAACTCTTCTACAGGTTTTAATTTGGTTCTTAAGGCTTCCAGTGCTTTATTTTAAGTCCTTTCACTTGAAGTTGTGATTTTTAGTAATGCAACAATATCTTTTATCTGAGGACTTACCCTATCCTAATTGGTATGAGGATCCTTTCAAGTAATACTTCTGCAGCAACCTTTGGTCAGTTTTGCTGTGGTTAGATGGATAGCAAATCAGGTACTCGCACAGAGCAGTTTCACATAAATTTCCTGGTCCCTGAAAATGTACAGGAGCTTTATTTAAGCATTTCAATTCATTGAATGCTTATTTTGGACAGATGCCTGGGGTGACCAAGGGTTATCAAATTAAAGTCACAGTTTGAATCTGGCACTATCCAGCAAAGCAGTGAAACAAAACCCACTTTCACTCTCAAAATCCGTAGTTCGAATTTGTTTCAAATTGTAAGTGTTTGCTATGAGGCACATTGAAAGAATTGGTTTTGGTTTTGACTGCCTAAATTTTTTCAGTGTCAGATCTTTAATTCTCCAACAGTATGTTTGATCCTGATTATTGCATTATAGATCTGCTGGGACTTATTTCATTAATAAAAAAACACAACTGTCTTAAGTGAGCATTCTAACTTCATCCTACTTTCATTGATTTCATACTACAGTTAGGTGGTTAGTTTGTGCATGAAGAATTACTATCCTATCTCTATGATACCGTTGTTGCAAATGGAAAAATATTGATTTCTGAAAAATCTGCTGCAATTACTGTACCAGGATCCACTGGAAATTTAACTGACATTTAAAATCAAGATTACGAGCAATGGTAAAGTTCTGGTGTATAATACTCATCTTATCTTCCACAACTATGAACATGTTTCAATTATAGATTTTTTTTAAGTTCTGTTACTATAAGGCCATTGAATCAAGGTGTTCGATTAGAACCATATTATCTTGGATTTAGTGAAACAATCTTCTTTAAAATGACTTTTTTAGAAGTTGTACTTTGCAAAGAAAGTGTTTGTTATCCAGCTGTTTTCATTGCATGCTAAGAATCTTCTCCTGTCATTTATTGTGAAGTTGCAACTTCCAAAAACAAATTCTTATAGTTTTCTTTTATTACCTAGAAATATTTGCAATGTGAAAGGATGCCATCCATTGTGCTGGCTAAAATACATCATCCAGCCTATTCCATTTTGCTGTTCTAATCCCATCCTGATGCACAGCCCTGCAGTGTCCTGAACATGTCAGATGCATATCCATTTTTTGTAAAATGTGATGATGATTTTGTGGTATTTGTAGCCAGAAGAATGGTGCTACCATTCCTCTTTCCTTGATTGGGTCTAAGGGCCTATTTGGTTTTTAAGTGGTAAATAAACTCTAGTAAATCTTAACAAGAAGAGGTTTTTATCTTAAACAAGATATAGTTTGGTGCTATATCAATATATTTTACCCTAAGGGCATTATGGATCTACCTTCACCTCATGGATTGCAGCAGTTCAAGAAGGCAGCCCACAACCACCTTCTTAAGAATAATTTGCTTCAGCCAATAGATACTGGCCAGCCAGTGACATCCATGTGCCACATGTGAATTTTAAAAAATAGCAATTAGATACAATTTAAGTTACATTAGCTAGTTAGATATTAAGACTGTTGGGATACATGGGTAACAAATCTGTCTACTCTGAGATCCTTAGCCATTCTTCCCCCAAATTCTATCCTGCTACACAATAAGACTAAATCTCCTCGGTGGACTTTATTGTAGTTGCTAACATTAAACCTTTCAGAACCATTATCTCAAGAAGCAGATTTTAGCTCGACTACCTGTTTAGTGCGTCCCAGATCCATAACCATCTAATTGAAACTCCTGTTTAGTTCTCTTCCATTTGAGTTTATACCCCCTAGTTATTTAGTCTTTTGCTAAACAATAGATCTTTCCTATTCATTCTATTTAATCCCCTCATTATTTCAGAAACTCAATTAATCTCTCCCTCAGCCTCTTCTGTTCAAAAAAAAGCAACTCCAGCTTACTAATTATTTCCTCCCATTATTTCCGCCCTGTTCAAATTAATTCAAATGGCATAATGAAGCATTGCCTATATAATTAGGCTTGACTACAATTTTCAAAACTATCTGTTGACAATATTGATATTTTATTTTTGTTCAACTGAAACTACTTGTATAGCATTTTTGCAAAGTGAGGCATCTTGGATACTTGGCAGAAGAAAAAGTTGATGCAAAACGATAAGAAAATACAATGAAGCAACAGAAGCAGTGTTGAAGTATATTAAGTAATGAGGCAAAACTTTAGAAAGATAACACAGTTACTATTTCAAAAGAGGGAATCGGGACTAATTGCAAGCTGAAGTTAAAACTGGAAGACATGCATTGATGCAGAGAGCTCAAAATAGTCGTGGCCAATATTTGTGCTTTGAAGGCTTGAGCCATCTACAGCAGGCACCATAAGGCACTGAAGAAATACCACAAGTAATGCCTTTGTAAGATCTGCCAAATCTGATCACAAAAAGAGCAATCAAACATCAGTATCCTCTCCCAAATTAATAGTCCCAGCACTAAGGCACTAATCATTCAACAGTAGTTACCACTTTGCGAGGCAGGATATGTGATTTGTATTTGAGACAAGAGACTGCTGAAGCAACTGCTCTATTCAATGCTCAGACGCAGTGGGAAACAAGCAGCACCTGCTCAGCAATAACCTGCTCAGTGATGACCAATTTGGGTTCTGCTAGGGCCACCCAGTTCCTGACCTCATTATAGCTTTGATTCAAACGTGGACAAAAGAGCTGAATTCTAGAGGTGAGGTGAGAGTGACAGCCCTTGACAGCAAGGCTGCATTTGACCGAGTGTGTTACCAAGGAGCCCTCACAAAATTGGAATCAATGGATATCGGGGGGGGAAATCTTTCTGCTGGTTGGAATCATACCTGGCAGATAGGAGTCATGGTTGTTGGAGGTCAGACATCTCAGCTCCAGGATATCTCTGCAGGAGTTCCTCAGTGTAGTATCTTCAGCCCAACCATCTTCAGCTGCTTCATCAATGACCTTCCCTCCATCATAATGTCAGATGTAGGGGTGTTTACAGATGTTTACTCATTACCATTTGGAATTCCTTCGATACCGAAGCAGTCCATATCTGCATGCTGCAAAACCTAGGAAACATTCAGGTTTAAGTTGATAAGTAGCAAAAAATGCTCGCATGCATAAGACCATCTACACCAAATGAGCATCTAATCATCTCCCTTTGACATTCAACTGTATGTTGTTCATTATTGTCCTCCAACAATGTCCTAGGAGTTTACCGTTAACCAGAAATTTAAGTGAGCAAAAATACCACAACTTCAAGTATAAGTTGGAGACTGAATTCTGAGGTGAGTAGCTCATCTCGTCACTCTCCAAAGCTTATCCAACATTTAGAAGTGTGATGAAATAGTCTCCACTTGCCTAATGAGTGCAGCTTTGAGAACTCAAGAAGCTTAGCACCATCCAGGGCAAGGTAGTGTGCTTGAAAAGCACTCCTTCTACAAGCAGAGCATTGCTAGCTTTGAAGCTTGACGTCGATAATCAGTTCATATTACTAAATGGAACTTTGGAATAATGCCCTCAGTAGGCCAAAAGATGCAGTAATATCAATGCCCAATCAATGTTTTCTTTTCGATTTCCTTTCTTTCCCTTCCTCAGAATGCAAACATGATATTACACTAAAATTTGTTCTAACTGCAGGAGCAAAACAACAGTGGACAATCATATTACGGTATTGTGGGGAAACACAAGGGGAGTATGACTGGTTGAGTAGTTATTTCAAAGAGCTTGATGGGCTGAATGGTCTGAGCTATGCTGTAGGAGTCTGAACCATCTGTATTGCTAATTGGTAATGGACTTTACAAAACTATTTTTCAACAAAGAAAATATTTTAATGTAAATAGAGATCAGGTATTGTTGAATATGTAACTAGTCAAAACTCAGAAATATGTTGTGAAACTTGAAAGGGTTCAGAAAAGATTTGAAAGGACGTTGCCAGGGTTGGACGATTTGAACTATAGGGAGAGGTTGAACAGGCTGGGGCTGTTTTCCCTGGAGCGTCGGAGGCCAAGGGGTGACCTTCTAAAGGTTTACAAAATTATGAGGGGCATGGATAGAATAAGTAGACAAAGTCTCATCCCTGGGGTGAGGGAGTCCAGAACTAGAGAGCATAGGTTTAGGGTGAGAGGGGAAAGATATAAAAGAGACCTAAGGGGCAACCTTTTCATGCAGAGGCTGATACGTATATGGAATGAGCTGCCAGAGGAAGTGGTGGAGGCTAGTACAATTGCAACATTTAAAAGGCATCTGGATGGGTATATGAATAGGAAGGATTTGGAGGTATATGGGAGCTGGCAGGTGGGACTAGATTGGGCTGGAATATCTGGTCGGCGTGGATGTGTTGGACCGAGGGATCTGTTTCCGAAGGTGCTGTACGTCTCTATGACTCTACAACAGGAATGTCCTGCATTTTCTAGCAATTGTGTTCCTAGCAGCAGATCACAAAGCATGCTGCTTGCTCCCATTCTCAGCCTGAGTTAATTTTCTAATCTGAGAAAGTCCAAACATAGAAAGGAAAGAAAATTTTGAATAAGGGCATCATTCTCTATAGATATAATTTGAATGCCAGTTCTCCATGCTAAAAATCTATATTCTTTTTTGGCACTCCATATCTTGAGTAATACTGCTGTCTTATCAGCATTTTCTTATGTTGATGTACACTACAACACTAGTTCCCACTATCTTCTTCCTAGTTAGTCCCTTACAATGTCAAATACACCAGCTGCCAGCTTGTTTCCCCACTGATGTTATCAGCATTCTCTTACAAAGATATATAGCTGGTAATTAACAACAGTTCCTGTGGGATTGTTGGCATCTCTTCCGATTAGAGGGAGACAATTGATTATAGGCCTTGAAGGGAACCACTTGAGGAGGCAGATCCCAAGTCTACCTCAACGAGAATGGAATCGATTCTGCTGTTATTCTAAAGACACAATAGCCATCTCGTCAATTGAGCTAACCAGGTGCCTTTTCCAAAACATATGAGAAGAAAGTAGAGTCATCGAAATGTACAGCACAGAAATAGACTCTTCAGTCCAACTCCTCCATGCCGAGCAGATATCCCAACCTAATCTAGTCCCATTTGCCAGCACTTGGCCCACATCCCTCTTAACCCTCGTATTCATATAGTCACCCAGATGCCTTTTAAATATAACATTGATATTTTTCAATGTTAAGTAAGTTTTTTATAATAGTTCTCATGATTGCATGGGATTTATTACTAATAATACTTGTATTTCTCTGATAAACTCTGTTTACCTGTGAAATCAAGCCATAAGTATTTCTGTTAAAAGTTGTAAACTTTGAAATCCCATTCTGTGAATCAGTTGGCTGGTTGTCATTTCTATTATATTTAGCACCTTGGAAACGAGGATGCAGAGGTTTTCGTCTGTAAGGCTGAGTGCTGTTTTCCAATAGAAGCAATTTTATTCATTGATAGTGATCATGGACTTTAGTCTAAATGTATTTAAGTTATATACATTCACATGCACTGTAGCAGAGATCAGTGGCCTATGTGGTGAGCGGTAAAATTGAGCATTGTAATTCAGAGTTGGAGATGCATATCTGGGAACTGATACTGACAGAAAATGCTTTGTGCCTGACTTTGAGCATGACAAATCCTATATGAAATGCCAGGTACATGTTTGAGAATGAAGCTGCATTTTTTTTTTATTTGGTAACACGTTGCTATGAGAGGACACAAAATTGAAGTGCAAGAACAAGAAGGTTTATCAAAGCTTTATGTTCATTTTATATATAAATTGAATTTCTTCCCAAGTTACTAGACTAGTAAAATTCTGTATTAAACTTGATATGAATTAGCATGTAAAGTGGTTCCATTATGCTTAGGCCTATGGCCACCAAGTTTGAATATGGGAGTAAAAACTCATTACTTATCTTGTAAAAGGGCTATTTTTAAATTCCATTTTCCCATCTATGTTCTGTATGACCTGCATATAAATGATAGGAATATATGTGGTTCTCTTTGGAAAGATTTATTGGATTGACAAGAATCTTTTTTATTTCATTCTTTTCAGAATTACTGATTTGGGAAATATCAAGCGACGACTGTATTTATCAACTATCCATAAGGAGTTGTCTGCAACCCCACTACATGCAAAAATACCATTGGGTATTATCAAACGTAAAATCGTATGTTAATTTTAAAATAATTATCAGTAGCTCCAAAATCATGTCACCTTTTAGATAAATATAGAAGGAATTTAAATATTAATTGTTTGGAATATTTCCAACTTTGAAATGAGTTGCATCAGTTTCCATTTTGGGGTATTTTGGAGAAATGTTTCCTTTTGCCTGAACCTTTTAAGAGACTTTAGTAAAAGAGAAATTCAACTCGTGATGCTACATTTTTGTCATCATAGAGATTAGGTGTACTTTCCTGCGCAGAATACAACAATGAAGTTTCACACACAACTGTTACTACTTGGAACTCTGCTGGACTTTTTGTTGCCTAGAATTCTGTGCCGTGTATACAGAAGTATAATTGGAGAGTTGATCAATATTTAATAAATTAAAATTGCTATGTTATGCTCTGTATGGCATATGACTTCCAAGTTGGCCATTACAACCTTGGACAGCTTCTTTGAGTTTTCTGTGTCTTTGACAAATCAACAAATTTATGTGGCATATTACTGTACCCTATTGTTGTGCAAAATTATGCACTTAATATACACAAATATTTCTAGTTAGAATAAAATACAGGGCCATCAATAATTGTTTTGTTAGCTTTCCACAAAATCATGGCCCATGGAAACTAGTATCCCTTATTCCTGATCTTTAGATTTTAGTGAGAAAAATATACAGCACAGAACACAGTGTAAACTACCCACAAATATTCTTTCTTGACTCCACTGAAGGAAGTTAAAATATGGGTATTCTGACTATCAAAATAATTGCCATTTCCTCAGTTGAGATTTTATAGAACAATGATATTATTTATACTTTTGGAAGAGGACATTCAGTGTGAATCAAAAACAGAAAATTAAAGATCAAAATTAGAATTAATAGTCCTCTCACCTTTGTGGATAAAATGACAGTGTCTCAGAACACAATTGTTGCCTGAATTAAGGCATGTTTTTACGAAAGGTAAACAAGAGGGTAGAAGTGTTAAAATAATTCTGTAAATTTAAATATTGCCCTCCACTGCAAAAACTTTTTTTCAGAGATGAATAGAATGTAATAAATTAGCAGATAAATGAATTATGACATTACCTACATTGATAGCATATTTCTATCAATTAAGCTATTTGTATTCAATAGGATACTTTGAGTAGTTATGCAAATGTGATTTATAAAGCTTTATTGCAGATTACATTAGTAGTTTACTTATACCATAAAACATGCCAATGCTCACTTGTTAACATTGGTGCACATGACTTTCAGCTGCTGGAATGCATGTAATGGAGGAAAACATTAAACTAGGTGTTAATTTCAAAAGGAATTGAAAATTAAGTCTATAAAAGAATGAGGGTAATAAACAACACCGATTATGAGAACATAAAAAAAAGGGTAGGATTAACCCCTTGAACCTACTCCGCAATTTAATAAGTTCATAGCTGCACTGATTGTGGTCTCAACTCCACTTGTCTGATTGACCACCACACCCCTCTGGGAGAAAGTGAGGACTGCAGATGCTGGAGATCAGAGTCAAAAAGTGTGACCTACTATGTTTTTCCAGCACCATTTTTTTTGACTCTGATTGACCTGCTGTGCTTTTCCAGTGCCACACTTTTTGACACCACACTTTCCTCCCCATCAATAACCCTTGACCCCCTTCCACATCAAAAATCTTTCTAATTTAGTTTTGAATATATTCAGTGATGTAGTCTTCATTGCTCTTTGCAGTAGGGAATTCTAAAGAATAACACAGAATAAGTGCCTCCTCAACTTCATCTTTCATTGCAAACCCTTTATTTTAAACTCTGCCCCCTGTTTCTATAATCGCCCAGAAGAGGAAATAGACCCTCAGCACCTACTTGTCAGACGTCCATACAACCTTTTATGTTTCAGTAATGTTACATCTAAACTCCACAAAATATAGTGCCAACCTGTTTAATCTTTCCCCATAAGACAAAGACCCCACTTCGGAAATCACCTTTATTAGTAAAGCCAAGGATCCAATTTGCTTCTTTAGTAATTTTTTGAACATGTCTTGCCATCTTCAAAGTTTATGTCCACGTCTTTCATGTTCACTGATCCCTTTTCGAATTGTAGCATTTATTTTGCTTCCCTTCATCTCAATTTCCTGCCAAAATGTACCATTTTGCATTCTCTATACAGAATTAAGTTTTATTTGACATGTGTCTGGCCATTTCACAAGTTTACCTCTGTGTTCCTAAAGTCTGTCACTATCCTTTACATTGATTAATAAATTTTTATAATGTATCATTTGCAAATTTTAAAATTACGTTGTGTCTCCTCCAGTCTAAGACATTTATATGCTTAAAAAACACTGTAATCTGAAAGCTACACCCAAATTAATATTTCTACGGTTTCCCTTACTATCTACTTTCTGTCCCTTAGCCAATTTAATCTCCACACTCCTATTGCCTCTTTAATCCTATGTACTTCAGTTTTACTAACAAGTCTATTCTATGATTTTCCTGTATTTTTAGAACATAGAACATAGAACAATACAGCGCAGTACAGGCCCTTCGGCCCTCGATGTTGCGCCGATCAAAGCCCACCTAACCTACACTAACCCACTATCCTCCATATACCTATCCAATGCCCGCTTAAATACCCATAAAGAGGGAGAGTCCACTACTGCTACTGGCAGGGCATTCCATGATCTTACGACTCGCTGAGTGAAGAACCTACCCCTAACATCAGTCCTATATCTACCCCCCCTTAATTTAAAGCTATGCCCCCTTGTAATAGCTGACTCCATACGCGGAAAAAGGTTCTCACTGTCAACCCTATCTAACCCCCTAATCATCTTGTACACCTCTATCAAATCACCCCTAAACCTTCTTTTCTCCAAAGAAAACAACCCCAAGTGCCTCAGCCTTTCCTCATAGGATCTTCCTACCATACCAGGCAACATCCTGGTAAACTTCCTCTGCACCCGTTCCAGTGCCTCCACATCCTTCCTATAGTATGGCGACCAAAACTGCACACAATATTCCAGAAGCGGCCGCACCAGAGTCTTATACAACTGCAGCATGACCTCAGGACTCCGGAACTCAATTCCTCTACCAATAAAAGCCAGTACGCCATCTGCCTTCTTCACTGCACTATTTACCTGGGTGGCAACTTTCAGAGATCTGTGTACATGGACACCAAGATCCCTCTGCTCTTCCACACTACCAAGTAGTCTACCATTAGCCCAGTAATCCATCTTTTTATTACTCTTACCAAAGTGAATCACTTCACACTTAGCTACATTGAACTCCATTTGCCACCTTTCTGCCCAGCTCTGCAGCTTCTCTATATCCCGCTGTAACCTGCCATATCCTTCCTCACTGTCTACAACTCCTCCGACTTTCGTATCATCCGCAAACTTGCTCACCCAACCTTCTAACCCTTCCTCCAGGTCATTTATAAAAATGACAAACAGCAATGGTCCCAAAACAGATCCTTGCGGAACACCACTAGTGACGGCACTCCAAGATGAATCTTTGCCATCAACTACTACCCTCTGTCTTCTTCCAGAGAGCCAATTCCTAATCCAAACCTCCAACTCACCCTCAATGCCATATCTCTGTATTTTCTGCAGTAGCCTACCATGGGGGACCTTATCAAACGCCTTACTAAAATCCATATATACTACATCTACCGCTTTCCCCTCATCTACCTCCTTCGTCACCTTCTCAAAGAATTCAATAAGGTTTGTGAGGCACGACCTGCCCTTCACAAAACCATGCTGACTATCCTTGATCACATCATTCTTATCCAGATGTGCATAAATCCTATCCCTTATAATTCTCTCTAAGACTTTGCCCACAACAGAAGTGAGACTCACTGGCCTATAGTTACTAGGATTATCCCTACTCCCCTTCTTGAACAAGGGAACCACGTTTGCTAGCCTCCAGTCCTCTGGCACTACTCCTGTAGACAGAGAGGACACAAAAATCAAGGCCAATGGCTCTGCAATCTCCTCCCTTGCTTCCCAGAGAATCCTAGGATAAATGCAATCAGGCCCAGGGGACTTATCTATTTTCACCCTTGCCAGAATTTCCAACACCTCTTCTCTACATATCTCAAAGCCATCCATTCTACTTATTCGTGCCTCAGTATTCATATCGACAACAATGTCCTGTTCCTGAGTGAATACTGACGAAAAGTATTCATTCAGCGCCTCCCCAATCTCTTCAGCCTCCACACGCAACTTCCCATTACTATCCTTGATTGGACCTATTCCTTCCCTAGTCATTCTTTTATTCCTAACATACCTATAGAAAGCCTTAGGGTTTTCCCTAATCCTACCAACTAAGGACCTTTCATGTCCCCTCCTTGCTGCTCTTAGCTCTCTCTTCAGGTCCTTCCGGGCTACCTTATAACTCTCAATCGCCCCTATTGAACCTTCACGCCTCATCTTTACAAAGGCCGCCCTCTTCCATTTAACAAGGGATTCCAACTCCTTATTAAACCACGGCTCCTTCACACGACCCTTTCCTCCCTGCCTGATAGGTACGTACTTATCAAGGACACTCAATAGTTGCTCCTTGAACAAGTTCCACATATCAATTACGCTCTTGCCTTGGAATCTACTTTTCCAATCCACACATCCTAAGTCATGCCTCAACGCATCATAATTTCCCTGCCCCCAGCTATAACTCTTGCCCTGTAGTACACACTTATCCCTCCCCATCACGAGACTAAAAATCACCGAATTGTGGTCACTGTCCCCAAAGTGCTCACCTACCTCTAGTTCTAATACCTGGCCTGGTTCGTTACCCAGAACCAAATCCAGTATGGCCTCACCTCTTGTTGGCTTATCTACATATTGTGTCAGGAAACTCTCCTGCACACATTGCACAAACACTGACCCATCTAACGAACTTGAGCTATAGCTTTCCCAATCAATATCAGGAAAGTTAAAGTCTCCCATAACAATCACCCTATTACTGTCACTCTTCTCCTGAATCATCTTCGCAATCCTTTCTTCAACGATTCTAGGACTATTAGGAGGCCTGTAAAAGACTCCTAACAGGGTGACCTCACCTCTCCTATTCCTAACCTCAACCCAAACTACCTCAGATGGCAAATCTTCATCCATCTTCCTTTCCACCGCTGTAATACTATCTTTGACAAGCAAAGCCACACCCCCCCCTCTTTTACCCCCACCTCTGACCCTACTAAAACATTTAAACCCTGGAACCTGCAATAGCCAATCCTGTCCCTGATCTAGCCATGTCTCCGTAATAGCCACAACATCGAAGTCCCAGGTACCAACCCACGCTGCGAGTTCACCTACCTTATTTCGTATACTTCTGGCATTAAAGTATACACACTTCAAGCCACTCTTCTGTTTACAGGCACGATCCTTTAAGATTGATACCATATTCCTACCCTCCCTACACTCCAGGTCCTGCACCCTAAAGTTACAGTCTGGGTTCCCATGCCCCTGCAGAGTTAGTTTAAACCCCCCCCAAGAGCACTAGCAAACCTCCCCCCAAGGATACTGGTGCCCCTCAGGTTCAGGTGCAGACCATCCTGTCTATAGAGGTCCCACCTTCCCCAGAAAGAACCCCAGTTATCCAAATACCGAAATCCCTCCCTCCTGCACCATCCCTGTAGCCACGCATTTAACTCTTCTCTCTCCCTATTCCTCGACTCTCTATCACGTGGCACGGGTAACAAACCAGAGACAACAACTCTGTTCGTTCTAACTCTGAGCTTCCAACCTAGCTCCCTAAAAGCCTGTCTAACATCCTCAGCACTCCTACCTATGTCATTGGTGCCAATATGGACCACGACTTCAGGCTGCTCCCCCTCCCCCTTAAGGACCCGGAAAACACGATCAGAGACATCACATACCCTTGCACCTGGGAGGCAACATACCAAACGTGAGTCTCTCTCGTTCCCACAAAACCGCCTATCTGTGCCCCGAACTATCGAGTCCCCAATTATTATTGCTCTGCTCTTCTCCACCCTTCCCTTCTGAGTAGCGGGGACAGGCTCCGTGCCAGAGGCCTGAGCCCCGTTACTTACCCCTGGTAAGTCGTCCCCCCCACAAGTATCCAAAACGGTATACTTGTTCTTGAGGGGAACGACCACAGGGGGTCCCTGCACTGGCTGCTTCCTCCCAGTCCCCCTCACTGTCACCCATCTATCTGCCATCTTTGGAGTTACTACTTCCCTATAGCTCCGATCTATGACCCCCTCTGCCTCCCGAATGATCCGAAGTTCATCCAACTCCAGCTCCAGTTCCCTAACACGGTCTTGGAGGTCTTGTTTCTCTGTAGTTGTTTTTTTAGACATGATTGTCAGTGTTCTAATATTAAGTCAGGTGATCAAAACTGGTTCAGTTAAGAATACGGGAGGGCATGATGCAAGTAGCACCAGGCATGTTTCAGCAATGAGGTGTTAAACTGGTGACACCACACTACAGGATTACTTTCCAAAACCAGAGGGCATAGGTTTAATGTGAAAGGGGAAGGAATTCAAAGGGAGCTGAGGTGCAACTTTTTCACATGTGTGCATGTATGGAACAAGCTGCCAGAGGAGGTGGTGGAATTGCAACATTTAAAAGGCATCTGAATGGGTACATGAATAAGAATGATTTAGAGGGATATGGGCCAAATGCTGGCAAATGGGACTAGATCAGTTTAGGGTATCTGGATTAGTGGTGCTGGAAGATCACAGCAGTTCAGGCAGCATCCAACGCTCATTGGATGCTGCCTGAACTGCTGTGCTCTTCCAGCACCACTAATCCAGTATTTGGTTTTCAGCATCTGCAGTCATTGTTTTTACCTTGTTTAGGATATCTGGTCAACGCAGACGAGTTGAATGGGAAGTTTTGTTTCTGTGCTGTACACCTCAATGACTCTATGTCATATGATTTCTGATAAGGAACAGCTTGTAAAAGATGTTATTATTTCCCCAATGAGTTCAAAGTGTTTCCTCAAAGGAAATTTCTTCATTATTTTTATAGTAATTTGATTGTATCTGTATATTGTATGACATATATATTTATATATATATAAAGTATTTACATTGGAAAAAATACACCAATTACAAAATAAAAATCATTTCCAGTTGCATTTTGTACATTTGTTATGTTGATAAGAAGAATGACGTTATAAGTAATAGTTTATTTATATTAATATGACATGTATTCACTTTCAAACCTTGGCTACTAGATTTACAAAACTAAGGACTATTTTGAGGCCTTGTCAATACCAATTTGAAACTAGCTGCTTCTTAAGAGCATTCCAAATGACTCAGTTGATCTCCACAGCAATAAGGTTGAAAAAGACTACTAACCATTCAGAGAATTGTGGTGGAGAAGCTGTAACTCACCACATTCTGGCACAGCATCTTAAGGTTCCAGTATTCTGCTCTATAATGCCACCTATATTCTGTTACCAAACCAGCAAATCTATGACTGAATCATTGGTCAAGATATTCAAGAAAAGTTAATTCAGATTTGTTTTCCTTACAGTGGAGCAATGTTTGTATTGATATGGTGTCATTTGCCAACGCTGCATTTAAAGGAGCAGGTTTCCAGTCCTTAGACAGGATTGTTGTCTCAGCCAACTGTAAATTAAGGAAAATATTTACTATGAAACTGCAGCCACTGGATACGACTTTCAAGAATGGTATGTAGTTGGAAATGGATCAATATAATATTAAGTTGTGATTGTATTTAAAAGTATTCCATAATTCACACTAAAAGGACATTACGATATTGAAACAAATCATAACAATGCCTGTTATGTCTTTCTAAATTTTACAAGTGTCGCATTTGTAATAAAATTTAAATAACCAAGTGTTCCTAACTGTACATTGAACTATTATGCCAAATTTATATGCCCTCTAGAGTTAGTATATATTGCAGTTCATTTCAACTTTTGCTTAAAGCAATATATTAATTACATTTCAACAAATTATGATATTTGCAACACTTTTGTCATGTAACTAAAGGATTTATTTTTCTTCCCTAGATGTATATTCTTTACAGTGTTTGACTGATGGACCCACCGACGTAATTCCAAAGTGCTGTCAGCTAGGCATTGATGTAGACCAAGTAACACAGCTCCTGAATGTGGTAAAATTGAAACAGGGAGAATTAAGGCTTGGAAGCCAACCCTCCACTTCAACAGATTTGGGTATAGTTACAAGATTTACTCTTAAGTTAAACTTAATCTTGGAGTTTTGCTGTTCCTTATACTTCGTACTTCAGCTGAATTGATGTAAAACAGTTTATCTAATACAATAAATGCTAACAAATATAGTTTATTGACAAGATATTTGAATTGATACTTTGTCATTATTTTCTACTTATCTAGAATTGAGAAAATATGGCAGGCATTTTGTAAAAACAGCTTTCTGAAAGATTATTTGTAAAGTTGAAAAACTGATGTGCTGCTTTCTATCAGTGTTTCAATTGTTCTGGTCATGCAATATTTGCCAAAACAATATTAAGAAGAGACTTAATCCTACATTGGAAATACTAAAATAAAAATTGATTGCTCATTATGTTTTTTTTTATTGGAATGCCATTGTTATAAAGAAATATGCCTTTGATTCCACCAATGTTAATGTAAAATTGTGTCAATGTTGAAATGTGAAATTAAAAACAAGCATGCTGCAAGGTATCAGTACGTTTGTTAGCATTGTGGAGAAAGAAACAGTTAATTTTCAGGTCTTTGACTTTCCATCAGAGCTTTCTGTTTAAGCATTGCAAAAAGATGACAAGAATTTCAAGCTTTTAATGTTACACTCACCAGAGCTAGGGTGCAAGAAACAGACTTCTTAAAAGGGACACCAATTTATATAGCATGAGGTGCTCATTTGTTGGGTTATCCTTACATGGAAATGTATCAAGAAAGTTGATTGTCAATTTTAGTTCTCGGTTGAGGCACATAGACTCTGTGTTGTCAGGACATTCTTGTGGAAATGTGGCATGATTCCTTTTCCTTACGTAAAAAGCTGCAATGGATATATGAATTCCTTTTTTTGGCTTAAATGTGTGAGTTGATGTTTGGGATATTCCACATGGAACCATAGTGAATGCTTGGAATGTGCCGTTAAGCACTACTGTTAACCTTGATAGTCACTGGAATGGGACAGCCACTCATTCCTTCAGAGTATAAGTCCTGCTACAGCACATAACACAGTTAATTGTGGTGTTCCAGAGCACCCTCAGTCCATGCCCACATTAAGCTTTGGTCATGTGTAAATATGACAGTGAGGTTGGTACATTCTGGATCTCCTCAACCTCATCTGCATTCTGAGAGGATCTTCTGTTTCAGCTTGTTTCTGTGGAGATTGTGCCACAGCTGTTGGAGGTTTCTGTTGTTTCCAAGCTTTGTATCTTCTTTCTTCTTCTGTATTTTCTTTTATAACTGTAACAGTGACAATAGCACCAACAATAACATTGGAGCCAGATAGCTTCTCAATTATGAGGTTTTTGTTATACATTTATATCTATCAATATACAATTATACATATAAAATATGTATAATACCAAACAGAAATGAGGGAGGGGCTGATTTTTACCAGAAGTTGGCTAAGTGCCAATTTTGGAGACTTTCATATTAGCTTTCTCTACAAGAACTCTAGCAAGAGTTTCCAAAACTCATCTCAATAGCTATGCACCATATGTATCTTCTCTCGTACCATCGGTGAAGGTACTCACAACCACTGGGACATTTCAGGATCCCTGTCACAGGTGCCATCTTTAAATGCCAGCTATATATCTGGTCAAATACTACCAGCTAGGAGCTATTTTTACTCTGTGTATAGTGGGAAGGGAACCAAAAACACTTGGTTCTCAGGACATAAAGATGGTATGATTGATACTTCATTGTAAATACAGATGTATATTTAAGAAATAAGCAATGCAGCTGAGTCTAGAATTCTGTCGACAGGAATGCTACTTTTTTTCCTCAATGCCCAATGTAGCTTAACATCTTCTCATTGTTCAATGTGGTACAATCACAAATGATTGAAAACATTCACTTTTATTCAACAACAACAAAGCTAGCAGTAAACACACAAACAGAAAGTTAATTTTCCTCTGGGAACAAAAGGAACCGCTTGACTTCTGAGCAGCAACAAATTTACAAACAATGATTTGGTGATGCCGGTGTTGGACTGGGGTGGACAAAGTTAAAAATCACACAACACCAGGTTATAGTCCAACAGGTAGTTGTGTGATATTTAACGACAAACACAGTGGGCGGCACAATGGCACAGTGGTTAGCACTGCTGCCTCACAGCGCCAGAGACCCGTGTTCAATTCCCACCTTGGGCGACTGTCTGTGTGGAGTTTGCACATTCTCCCCGTGTCTGTGTGGGTTTCCTCTGGGTGCTCCAGTTTCCTCCCACAGTCCAAAAAATGTGCAGGTTAGGTGAATTGGCCATGCTAAATTGCCCGTAGTGTTAGGTGTAGGGGAATGGGTCTGGGTGGGTTGCTCTTTGGAGGTTCGGTGTGGACTTGTTGGACTGAAGGGCCTGTTTCCACACTGTAAGTAATCTAAAACTGAGTAACTATGCACCCAGCTGATGTCTGGATGTCAATTAAGGCCTGTCTGGCTTGTTGTACTTGATGTTGCAGCACTCAATCACGCAGAAGGTGATGTTCCTCCTTCTCAGTGTCCTTGTCTTCCTCCTCAGAACACTTCCCAGTTTCCCAGCTCCTTAGCCTCCAACACATCTGCTCATTGCCTGCTCCAGTTGTGCAGATCTCAGCACACTCACATCCGTATCTGGAGGGAGTATATTGCAAGACTTCCCAGACTGATCCAAACAGTGGAATCTCACCTTCAGCAAACCATGGCTGTTCTGCCGTGGTCCTGATTGAAAAGTTGGTTGCCTTGCATCTATACTGTGCCTCCGTCAGGAAGGTTTGCTTAACATCAGTCACAGTTATAGAGGGTAGCCCTCCCTCTATAACTCCATCATCTTTGTAATGCATGAGGTCCTTGAAACAAAGCAGAAATATGAGAAAAAACAATTCCTCTGACAACTCAGGGTGTGATCACAGCTATTTTCATTTCCAGTGTGCATTTACTTATAGATATATAAAATAAGGGTTGCAAGGAGCAGAGGCACCTCCGTGTGCAGAAGGTCATCTTTGAAGGAGGAAGTGGTTAATAACTATACAGTGTCCTTTGCTTTATACAAGAGCAAGAGCAAGAGCAAGGAGGTGATATTGAACTTGCATATCAAATACTTGTTTGATCTACTTGGTGTATTGTGAAAGTTTGGGTGCCTTATTGTAGGAAGGATGTGAGTTCATTGAAGAGAGTGCAGAAGTGGTTTACAAGAATGGTTACAGGGTTGAGAAATTTGAGTCGTGACAATAGATTGAAGAAATTGGGACTGTTCTCCTTGGAGAAAAGAAGACTAAGAAGAGATCTGGTAGAGATTTTCAAAATCATGAGGGAACCAAAAAGAATAGAATGGAGAAATCTGCTCCTGTTCATAAAAAGATGATGAACCAGAAAGCACAGAATTAAAGTTGTTTCCAAAACAAGCAAATACCAGATAAGAAAAAAAAAATGTTTTCACACAGCAAGTAGTTTAGGATATGGAATGCATTGCCTGAAAGTGAGGAGCAGGCAGATAAAGTTGAGGCATTCAAGAGGGTATTGCATGATCATTTTGATGGAAATAATGTACAAGGTTGTGGGTAAAAGGCACTAGGTAATGATGCTCATTTGAAAAGCTGGTGCAGACACACTGGCCGAATGGCAGCCTCTTGCATTGTGGTTCATTTACAGGGCAGAAGAAGGCCATTTGGCTCATTGTGTCTGTACCGGTTAACAGAGATTTGACTACAGTAATCCCATTTTCCAACTCTTGCTCCATCACCCTGGAGGCTATGGCAACACAAGTGAATGTTTAAATGCTGGTTAAATGTTACGAGAGTTTTTGACTCAACCACCCTTTCAGGGAGTGAGTTCCAGACTGTAACCACCTTCTATGTGAAAATATTTCTCCTCAATTCTCCTGTTAGCCTTCTACCACTTCCCTTACATCTGTGCCCTGGATATTGATCCCTGAACTATCTGAGCCTTCCATTATCTTATACATCTCTCGCAGATTTCCTCTCTATCTTCACCTCTTCAACAAAAACAGCCCAATCTATTCAAACATCCCTCATGGCTCATTCCCTTTAGCTCATCAGCATCCTAGGAAATCTCCTGTGCGCCCTCTTCCGAAGAACTGCATGCAGTACTCCAACTATAGCCTAACCAGCATTTTATACACTTCCAATATAACGTCCTTGTTCTTGTGTTCAGTGCCCCTCAGATAATAAAGGCAAGTACCTTTATGCGTTCTTAACCATCTGATCTGCCTTCCCTACTACCTTGAGGGATCTGAGGATATACACTTCAAGGTCTCTGTACTCTATAGTTTTCAGTACTCTATAGAGTCTTACCATTCATGGTGTAACCCTTTTGCCTTGTTAGCCTTCAAGTACATCACCTCACACTTTTCCGTTGGACTTCATTTGTCCCTGCTTAGCTCACCTGAGGAGTCTGTTGATATCTCTTGCCATTTACAACTATCCTCCTAACTATTTATCACGCTATCAACATCCATGTAATTTGCAAACTTCTGATCATATTCCCTATATTTAAGTACAAATCATTAATGTACACCACAAAAAACAGGGGCCTTAACTCTGAGCCCTGTGGAACCCCACTGAAAACAAATGTCCAGTGACTGGAACTCTCTGCTTCCTGATTCTCAGCCAGTTTTGGATCCTATGTACTACTTCACTTTGGTCCATGGGCTTTTACTTTCTTGACCAGTTTGTCATGAGGGACCTTATCAAAAGCCTTGCTAAAGTTCATATAGACCATATCAGGTGTATTATGTTCATCAGCACTCCAGGTTACCTCCTTAAAATATTTGGTCAAATTTGCTAAAAATCACCTTCCCTTAATTCCACGCTAACTGTCCCTTACTAATCCATGTCTGTCCAAGTGCAGATATATTCTGTCCCTCAGAGTTTCTTCTAATAACTTGCACGCCACTGAGATTAGGATGACTAGCCTATAATTTTGCGGTATAGCCTTTCCTCCGTTTTTGAATAATGGGCCAAAGTTAGCAGTCCTTCAGACCTCTTGCATCTCACCAGTGGCCTTAGAGAATTTAAAAATTACCACCAGGGCCCTGGTATCTCTTGCCATGCCTCCCTCAACAGCCTATAATACACCTCACCTGGGCCTGCAGAATTATCCACTTGTAAGGCTACTAAATCTTCTGTAACTCTACTACCTCTCTGTCAGTTTCTTATAATATTTTATCCTGATTTCTATACCTTTGCCGCTCTTGTAATGACCAATGCAAAATACTCATTGAAGTCTGTACTCACATCTGCTGGATCCACACACAGATTATCTCTATGGTCTTGAATGGGATTTACTCTTTCCCTAGTTAGTCTTTTGCTTTTTCTGTATCTAAAAGATGTCTTTGAGTTTTCCTATATTCTAACCATCAATGCTTTCTGATGTACTCTCGTTTTCCTAATTTCCTTTTTAAGTTCTCACCTGCACTTCTGATATTCCTCTAGGGACTCTGCCATTAATCTTTTAACCTTGAACCCATCCTTTTTCTTTGTGGGAATATATTTATCCAGTACTCTTACTATATCCTCCTTGAATGCCTCCCATTGCTTTGACATAGTTTTATTTGCAAGTTAGCTGCTCCCAGATCACCTGGCCAAATCATATGTTGTAAATTTAACTTTTCTGCAATTTAGAAATTTTATTCCAGGTCCATCTTTTTCCTTTTCCATAACAGTCTTCAATCTAACTGAGTTAATATTACTTTTCTTCCAAAACATTCTCCTACTGATATGTTCCACCTACTCAAGCTCATTTTTAAATACAGTAAGAGGTCCAGAACTTCTCCCTCCCTCATTAAGCTTTCTATTTACTAGCTAAAAAACTGACTACCTCACACACTAAAACTTTCTCAGTTAATATTTGGATAGTTAAAATCTTCTATTTTATTATGATACTTCTTTGAAATGTCATCATCTAGTTTCTATCCAGCACATGGGAGAATAGGAATTGAGGTGAGATTGGTGATAATGAGATTTTAATCCATGCAAATAGATGCAAATAGGCCTTATCCTGCTCACCAGTGAGGTCCTTTCTCACTGTTCAACATTGTTTGGAGAATGGGACTTTTCTCTCTCGACAGAGAGAATTGTATTACCATCCACCTTATCCTATTTTCCCAACTTTCACGTCCATTCTCACATCATTCAGAGACTAGGAAGAATGCACCTGAGGAGTTAGCATAGGATATGATAAACTATGGAATGGAAGCTTCCCCGAGGAGGGCCACGTATTGCCTCGACATTAACCTCTGACTAATTACACCTTATGCTTATGTATGCAGGAGAATCCATTATATGAAACAATACTGGGATATTACGACTGCTGTAGGACTATTGCCTCCTTGCATCTTCTCCCTTCTCACCCAAGAGACAGGAAAGCAACCCTAACAGCACTGAGATACAACCTTTTCAGACCAATGAGGTTGGTGTGTGTCCCAGTGCGCAAAGTGACTTGGCAAGACCATTGCAATATAAGGTATCTATGAACTCCAAACTGCAGTAGTGAATTGCTGAAGTGTGTCCCGCTTTAGTCTGAGATCTTCTGTGAGGATATGGTGAGGCTTAGTGTGTTACTGATGGCAACTTCCGCAGACAGGAGATGGAGGTGGTCACAGCTATGAAGCATGTCATGCAATGTTGGTGAATGGTGAACACGCCACCTGAGAAGCAAAAACAAACTGCACCTGCTAGGCAGCCACCTGTCTTTTAAAGCAAAAATTAGTGCCTTGTAGTTACTTAACAGTACATGGGAGTAGATCATTTTTGATCACCTTGTTCACAGATGTTATTATTACTTTTTGATTCTTCAACCCGGGTTTACTGTTTCAGTGGTAGGGATTTCACTACTTGACCACAAGGATGCATGGGACGCCTGATGAGCTAATAAAGAGATGGAAGTGCCTGGAAAACAGCTAGTAACCACTCACTGATAAGATTCTTATCTAGCTTTTTAAATCTTAACAAGAAAATACAACTCTTTTATTCTCAGTGTCGTAAATTGGATTTTTTCATGCTCACCATATTTTCCCAAATTTCTTAGCATTGCTCACACTACACAAAGTTGGGAAAATTCCACCTATACTCTTGCCTCAAACGGTCTTTTGATTCAGTGTATTCAATGTGTTTCAGGTCAAGTGTTTCTGTTTGTTCTCTGGTCTGATGTATTGTTCATATCTGATGGTATCTCTGTGAAGTAATTGATTTTTGGAGACTTCACAGGTGCCTGACCCAAGAAGAATACTTATTGGTTACAATTTATAAGTTGTGATATGCTCCATTAGGTGCACAACAGCTAAGATAACTTTGATGATCTTGATAGTTGCTGAATTTGATAAGATATTGTGCAAGAAGTCTTTTGCTCTAATCTGACCAGTAATGTTATTGGCGGCATAATAGCATTTTTTTCTTGTGATGTCTATTTTTCATTCAGATAAACAAAGGATAACATTTCAGTTACAGGCGTGCTGTTGAATTTGTAATTGCCTTTTTTCAATATAACAATATTTCGTTCTTGAAGGGCTTTTGCCCGAAACGTCGATTTTCCTGCTCCTCGGATGCTGCCTGACCTGCTGTGCTTTTCCAGCACCACTCTGATCTAAACTCTGGTTTCCAACATGTGCAGTCCTTATTTTGCCTAGTTGGTTTTAACCTTACTGCGAATCCTCTTGCAAGGATGCCTACCTTGAAGAAGTTCTCCTCCTCTCTCCGCAAGAATCCCAGTGACTCTTTCTCTCACTGCAACCCCCAGGTCATCTCCTCTGCCCTGAAGCTCTTCAACCATGTACTGACTGACTTATCACCTCCATCCCAACCCCCATTCACCTATTGTACTCTTTGCTACCTTCTCCCCAGCAGCCCCCCCACCCCCCACCTCCCGACATTTATCTCTCCACTCTGGAGGCTTCCTGCCTCTATTCCTAATGAAGGGCTTTTGCCCGAAACATCGATTTTCCTGCTGCTCGGATGCTGCCTGACCTGCTGTGCTTTTCCAGCACCACTCTGATCTAAACTCTGGTTTCTAGCATCTGCAATCCTCACTTTTGCCTAACAGATTATGTTTGCCCTGACCACTGCATGTGCTGTTGGTGTTGCACTTCAGATAGATTTACTTACCAAATTGTTGTGCAATTTATTTTCAGCAGTCTTTTACTCTTTACCAGCAATAATTAAATACTAAGTAACATTTTATGGTTGCAGAATGGTCTCCTTATTTTCCAGAATTTGGCTATAATTGCTGTTCTGATCTCTTTTTCTATTAATCATCATTGAGTAACAGATGTTCTTAGATTCACATTCACATTCATAGATGTGTAACTTCAAGCTGGGTTACACAATAGGAAAGGTTATTACAGAAATTTCTTATCAAGAACTTAATGGCATCAATGGTTCTGCAATAAAATTCCTCATTAATTCTTTTAATATACTGTAGCCAGATACTAGAAAGTATCACATACATTCAAGTGGGAACTTCTCATACCATGTGAAGGTGAAACCTTTTCTCACCTTCTACAAGGTGAATGCCTTTAGGTGAGTTTGGGATTTGGAGCAAGTGATGATGGTGATTTGGGATGGGAACTGTCTATGCTGTAAATTCCTGCTGCATCACTCAGGAACAATCTGATTTGTTTCTGAGAGCTAGAAAGCAAAATGAGTTAAGAATACCAACCTCAAGGAGGACCACTAACTGCCACCTGTAAAAGGAAAAGAGACTTTAAAAAGTGTTAATCTTACTGTTCATTATTCAATAACCAAGAGAAATATAACCCAAGTGTGGGTGTTGAGGCCTGGGAATTTTCACACAACTCCCACCTCCCTCGCCCACCCCAATTTTGACTATCATGTTGATGCAAAGTGAAATAACTACACTAACTTGGACTCAGACACAGGTAGCCAGCACTGGCATTCCTGCTGCCATTTCACCCTCATCTCCCACCAAGGTGTGGAAATGTCAGGTTTAACATGGTGCAGAGTCTTCTCCCCATCAGCAACTCCACTGGAGCTATCCCTGTTGTTGCTCCCGAGGTCCTATAGTCAAAGAATAACTGGGACAGTTTGGTCTCAGTTGATGCTGTGAGCTGCTTCTTTAAGCTTGCCTTCAACATTTGGACTGTTTGATGACAGATAGCATGGAGCTGTCCTTGTGTGCTGAATGATTAGATTACTTACAGTGTGGAAACAGGCCCTTCGGCCCAACAAGTCCACACCGACCCGCCGAAGCGCAACCCACCCATACCTCTACATTTATGCCCTTACCTAACACTACGGGCAATTTAGCATGGCCAATTCACCTGACCTGCACATCTTTGGACTGTGGGAGGAAACCAGAGCACCCAGAGGAAACCCACGCAGACACGGGGAGAACGTGCAAACTCCACACAGGCGGGAATTGAACCCGGGTCTCTGGTGCTGTGAGGCAGCAGTGCTAACCACTGTGCCACCGTGCCGCCCATGATGCCACCGTGCCGCCCATGCTATTGGACTCTAGGAAATATTCAAATTCCCTGCTAGTAAATGACATCCAATTGTCCACGATCAATACTTCCCTGAGTCTGTGTATCACGAAAGATCCTTGCAGCTTCTCAATCGTCATTCCTGATTTTGCTGATCAAACTTTATGCATGTCCAACCACTCTGAATGGGCATCGTCAATGACCAGGAGTATTGAGTCCATGAAAGGACTGGCCTAGTCGACATGAAATGGAACCAAGGGTTTACCCAGCCGTTCCCACAAACGTGAGGGAGCTACTGGTGGTAATTTCTGTCCTTGTTGGCATTCTGGGTATTGCCTCACTACTGCAGCTATGTTAGTATCCAACCCTGGCCGCCAGACATAGCTTCTTGCTAGCATCCTCTTCTTGGAAAGTCCTAGATGATCCTGGTGGAGTTCAACAAGTATCAAGAGGCAACCTTTACTTGGTATAATTACCCTTGCTCCCCAAAGTAATATGCCATCCTCTACAGTGATCTGGTCTCACGGGGTCCAAAAAGGTTTCAACTATGGCCTTTCTGCTCCACCCATTACCACCAGCTGTTTCAGTTTTGCTAGGGCAGGCTCTTTTTGTGTCCATAGTCGGATATCATCAACAATGACTGGAAGGGTGTCCAGAAAATTCAAAACCAAAACAGACTCTTCCAGGGAAGGTACCACTGGTGGAATATCTGCTAGTGGGAGCAGCTCATGGCATCCGCATTAGCCACTTGGCTTTCTGGACAGTTATCTAACTTGCATGCTCTGAGAATAAGGCCCATCATTAAATTCTTCCTGGAGCTATGTACGGCACTGCTTTGTCTTCCTTCAGTAGTCCAAGCAGGGGTTTGTGATCTGTTACTATGATAAATTCTCATCCGTAAAGGCACTGGTGGAATTTCTACACACCAAAGATGACTGCCAAAATTTCTTTCTCTATCTGGGCATATCAGCCAAAGTCCGGGAAGAATGAGCTATTCTCCATTAGGCCACCTGTGAGCCAACACCAATACCACACGGGGAGGCATCACATGTCAGCACTACCTCTTACTTCAACCGTAGTGGCCAAGATTAATCGATAGCTGCTTTTTCACTTCCCTAAAAGCTGCTTCTTGGCTACATGATCTTTTCCAATGCCGACCCTTTTTCAATAGTAGGTGTAAGGATGCCAGAGATTCAAGCCGAGTTATGAATGAATTTTCCATAATAATTCACTAACCTAAGGAAAGACATAAGCTTTGGTACAGATGTGGGAGCCGGGGCTCCTTTGATCACCCTCACGATTTCTTCCTAAACCAGTTTGTTCGACACTGTCACCCAGATAGGTCACTTGGGGTGCCTGGAATATACATTTTTCCCTTCTAAGGCGTACACCTACCTGGAAGAAATGTTTAATCACTTTGTTCAAGTTCTCCAAGTGCTCTTTATTGGTCTTGCAAGTTATTAGTATGTATCCAACTTAATGGCAACCTGGGGTAGCCCTTGTAAAATGATCTCCATGGTCCGCTGGAAAAGGGTGCGTGCTGATGAAATCCCAGATGACAGTCTTATACATTGATATAAATCCTTATGGATATTAATGGTAGCATACTTCTGAGACTCCCCATCCAGTTGCAATTGCAGAGATAGGTGTAGCTCATGTCCAGCTTCATAAAGGACAGCCAACTTTGCATACAAGTTCTCTATGCAAGGGATCAGGTATTTATCCACCTGCAAGAAGTGAACTTTGCTTAAAGTCCACACAAAGGCCAACTAAGCCATCTGGCTTCACAATACGTACGACCAGTGTTGCCCATTTTGCAAACTGCACTGCTTTGATGATTTCTTTGCTCTTCAGCCTCCTGATTTCCACCTCTGTTTTTGCCCGCAAGGCAAATGGCACCGGGTGGACCTTGCAAAATCTCAGGATTGCATTTTGGTCAACTTGTAAAATGGCTTTGGCCCCTTTGGTAGTCCCAAACCCTTCTTGAAAAACCCCTGGGTATTACGCTAGGACTTCACTGAGGCAGCCATTTTCCAATCGAAAAATGTCGAGCCAATCAAGTTGAATCTTTCTCAACCAATTTCGCCCCAATAGCCTTTTATTATCATCAGTGGTAATTGTACAACCTGCTTCTCAGAGGAGAGCAGAACCAAAGTCATACTGTTAATTTGCAACATTTCCCCAGTGTATGTTCTCAGTCTGGCTGAGGTCTTGCCCAAGCGTAAAGGTTGGAATCCTGAGCAAATCTTGTTAAAGACAGTTAAGACCTCATAACTGAAAATACTGCAGGTCCACATGGAGTCAGAAGGATTACTCATTGCTTTTCATCTGCCCCAGTGTAATTTGACGGGAAAAGATATTGCATTCTTTTGATATAGTGTACTGGGCCCAGTCTTCGACAGCAGTATCAAATGAGTCAAGCTTCCCAAATAGAGGCATGATGTGGTAAATCCTTACAATAACTCTAAGATGACCGTTGCCAGCGAATGTTCTTCAGGCATGCCCTGTTTTCTCTCATCACCATGAAATAACTGCACAGAAGCCAGTGTTCTGTCATCACATCACCCTTTCTTTACTGGTGCACAGTACACTAGTTGTGGCCAGCCAACTTGGAGTAAGTTCTCAACTGAAGAGATTCTCATCTCACATTCCTGGTGAGATTTTGCCTGAAACATCGATTTTCCTGCTCCTCATATGCTGCCTGACCTGCTGTGCTTTTCCAGCACCACTCTAATCTAGACTCTGATTTCCAGCATCTGTAGTCCTCACTTTTACCTCCTGGTTATATTTTGTCAGCAAAGAATTTCTTGATTGGCTCAGGTTAATAACCCCAATCAAGAACCTCGTAGTTAACAGGTCCACCTAGATCCAATCACTGCCAAAGAAAATTTATACTTAATATAGGTAGTTCTTCTATAATGCCATAGTGGGTTCCAGCGGAACCTTGTTTAATAGAAAATCATTTAATAAAAATAACAAAGCCTATGAGAAAAATGGGGTTGGGGCAGACCAGCAAAAAAATCACTCACAATCACTCAAAAACCACCCAAAAGTCTAATGCAAATTATATTACAGCCTGAATGACGGTTGAAGTCATATTTATTAATGGAACAAAAACAAATTTAATACAGTACATTTAAAAATGTAAGAAAGCTGCTCTCTGTACAGTACCTGTCACAGAAAGCTGCTCCGTCAGCAGCTGACATTGGTACATGCTCAGAATGGCATGAAGACTAGCACTGACGGCGTGGTCACCAGCACATATGCAGAACGACATAGGCACCAGCACATGCATAGAATGGGGCTAAGATTTCAGCACGGACATCGGTGCATGCACAGAATGAAGCATGCACACTGATCCCTGCTGGAATTGTGCTATTGCCAATGGAGGTAAGCATTCTCAAAAATACATTCCCTAATTCGTCAGCAATGTTATAACTAAATCGTGCTGTCGAAATGCACATTATCCCAGAACTACCTGTATTACATGGAGAAATTAATTACGTTTTGAAGAATTGTGAATTTATTGTAAATAAATTTATTTGTTGTAAATGTGTTTCAAGTTTTATAGACATACCTGAAATAGTTTCTTTAAAAGAGGTCATTGGAATTTCACTGTGAACATCAGATTTTCTTTAAACAAAGCTTCCTCGAATTCATATGGCTGGTGATAACTGCTTACTTTATGATATCTCTTGCTGGGGCTGTTTTGAACAGTGACCTGCTTGAAGAGGTTGTTGCATTTTTATCTAGCTGATTGGACAGGATGCCTGCTGAGAAACAGTTGAATTTATACAAACCTACTAAGAACAAGCTGAGTTTGGAACAACACTTGCTGTGAGCAAGCTGCCCTGCTAATCTCTCCCATTTCTGAAAATAAAACCTCTTATTATCAGTTCAGAGTAAAACCTATTTGTTCTTTTAAAAAAGTGTTTGGAAGACCATCTCCACATTGCATCCTAAGCTAAGTGTTTGATTGGTAACTTGACAAGTGTCAGGATATTAGAGTACCAGTGAATAAAACATCCCACATTATCCTTTTGCTCTCAAGAATATCCACATTGGCCAAACTGTGTTTTTGTTCAGGAAGTAAATTTCAGGAGAGAAATCTGTCTTTTTCCTATTTTCCTGAAGTGTATATGTAAGCATGTGTGTTTTGGAGACAAGTAAAGGGAGTATTGTTTATACTTTTACACATTTTTATTAAATTAATTTTTTTAGATAATGTGATGATGATGATGATGCTCCTTTAGCAAGGTTCTGTTGTCTTTGTTTTTATCAGAGTGGTTGTAAAAGTAGAGGTTCTGGGGTGTATGATTTGGATGGGTTTTAGCACCAATTTGATTATAGCTAACAGATACTGTCTCAAGCAAAAGACTTTCAAGTTTTTCATAATAACACTTGTTCACTGAAAGGGGAGTGGCCAGTTCTCCCAGCTCAGCTTTTCTCTGGTCTGGTTTGGTTCAGGTTTTAGCAGCCTGGCTGTTCAGAGCTGCTGGTCAGTTTTTTGAGGCAGCTAGTCAAAGAAACAGCTACATGATAGAAGGTGTTCCATGCTGAGTCTCTCTGACATCTCCCTCTCTGACATATCTCCTGTAAGACCCAGTGTTTGATTTTAGCTTTTTTGCCAAGGGATGTTTATGGGGATTATTGCAGGAATTTGGAATGGCATCATGAAGTTGGGATAATCTGTTGGGTTTTTAATAAGTTAAGTTATTCTGTATTCTGTTCTCTTTTGTTTGTATTGTATTCAGTACTCTGTAAATAAATTGTATTTTGTTTGAAACCAATGGGTTTTGACCAGTTGCATCACATCACACCTGCTCAGAACAACAAGAAAAGTTAGAGTCTGGGCTACCTTCATGAAATGTTTTGAGGGGTTCTGGCCTGGTCCATAACAGACTGGGGGCTTGTCCAGGGTTTGTTCTATAGTTCCATTTTTGGACTAGGGTTGCTGGACTTGAAGGCAGCAAATGGTTGGAGTTAGTGTCTTTTGTTGTGGGTGTTGATTTCAGTTGATTTGAACAGTGCTTGGGGTAGCAATGACTCTTTCAGTCACTAAGAGTTTTCCAGAGGTGGAAGAATTGACTTTGGGGGTTTTATAAAAGGTGGATAAGACCAAGCTGCTGGACTTAGCAGACAATCTGGATGTGGAGCTTCCTCCTTCCATTAGGAAAGAGATAATTACAGCAATAGCTCAGTATTTAACTTTGCTGGAAACACCATCAGAACCTTTACAGTTGGCTAAAATTAAATTGAAAATGAAGCAGCTTGAGTGAGAAGCAAAACACAAAAGAAATGAAACTTTGAATTATGATTAAAAACCGAGGAAAGACAAAAAGAACAAATTGCTTTAGCAGAACAAAAAGGAAAAAAAGGGGAGAAAAGGAAAGAGAGGAAAGGAAGAAAAAATGGAGTTTGAACTTCAGAAATTGGTATTTAGAAGGAAAGTCAGCTGAAAAGGATGGAGATAAAGGCTTAAGGTGAGCTTAGTAAGGATGAACAAACCCATGAAAGCCAAAGGCCTGGTGAGAAACAGTTTAATAATATTCACACATTGTATACGTTGGATGAGAAGGAATAGAAGCCTTTTTCATCACATTTGAGAAGGTGGCTAAACAAATGAAGTGGCCAGTGACCATGTGGGTTTTATTGATCAGAACAAAACTTGTTGGTAGAGCTAGTGAGGTATTTGCATCACTGTCAGAGGAAGTATCTGGGGAATATGAGAAAGTGAAGAAAGCCATCTGAAGTGCATAGAAGCTTGTGCCAGAAGCCTACAGTCAGCGCTTTAGGAATCTAAGGAGGGACCCTGATCAAACCTACATTGAGTTTGAAAGGATCAAACAAACTAAATTTGATAGTTGGATAAGGGCATTAAAAATAGAGCAAACATTATGACGCTCTTAGATGATAATTTTGGAGGAGTTCAAACATTCACTTCCTGAGGTAGTGAGAACTCATGTGGAAGAGCAGAGAGTTAAAACAGTAAGATTAGTAGCTGATGTGGCTGATGATTATAAGTTGGATGATAAATCAAAGTTTGGCTACCAACATCAATTTCAATCCGTGAGGGATAGAAATTGGGGAAAAGAGAAATCCCCACATGGAAAGGGAAAGTTAGATCTCAGTGAAGATCATAAGAATAACTTACCACAGGGTTAAAAAAGAAACCCTTGAAGGGAAAAGAGAAGTTAAAAAGCTCTGGTGTTTTCACTGCAATACAGTAGGCCACATGAAATCACAATGTTGGTGGTTAGGAAAAGCACTGGGAAACCAGATGTAGGAAAACAGGATAAGATAGTGAATTTTGTTGAAATGGGAATGGAAAGCAGAGTGGAGGCTAGAAAGCTGCACCAGAATATACAATCTGTTCAGAAGTTGGTTATGGAGGAGGTGCCAGATCTTCTTAAACCATATACCTGTGAAGGTAAAGTTTACTCACAAAGGCCAGGAGCAGCAGGTAAAGAGGTTACAATATTAAGAGATTCAGGATCCTCTCAATTTTTGATGCTGAAAGATGAGAAGTGTACCTCTAAAGGGCTATTGCCAGAAAAAGTGCAAGTAACAGAAATTCACAGTTAGATAAGAAGCACTCAATTATGTAGAGTGAGTTAGGCTGTCCAGTGAAGAGTGGAGAAGTCATGGTAGGAGTACTGGACAAACTCTCAGTTCCAGGAATACAATTTGTCCTTGCTCACGGTATATATTGTTCACAGGTAGGAGTGCTGCCTACTGTGGTTGAAAAGTCAGAAGAAACTCAGGCAGCTGAACTGTTGCAGGACATCTGTCCTGGGATTTTTCCGGACTGTGTGGTAATGAGGTCATAAAGTCACTAGTTGAAACAGGAGAGATCAAATAGTACAGATAAGGAAGTTGAAGTAGAATTAGCAGAGAATGATTGGTTGAATGATTGACACAAAACAGAAGCAAACAGATGACAAAGCAGACATCTTTAGTTCAGAAAAATTAACTGAATTACAGCAGAAAGATGAAACACTGAACCAGTTTTATCAAAAAGCATACATTGATGTTGAATCTAGGTTTATCCCTATATGTCACTATCTTAAAGTTATGTTTTAATTAGAAAATGGAGACCATCACATATTCAGGCAGATGAGAAATGGACAGAAATTCATCGAGTTGTATTACCAATGGGCTATGGAAAGGAGGTGTTGTGGATGGTGTATGAACTACAAGTAGAAGGTCATTTAGGGGTGAGAAAAACTCAAACTAAAATACAAAAACTTTTTTTGACCTGGACTGCATAAGGATGTAGTTGAATTTTGCCAGATATGTTATACATGTCAGATAATTGGAAAACCACAGGCAATAATAAAACCCGTACCTTTAATACCTAGTCCTGCATTTGAGGAACCTTTTACAAGAGTCTTGATTGATCACATAGGACCCCAACCTAAAACAAAAAGTTGGAATCAGTATTTGTTAACAATAATGGATGTGTCCGCTAAATTTCCAGAGGCCATTCTATTATGCAATATCACTGCTAAGGGGATCGTAGAGGAGTTACTCAAATTTTTTTTACTAGATATCCACAGAGATACAATCAGATCAAGGGTCAAACTTCACCTCAAAATTATTCAAAGAAGTTATGAACAGTTTAGGAATAAAACAATTCAAATCTACTGCATACCATCCAGTTTCACAGGGAGCACTAGAAAGGTGGCATCAGCCTTTAAAGACCATGTTGAGGGCTGATGGTCAAGACTATCCAGATGATTGGGATAAAGGAATTCCGTTTGTACTTGTTGCCATCAGAGATGCACCAAATGAATCGACCAAATTCAGTCTATTTGAATTAGCTTTTGGGTATGATCTGAGAGGACTGCTAAATTGGGGGAGTGGGGGGTTGGGAGGGGGAGAATTAGACAACCATAGCTGACGAAGGAACTCAGGAAATGTATCACAGAAAAAGAGAGAGCCTATAAAGTGGCCAAGAACACTGGGAAATCAGAAAATTGGGAAGACTACAAAAACAGAGGATAACAAAGAGAGAAATAAGGAAGGAAATGATCAAATTTGAAGGTAAGCTAGCCAGTAATATTAGAAATGATAGTAAAAGTTTCTTTCAATACATAAGAAACAAACAAAAGGCAAAAGTAGAGATTGGGCTGCTCCAAATTGATGCAGGAATACTAGTGATGAGAAATAAGGAAATAGCTGAAAAACTTAATAAATACTTTGTGTCAGTCTTCACAGTGGAAGACATGAGTAATATTCCAACAATTAAGGAGAGTCAAGGGGCAGAGTTGAATTTTGGTGGCCATTACAAAGGAGAAAGTACTTGATAAGCTAAAAGGTATAAAAGTTGATAAATCCCTGGCCCGGATGGGCTACATACTAGACTTCTGAGGGAGGTGGGTGAAGAAAAAGCAGAGGCGTTGGTTGTAATCTTTCAAAAATCACTGTTGTCAGGGAAAGTCCCAGATGATTGGAAAATCGCTGTTATAACTCCCTTGTCCAAGAAAGGATCAAGACAAAAGATTAGCCTAACCTCGATTGTAGGTAAAATTCTAGAATCTATCGTTAAAGATGAGATTTCTAAATTCTTGGAAGTGCAGGGTTGAATTAGAACAAGTCAACATGGATTTAGTAAGGGGAGATCATGACTGACAAACCAGCTAGAATTCTTTGAAGAGGTAACAAGTAGGTTAGACTAGGGAAACCCTTTTGGAAATCTACTCAGATTTCCAAAAGGGCTTTGATAAGGTGCCTCACGGGAGGCTGCTAAGTAAGGTGAGGGCCCATGATGTTCGAGGTGAGCTACTGGCATGGATTGAGGATTGGCTGTCTGACAGAAAGCAGAGAGTTGGGATAAAAGGTTATTTTTCGGAAAGGCAGCTGGTGACAAGTGGTGTCCCGCAGAGTTCAGTGTTGGGGCTGCAGATGAAGAGATTGGGGGCATTCTAATGAAGTTCGCCGATGATATGAAGTTAGGTGCACAGGCAGGTAGTTCTGAGGAGGTGGGAGGCTACAGAAGGATTTAGACAGTTTGGGAGACTGGTCTAAGAAATGCGTGATGAAATTCAATGTGAGCAAATGTGAGGTCTTGCACTTTGGAAAAAAGAACACAGGCATGGGCTCTTTTATAAACGGTGAGAAAATTCATAAAGCCAAAGTACAAAGGGATCTGGGAGTGCTAGTGCAAAATTCTCTAAAGGTTGACTTGCAGGTTGAGTCCGTGGCTAAGAAAGCAAATGAACTGTTGTCATTTATTTTAAGAGGGTTGGAATGTAAAAGCAGTGAGGTGCTACTGAGACTTTATAAAGCTCTGGTTAGGCCCCATTTAGAATACTGTGTCTAGTTTTGGGCCCCACACCTCAGGAAGGACATACTGGCACTGAAACATGTCCAGCGGAGATTCACACGGATGATCCCTGGAATGGTAGGCCTAACATACGATGAATGGCTGAGGATCCTGGGGTTGTATTCATTAGAGTTCAGAAGGTTGATGGGAGATCTAATAGAAACTTACAAGAAAATGCATGGCTTAGAAAGGGTGGATGCTGGGAAATTGTTTTCATCAGGCAGGGATACTAGGACTCGTGGGCACAGCCTTAGAATTAGAGGGGGTCAATTTAGAACGGAAATTAGGATACAGTTCTTCAGTCAGAGAGTGGTAGGCCTGTGGAATTCACTGCCACGGAGTGCAGTGGAAGCTGGGACATTAAATGGCAGAGATTGATAAATTCTTAATTTCGCAAGGAATTAAGGGATACGGCGAGAGTGCGGGTAAGTGGAGTTGAAATGCCCATCAGCCGTGATTGAATGGTAGAGTGGACTCGATGGGCTGAATGGCCTTACTTCCACTCCTATTTCCTATAGTATTATAGTCTTACATTTGAGTAAGGAGAAATTGGTAAGTCAGAATTCAGAGACCACATATTTGGACAATGTGTCAAATTTTAGGGAACAGTTAACTGGGGGGGAGGGGAGTCGGCTAGACAGCATTTAAAAGTATCACAGTATGCAATGAAATGAGAAGCAGACAAGAAATCAAAAACTTGCAATATTACTATTGAGGATAAAGTATTAGTGTTACTTCCAGTGATAAAAGCAAGGTTTAATGGATCTTTTCAAGTCGAAAGGAGATTGAGTGAGGTGAATTATTTGATTAGGACTCCAGACAGAAAGAAATCTCACATAATGTGTCATGTGAATATGCTCAGAAGGTATTTTTATAGGGAAGGAAAGCAAAAGGAGACTGTGCTTTTGGTTACAACACAGAGTGAAGAACCAAGTTCAGAGGATTCTGAGTTGAACATTTCTCAAATTAAATTGGACAATGAGGAAGTTGACAAAAATTGCGATCAATTATTGAGTTGCCTTCTTGAGTAAAATCAAAATGACTTGAAAGCATTATTGCTATCACATGGGAAGATATATGGAAATAAGCTGGGAAATACTAACCTAATTATGTATGATGTAGATATAGGAGATGCTGTTCTAATTAAGCAACATCTTCATAGGCATACCCTTTAAAGTTGACACAGGTTCAAAAGGAGGTTGAATGCATGCTTCAAGACAATTGAAGTGAGTTACAGGGACTGGAGCTCACCCGTAGTAACGGTGCTAAAAACCAGCTGGTTTCTAGCAGTTATGTGTGGACTATTTCAAAGTTAATGCTGTTACAAAGACTGATACATATCCGATAACATGTTTGGAAGACAGTGTTGAAAAGGTGAGACAAGCAACTTCTATTTCTAAGTTGGACTTGCTCAGCTGATATTGGTAGGTACATTTGTCCGAAAGTGTGAAGACAATTTCAGCTTTTGTAATGTCAAATAATGTCTATAAATTTAAAGTCATGCCGTTTGATATGAAAAATGCGCCAGCCGCGTTTCAGAGACTAACCAACAAGGCCATTTCTGGATTACCCAATTGTGTCATATGTATAGATGACCTGGTGCTTTTTTAGTCACACATGGAAGGAACATTTGCAACATTTATCAGAATTGTTCAATCAACTTCAGGAGGCAGGCTTGGTGATAAACCTGGCTAAAAGTGAATTTGCCAAAACCCAAGTCACCTTCCTGGACCAAGTTATTGGACATGGACAAATGACCCCATGGAATGCAAAAACAGATGTAACTGGAGACTTTCATTGGTACAAAGAGTAGTGCTATGATTCCTGGGATTGAGTGGACTTTATCAGAAATTCATACAAAATTTTAACAGTGTGGCTGCTCACTGAATTGCTAAAAGAAGGCAAGAAGTTTCAGTGGACATTTGACAGCCTGAAAGCTGTATTAACCACTTCCCCAGTATTAGCTACACCTAATTACACAAAGGCATTCAGGGTTGCTATCGATGTGGGTGTTGGTGCTGTGCTCTTACAGGAAGGTGACGAGAAGATAGATCGATGTGGGTGTTGGTGCTGTGCTCTTACAGGAAGGTGACGAGAAGATAGAAAGACTTATTGGATATTTCTCCAGGAAATTGGACATTCATTAGCAGAAATATCCAATAGTTGAGAAGGAGACTTTGAGCTTGGTGTTGGCATGACAAAATTTCATTATTTATTAAAATCTGATTTAGATGGGATATTTAATTGTTCCTTCAGTAGCTGCAAAAACGTATTTTTATGTTATGTAGTAACCCATAAAGTAGTGGGACTAGAATTCCTCCTAACAATGTTTATGTTTACCTGGAGGAGGAGGGATCACATTTTGAGGAATTACAGCTGCATGGTTATCAGTAGGGGAAAAAGAAACTCCTGAGCCCTGCATTCCAATAAATTTTCTGATATTCATTACCATGTTACAGATAGAAATACTGTTTATCTGTTTTAGTTGTTATCTTTCTGGTTATGAGGAGAAAATGAATTTGTTTGAAGGTTTCTGTGAATTTTTGTGTAACAGTGAAGTTTTGCTGTTTCCTTTTCCTGACAAAGTTAGTGTATAATTAATTTCTGGAAAAGCGCAGCAGGTCAGGCAGCATCCAAGGAGCAGCAGAATCGACGTTTCGGGCATGAGCCATTCTTCAGCTCTGATCTCCAGCATCTGCAGTCCTCACGTTCTCCTATAATTAATTTCTGCCAATTTTCCACTGATTGAACTTTTCTCAGCTAGAATATTCCCAGTCATTTGCTTCATTTCGCTTATATAGCTCTGCATTCCATGCAAAAAAAACATGAGTTTTATAGATTCCTATCAATAATGATCTGGCTCATAGTTAATTACACTGAATAATGAAGGCATGAGACGTCCCAAATATTGACATAATGAAGGCATATCTGAGACGTCTGAGGTTTGTTAACAATTTTCTTTGTGCTGATTATGGAATTTTGTTTCTGAGACAATTGCTGTCAGTTTTGATTTTCACATTGAGCTTTCAGCATACTGGTGGAGTAATGTGTAAATAATACAAATCACTTCCGTCTCTGTTTGGCAGTCTTCTCATTTTGAGAAGACCTCTTGATCCTTTTTTTCCTCATTTAATCTTTAATGCACACTTCAGTCCCTTCTTTTCTTTCCTGGATCCTTATCTATTTTATTCGTTTCCTGCTGATTATTTAATCAAATTTCAAAATCATTAGTTATTTCATAATTAAATGTTCTTGATATATTTTGTTAATAAAAATAAAACTTTAGTATTTGGCAAGCTATCAGTGAACATTTCAGACTGGATTAGACACAAGATTGGTCACCACCAGGAATATTGCCTGAAACAATGTCACAATTTCTTACATATGCTTCCTGAACATCTGATTGGAGAGCCTTTTGGTCCCATGCAGAGGCAATTCTCATTCTCTCCACCTCCACTGCCAGTTCAGTGTCTAAAAAATATTATGAATGCTTTATCACATACTCAGTCATTTATCAAAATACAGTTTCGGTCTTTGATTTCTCAACAGTTCCAGTGGCCACAGTAGAACTGCCATCCCATACCCGCTTAGTCTTCACCTCCAGGTTTGATGGCTTGATGAGCATTAACACTTATAATCTTGGATCCTTGCTGATGTATAACTTGTGAGTAGCACTTGCAATACTGGTTGCATATTGCTACCAGATAAAAATGCTGGCAAGCAAGAATTTACAATGCTGCCTGCAATATGTGGCGCTACCAGTGTTGGACTAGGGTGGATAAAGTTAAAAACCAACTGGGAGAAAGTGAGGACTGCAGTTGCTGGTGATCAGAATCAAAGAGTGTGGTGCTGGAGAAGCACAGCAAGTCAGGCATCATCCGAGGAGCAGGATAATCGATGTTTTAAGCGCAAGCTATACAGTAGGAATGAAGACCTTATGCTTGAAATGTCGATTCTCCTGCTCCTCGGATGCTGCACCACACTCTTCGAAAAGTTAAAAATCACAAAACACCATAATAGTCCAACATTTGGAAGTACTAGCTATCAGAGTGCTGCTCCTTCATCAGGTAACTACAGGTAACACAACCTGCACCTGCAGAACTGCATTCAGAGATACATTCTACCCTCGTTCAAAAGCACACAACTTGCAGGCAGTCAATCCACACAACGTTCTACAAATTTCTACCTTGGAAACAGAACCAGTTTGACCCAAGACCAGGACACAGACAGTCTCTAACCCCACCCCCCGAACACATTGTCTGAGCTGAGAGGTCACTTTTTTTTATAGAACCTTGAATTGTCTCGAGAATGTGACTTGGGGGAGGTTCTGGCATATACATATTGATGAATTGAGGCCTGCAACCCATTCTAGAAGTTGAAAGACTTTGCAACAATCTGGGTTTGTTCAATATATCATTTTAATTGCACGACACTGTGATCTTTTGCTATGGATTCTGTGTCGTGTGATCCTGCCCCACTAGTTACCTGATGAAAGAGCAGCGCTCTGAAAGCTAGTACAAGTTATACATCAGCAATAATCTGGTGTGTGATATCTAACTTTGTCTACAATGTAGTACACAACATCAGGTTATAGCCCAACAGATTTATTTGGAAGTACTAGCTTTCGGGGCGCTGCCCCTTCATCAGGTAACTAATGGGGCAGGATGATAAGACCCAGAATTTATAGCAAAAGATCATAGTGTCATGCAACTGATATGATATGTTGAACACACCTAGATTGCTGTTCAGTATTTCATCTTGTAGAATGGGTTTCAGGTATCGATTCATTAATATGTAAATCCTAAAACTTCTTTCAGTTCACATTCCTGAGATAGTTTAAGGTTTTATTAAAAATAGGAGACATCAGATAATGCATTAAAGTTGTAAGGTTAGAGTCTGTCTGTATTCCAATCTTGAGTCAGACTGGTACTATTTCCAAAGTAGGAATTTATAAAATGTTACATGGATTGACTGCTTGCAGGTTGTGTGCATTTTGAACAAAACAAAATGTATCTGCAAGTGAAAATGCAAATTCACCCTATAGATCTATGTATGCGGTACTCACACTCACACAGATTCTCTCTCATACACATGCTGTCTCTCAGACACATACACGTAGACACCCCCCCCACACTCTCACCCATACGCACACTCTCTCACAGGTTTATACTCCATCACTCCCATGCACACACTCTACCAAGCACAAACACACACTCACATGCACATGCACAAACTCACATGCACACACTCACACTCTCTTCCACACACAGTCTCTCTCTCTCTCTCTCTCTCTCTCTCCCTCTCTCTCTCTTTCTCTCTACCCACCCCCCCCCCCAACCCACCCACCTCTCTCACTCACACACAAATACATATAAGTGGACAATACAGCAGCCTTCACTACGCGGGCTGCTGTCAGCCAGGAAATAATGCTTTGACAAGTTCCTTTACCATTTTTGGGTTCCTCCTGAGCAATTCAGAAGTACTGTAGCATACTTCCTTTAACATAACAACACCACTGAGCTATTTGTTTTATTCATTCAAGGAATGTGCTCTTCTCTAGATGGTCTTTTACGCCACATTAAGGGAGAGATTTTCGGCAACATAGAAAAGGTTTTGGTTGGCATGGTGTCAACGGACCTTTTGGTCATGGCTGAGTGGATAGCACCCAGTGAACAACCCTTCACTTTTAAAGTCTGCCCACATTCTGGAAAGGTCACACATGACATAATAAGATGTTGGAGGTAGCGGTGCTGGCCAATAAAGCATCAGAAAACACAGACATAAATTGGATAAAAAAATATACCATATCCTGGTGTTTGTCTTCAGTCACACATGATGACCTTGGGTGTTTGGGAAGCAAGTTAATATTATAGCTCATCAGGATGAAATGGTTTGTACATTTTACCTGCTCAAGCAAGAGACATTTGTAGAAGTATTGTAGGCCAATGACTGCACAGAATAAGTTAATCACTGAATGTCTCTACTTCTCCTTAGTAGTTGGCTTGCTCTTGACAATCTGTGGCTACACAGAGAAGCAGCTGTTTTGCTTGGCGTATTCTGACTTGCCACATGCTAAACCCTTTGTTTAACTTCAGTTAGATCCCAGTTAAAATACACTACAATGTGGCAATATAAAAGATGCAAATCTCTTGGATAGGTTTACACTTAACAGTAGGCTCCTGAGGCAAAATGACAGATTCCTTTGAGGATCGTAGAAGTAACAAACAGAAAATCAAAAGTATGAGTTTAAAAATGTTTATATTCTTTGTATGTAGTATGGTTCCAAATTAATATTGTCACATAAGTCTGTAAAGGTCTGGATGCATTTTATGTCATTCAGTGTATATTGTTCATGTTTTTTCTGAGATAATCTTGCTATTTTGAACCTCAAAAATATTTTTAAAATGAAAAGTGAAAAGAGCACAAAATATACTTGATTGATTTGCCTCTAGGTGGTGATATCTGTTATGCTGTTGATTATTAATGCTAGTCTTGTTTTTCCAAGTTCCACTCCAGGCTTTGAGCATAAAAATCACATATGAAATGCCTGTGCTGTAGTGAGAAAGCATTACAGTGGTAAAGATCCTATCTTTTATATGAGATGTTAAACTAAGCTTCCACCTATCAATTTGGGTGGCTGTAAAGGATCCCATGGCTCAATTATAAAGACGATTAGGGGACTTATAACTGGTATTCTGGCCAATCCCTCAATTAATATCACAAAAAAATTCTAGTCTCATTATCATGTTGGATTTTGTGAGAGTTTGCTGCACACAAATTGGCTGCTATGTTTTCTATGCATTATCTGAAGGACACGGGAGGAGAATATTTCATTCGGTTAGTCAAATGCCGGATAACATAGTTAGCCAAATATTGGGGCCTTGCGATCTTGTTCGGATAATCCAAAATTCAGTTTACTGAATGCCGGATAATCGAGGTTCCTCTATAATAATAACTACATCTCAATAGGTATTTCATGGATGCAAAGAACTTTGAAATGTCTGGTGGTTATGGGAAGTGCTGTACGAAACTCATTTTTTCTACCTTGTTTTTCTCCATAATTAAAATTTATAAAAACATTGGTCACAACACTTCATGAAAACAATTTTTATTCATTCATTGGAGGCTGGGCCAGCATTTATTGACCATTCCTAGTTACCCTTGAGAAGATAGTGATGAGCTGCCTTTTTAACCATTGCAGTCCATTTGGTGTGGGCAGACTTACAATACTGTTGGAGAAGGAGTTTCAGGATTTTGATCTAGCAAAAGTGATGGAATTATAATATATTTCCAAGTCAGTCTGGTGAGTGGCATGGAGGGGAACTTTCACCTACTCGTCTTTTCATGTGTCCCATAAGAATTTGAGTAGAGGAGCAGGGATGTCATGCTGCAATTGTACAAGTCCTTGATGAATGGAGTATTGGTCTCACTATCTGAAGAAGGATGTTCTGGCCATGGAAGGAGTACAACAAAGGTTTATCTGGCTGAGTCCTGAATGGCAGGATTGACATATGAAGAGAGATTGTATTGGTTAGGACTACATTCATTGGATTTTAAAATAATGACAGGTATCTCACAGAAGCCTATAACATTCGAGCAGGACTAGATAGAATCAGATGTTCCAATGACCAGGGAGCCCAGAACTAGAAATCATAGTTTAAGGATATGAGGTAGGCCATTTAGGACTAAGATGAGGAGAAATTTCTTCATCTAGAAAGTGGGAAGCATGTGGAATTCTATGCCTGAAAAAGTGGTTGAGGCCAAAACTTTGAATATTTTCAAGATAGAGTTAGATATAGTTTTTGAGGCTAGACGGATCAAAGGGTTTGAAGAGAAAGTGAGAACTTGCTGAATGATCAGCAATGACACCACTGAATGGCACAGCTGGCTCAAAGGGCCAAATGGCCTACTCTTGCTCCTATTTTCTTTGCTTACATGTCTGCCTCTGTGTCCTTCTGGATGGTAGTGATCATGAGTTTGAAAGGTGCTATCTAAGGAACCTTGGTGAATTTCATGGGATCACATTTAGTTGGTTTCGATGCTTGCTGTTTCAGCTCTGCCCAAAGAGAGGCAATGGGGAGAGATGGCTAACAACAGATCAAAGGTTTAAAGATTCCACTCTTCTTGGCTCTACATTAAGGAAACAATAAAGGTCTTAGCTTTACAGTGCTCCTTTCAAAACAGACTGTAGTGTGCACAGAATATGTACAGAGTAATTCACCATTTTCAAAAAGGATATGGAAGAGGTAGTAAATGCTGATTTCCATAAAAATGCCTAATATTAGTTTCGGTTCTGCCTTTCGGTTCTGCCACTCCATTGCTCATGGCAGAAATTTAAATGCTTTATCCACTTACCAATATGGCCAATTATATACATTGTATTGTCTTTAGGATAAAATAATCAACCAAGTTTCTTTATTGATCCATTGTGAAAGCATGACGTTCTTGGTAAAAATGTAAAGCTGATTAACACGTAGTTTGAAATAGACAAATATAAATAGCCCAACACATGCAATCACACATCCTAATGAAAAGAAATAAATAAAGAACTTTCTCTGCAGAGAGTAATTTTGAAAAACAAAACACATTGATATATAATTGTTAAGTCTTCAAGGTAAAAAAGGACAAGGTATGAAATGTTCATGATCACTTTAAGTCAGTGTCCTGTCGTGAGATAAATAAAAGTGTCACGAAACAGATGTTTGTCACTGAGACCTTTACAGATGCAGTTTGTCCAGGAATTGTCAATAATTCTGAGGATTTTCTGCAAAACAGCTGCATCATTTTTTTTTAGGTTTCACTGGACTGTTCAAAAGTGTTCTCAAGAAAGGCATAGCATGAGCTGGGCAGCTTCTCTTTCACCAGGCTATATACGTCAACTGATCTTTAAACAATATCTAAAAGAAAAGCATAGACCCAGCTGTGTGATTTCCTGCCAATGAGTCTTAGCAATTAGCCAAAGCCAGATTAATTTCAAGAAATAAATTTATAAAAAAATGCCACCATGTTCTTTCAGTCAGCCTTTTTAAACAAAATGTTCAGATATCCAACCATTTTATTAATCCATTAACATAAATCCTAAGGGAAAAAAAGCAACTTCATAAAACTCACAGGAATACAATATTTGGCCCAACCAATCCATGCTTGTTTATGCTTCACCCAACATTAGGAAATATCTTTTGATCTCCCTGTTTGATTTCTTCGTGACTATTTTACATTAACAACCTCTTCATCTGAAGAGAAAACATTCTGTCCAGATTCACTATAAAATCATGAAGATAATTGATAAAGGCCTCTAATATATCACCCCACAGTTGCCTTTTTTCAAGAAAGAAGAGATATAGCCTGTCAGTCTTTTTCTGTTGAGTTTACTCACATTTCTAGGATTATCTTTATAAAACTTCTGTGTTCCTTCTCCAATGCCTCTGGATCCTTTTTCATAATAGGATGATCAGAACTGCAGCATGCAGTATTATACATTTAGTTAAAGCTAGGGCATGGTTTGCTTTTCTTTCTATTGACCTTCCTAACCTGTAGCACATTTTAAGTGATTGGCATATTTTGTAAGCAGGGATCACTTTGCTCCTCCATCCCACCGAGACTTGTGCCTTCTAAGTAGTAGGTAATCCCTCTATTCTTCCTACCAAAATGTAGTATGTCATATTTATCTTTGTTGAACTTCATCGAGTCATAGAGATGTACAGAACGGAAACAGACCCTTTGGTCCAACTTGTCCATGCCGACCAGATATCCCAACCTAATTCAGTCCAATTTGCCAGCACCCAGCCCATATCCCTCTAAATCCTTCCTACTCATATACCCATCCAGTTGACTTTTAAATGTTGCAGTTGTACCAGCCTCCACCACTTCCTCTGGCACCTCATTCCATACACACACCACCCTCTGCGTGAAAAAGTTTCCTCTTAGGTCCCTTTTATATCTTTCCCCTCTCATCCTAAACCTATACCCTCAAGTTCTGTACTCCTCCACCTCAGGGAAAAGACTTTGTCTATTTATCCTATTCATGCCCCTCATGATTTTATAAACCTCCATGAGGTCACCCCTCAGCCTCCGACGCTCCAGGGAAAATAGCCCCAGCCTATTCAACCTCTCCCTATGGCTCAAATCCTCCAACCCTGGCAACATCCTTGTAAATTTTTTCTGAACCCTTTCAAGTTTTGCAATATCTTTACGATGGAAAGGAGACCAGAATTCCATACAATATTCCAAAAGTGGCCTGATCAATAAAGGAAAGCACACCAAATGCTTTCTTCATGATCCTACCTACCTGCGACTCTACATTCAAGGAGGTATGATCCTGCACTCAAAAGGTCTCTTTGTTTAGCAACACTCCTCAGGATCTTACCATCAAGTATATAAGTCCTGCTAAGATTTGCTTTCCCAAAATGCAGCACCTCGCATTTATCTAAATTCAACTACATCTGCCATTCCTCAGCACATTGGCCCATCTGATCAAGATTCCATTGTAATCTGAGATAACCTACTTCGCTGTCCACTACACCTCCAATTTTGGTATCATCTGCAAACTTACTATCTATACCTCCTATGTTCATATCCAAATCATTTATATAAATGATGAAAAGTAGAGGACCCAGCACCCGATTCTTGTGGCATTCTACTGGTCACAGTCTGAAAAACAACCCTCCACCACCACCTTCTGTCTTCTACCTTTGAGCCATTTCTGTATCCAAATGGCTAGTTCTCCCTGTATTCCATGCTTTCTAACCTTGCTAACCAGTCTCCCTTGGGGAACCTTGTCAAACGCCTTACTGCAGTCCACATAGATCTGCCCTCATCAATCTTCTTTGTAACTTTTACAAAAAAACTCAATCAAGTTCATGAGACATGGAAGTTTTGGGAGAGTTTAATGGTTGATGAGGATTATATCTGCAATAAATGTCGTTGGTTGCGAATCATGTCATAGCGAATGGATTGGTTGGAGTGACAGTTAGAGTTAATGAGGAGTTTACAAGAGTTAAGGGGTGTGATGGATGGCAGTTATAGGAACAGAGAAAAGCCGCAGATACAGTCAGGTAGATGGGTTAACTCCAAGAAAAGTAGAAGAAGTGGGTGGATAGTATGCTGTTTTGGAAAATGTAGGAGGTGATGGACTTTTAGGGAAATGTAGCACGAACAGCCAAGTTTCTGGTACCAACACTGGGTCTAAGGTAATGAGAGGTACATCGGATTCCAAGTGATCGATTGTGTTTGCGGATTCTCTAGTCAGGGGTACAAACAGACGTTTCTGCAGCCAGCTGTGAAAAATCAGAATGATGTGTTGCCTCCCTGGTGCCAGAATCAAGAGAGGGTGCAGAATGTTCTCAAAGGGGAGAGGGACCAGCAGGAGGTCATTGTACACAATGGTACCAACAACGTAAGAAGGGAAAAGGATGAGATTCTGAAGGGAAAATATAGAAAGCTAGGCAGGAATTTAAAAAGGAGGTCCTCAAGGGTAGTAATATCTGGATTACTCCTGGTGCTACACGCTAGTGAGGGTAGGGATAGGAGGATAGAGCAGATGAATGCATGGCTGAAGAGCTGGTGTATGGGAGAAAACATTCATATTTTTGGATCATTGGAATCTCTTCTGGGGTAGAAATGACCTGTACAAGAAGCATGGATTGCACCTGAATCGGAAGGGGGCCAATATAGTGGCAAGGAGATTTGCTAGAGCTGCTTGGGAAGGATTCAGACTAATGACTTGGCGGGAGGTGGGGGGGAGCCCAGGGAGATAGTGAGGAAAGAGATCAATTGAAGACTGCTACAGTTGAGAAAAGAAGCCAGTCAAACAGTTAGGTCAGGCAGGAACAAGGTATGACTAATAAATTAAACTGCATTTATTTCAATGCAAGAGGACTAACAGGGAAGGTGGATGAACTCAGGGCATAGTTAGGAACATGGGACTGGGATATCATAGCACTTATAGAAATGTGGCTCAGGGATTGACAGAACTGGCAGCTTAATGTTGCAGGATGCATATTCTATCGGAAGGATAGAAATGGAGGCAAGAGAGAAAGGGGAGTGTCGTTTTTGATAAGGGATAGCATTACAGCTGCACTGAGGGAGGCTATTCCCCGAAATACATCCCAATAGGTTATTTGGGTGGAACTGAGTAATAAGGAAAGGATGATCACCTTATTGGGATTGTATTAAGACCCCTCCAATAGTCAGCGGGAAATTGAGAAACAAATTTGAAAGGAGATTTCAATTATCTGTAAGAATAATAGGCTGGTTATAGTAGGTGATTTTAACTTTCGAAACATAGACTGGAACTGCCATAGTCGTAATAGTTTAGATGGAGAGGAATTTGTTAAGAAGGTACATGATGGCGGCGATCTAGGAAAATCGCATTGCAGAGCTCCGCACGGCAGCACAAGCGGGATGCACTTTTAACCCGCCCAGCCCAGAACACTGCAATATTCTGGGACTCTGGTACGGGCGTGGAGTCCCATGAAACTGTTGAAAATCAACTTACCTGGGTTTTCGCCCAGCCTGTAGGACCCTCAGACTCGATTTCTTACCAGGGCTCTGGTGAAGGAGCTCACAAAATCTCGCGAGATATTGGGTAAGCAGATAAAGGAGAAGCTGGCCCTGATCTCTATCATGCTGCAGAAGCAGGAACAGCAGCTGAGAGACCTGGAAAAAAGGACAAATGAGGTAGAACACAGAGTTACAGTGGTGGAAGCTGATACCAATTCCTCCAAGGATAGGATCCAAGCCCTGGAAACTCAAGTCCGTAATTTGCTTAACCAAGTTGATGACCATGAGAACAGGGGCAGGAGAAAAAATATTCGGATCATCGGTATGCCGGAGGGTGAGGAAGGTGCATGTCCGGTGGAATTTATTGAGGGCTGGATGCCAAAATTCCTTTACTTGGAGGCTGGAATGAGAGGCTTGAAGATCGAAAGGACTTACCGGATCATGGCGCGAAGGTCCGGTCTGGATCAATGTTCTCATCCTCTCTTGGTGCAGTTTCATCATTATAGAGATAAGGAGAGAATCATGGAAGTTTCCAGAATCCATGGAAAAGATCTGAACGCCCTGGTTTACGAGGGCTCTAAGATCATGTTCTTCCAGGACTTCTCAGCAGCGGTGATCCAGAAAAGAAAATCTTATGATGGCATCAAGAGAAGACTGTGGGAGCTTGGGATCCAGTACTCTCTTAGGTATCCAGTGGTGCTTTGTTTCATCTTAGATGGAATTTGTACGTCTTTGACGCGTCGGAGAAGACAAGAGACTTTGTGGACAAATTAACTTAACCTGAACAATTTAGTACATACAAGTCGTAGTGTTGTTTGAGTATGTCTTTGTTTTTTCTTTAAAAAACAGAGGAAGTCCAGTTGGGCTTACTTTTCCTTTTTTTTAAATTGATAATAATCTGGTTTAAACTATGTTTGGAGGCAGTTGAGATATCTACTTTCAATTTCGAAGTTAAGTTATACCAAAGGATGGATGGGGTATTTACTCTTTTATTTTCAAAATTTCTTTACTCACATTGCTATTCCAGGGTGTATTTTCTTTCTTTTCTGCTTGTGTTTGTGGTGTGGCTCTAGCTAGGAAGAGGGAAAATTGTTGGGATGGCTATATGCCTATTTACGGGCAGTTTATACTCAGGTAATTCTCAAAGCCCTGATAAACGGGGAAGAATATGGAGTTTTAAATGTTTATTGCCCTCCGGCTCATTCCCTCAAATTTCTGGTAGATATGTTCTCTAAATTGATCAGTCTTGAGTCCTGGCGTATCATGATAGGAGGAGATTTTAATTGTCTCATGCATCCCAAAGGCCCCTCTGTACAAACTAAACAATTAGTGGATCTGTGTGTGAAGTTAGGGTTGGTGAACGTCTGGAGGCGTCTCCACCCTAGGCAGGGATTTTATGTTTTTTTTCCAAGTCACACAGATGTCACACCAGGATTGATTTTTTTATAATACCCCTGGCAACCCTGGTGGCATTTTGTACAAATGGTAATATTACTATCTCCGATCATGCTCCAGTGTACCTGTTGGTTAAGATTAAGGACGTTACTGTGGGTCTGAGGCACTGGCGAATGGACCCCTTTATCCTTAAGGATAATAAATTATGTTACTTCTCCAGAGAATTTTGGGCGTTCCTAGACATTAACTCAGGCTCGGTTAGTAGCCTATCTGTCCTTTGGGAAACTACCAAAGCCTATGCCAGGGGGTTAATTATTTCCCACTGTGCCAGTAGGAAGTGGCAGAAGGGTGAGCAGCAACATCTCCCCAAAGCATGGTTGAAGGCAGCCGAGAAGGCTTACTTTGACAGACTCTCGTTGGTCAAGCTACAGAGGATTATGCACTGCGGGCTGTATTGAATTCCATGGTCACGCAGACAGCGAAGAAGGAGCTTACCTTTGCAAAGCAAAGGTTATATGAGCATGGTGACAAGCCAGGCAAATACTTAGCATATCTCGCCAGGAAAAGGAGTGTGCCTCAAGCCATTACGGTGATTAGGGAAGAGTCTGGGAACCTAACATGTGACTCCAAAAAGATTAATGTGGCATTCCAGAGATTTTACTGTTATACCAATACTGTTATACCAGAAGTTATACCAATCTGTTGGTTGTGAGGAGGGGCAGGCCAAGTTGGGGTCCTTTTTCAAGGATCTGGAGCTCCTGGGTGGGACTCCTGAACAAGAGTCATTTCTCAATGTCCCCTTATCAGAGCAAGAGGCGCAGGCGGCTGTGAAGCAGCTTCAGAGTGGAAAGGCACCCGGTCCTGATGGACTGCCCAGGAATTCTATGAGGAATTTATAAACATATTGTCAAGTTCAATGTTCAATATCCGATGTCCGATAACGCATACAGCCATGATTGTCTCCCTCCATCTCTGAGAGAGGCCAATATTTCACTTATTCATAAAAAAGGGAAGTACCAGAGGACTGTGCTTCGTACAGGCTCATTTCAGTCTTAAATGTGGACTTTAAAAGCCTCTCTAAGACACCTGTGTTAAGGCTGGAGACTGCGTTGCCTTCTGTTGTTAAAGAGGACCAGACGGGTTTCATAAAGGGCCACAGATCCTCCAATAATGTTAGGAGGCTACTTAATGTAATTCAAGCATGTCAACAATAGTCAATACAGGGATTGGGGACTTCTCTAGATGCAGAGAAGGCATTTGACCGAATTGAGTGGCCATACCTTTTTTAAACTCTGGAGCAGTTTGGCTTGGGCAAAGTCTTTAGAAGATGGGTAAAGTTTCTCTACAGTAACCCTCTTGCTGCAGTCATCACCAATGGGGTACAATCAAGCAATTTTAACATTTTTAGGGGCAGCTGGCAGGACTGTCTCCTTTTGCCATTGCTTTTTACATTGGTGATTGAACCATCGTAGGGATCCTAATATATCAGTTCTAGAAGTGGGGCCAAAATTACATAAGATTACGTTGTAAATGGACAATGCCCTTATTTTTTGTCAAATCCAGCAGTTTCGGTGCCTCGCCTGATACAATGCATCAGTGTGGTTTGGCACCTTTTCGGGTACAAGATTAAATTTTCAATATCAGAGGTTATACCTATGGGTGGTCTTATGAAGGAGCTAGGTCTTGAGGGTGAATATCAATTCCCATTTAAGTGGTCACAGGTTGATTTGTGTATTTGGGTATATTTACAACTCTAGTTCTTGATCAGTTATTCAATTATTTGACAAAATCAAACAAGACCTTCAGAGATGAGTGGTGCTTCTGGTCTCATGGTTGGGTCAGCTAGCGCTTATTAAGATGAATATTCTTACCTGTTTGTTGTACCTAATACGGATGACCCCCTGATTTTCAATAAGCAAATATTCAGAAGATTGAACGGCTGGTTCAGCTCTTTTATTCGGCACCGTAAGCGGCCTTTTATTAAAATTAGCTAAACTGCAACTGCCTCACAGATTGGGGGGAGTGGAACTCCCGGACATTAAAAACTATCAATTAAGCTCGCTTTTATCTTACATGAGTGATTGGGCTTGTGGGGACCCTCTTTCAATATGGTTAGATATCAAAACCTCTCAAGCAGGGTGCCCCCTTACTAGCTTGCTGTTTTTGGACAAAATGAGCACATTGATAACCTAATAGCTATCAATACTGTTAAAGTATGGAGGGCAGTTCGCAGGGGGAAGGCATTATTGGCAAAACATCTTCTCTTACACCGATAGTGGGTATGCCGAATTTTCAACCGGGGATGATAGATTCAGGATTCAAACATTTGGCAGCTAGAGCTGTGTCTTGCATGGGTAATTTATTTGAGGGAGCCACAATGATGTCCTCTGATCAGTTAGCACAGAAATACAAACTATATAACAGGGACCTCTTTCGGTTTTTTCAAGTTAGGGATTTTATTCAAAAAAAGACATATTTGACTGATCCTTACAAATCCGACATTGAGATGAGGTTGCTCAGTGCTAAGAGTACACTTTCCGTCAGCACTTTATATCATTAATTCGGGGCGCCCCCTCAGATGAGTCCGATCGACTCTGCAGGGTATGGGAGAGAGAGCTCAGTGATAAGGTCTCCTCACAGGCATGGGAAAATGCAAGATAGGTATCGATTTGCAATAGGACCCATGCTTTACAGTTGAAGATTCTCCACAGGGTTCACTTGGCTCCAGATCGTTTGTCAAAATTTAAACCAGGGGTATCTTTAACATGTCCCAAGTGGAAGGTTGGTACAGGCACTCTTACCCATTGTCTCTGGTCCTGTGGTAGGCTTCAAACATACTGGAGTGCTGTGGCGGGTGCAATGGAGGGGATTTTGGGTGTAAGGGTGGAGAAGGACCCGATCTCTCTTCTTCTTGGCCTGCCCAGCGTGTTCCCGTAGATACGCATAAGAAAAACTTTTCAAATTCTCACTTTCTGTGCAAGAAAGAATATCTTGTTAGGTTGGGTATCTGAAAATCCCCAGGGCCTGGTGGGCTGGCAGAAGGTTGTTATGGAGCATGTCCCCTTGGATTTTCTCACAGGTATGGTACACCTAAGAATTTCTATAAGACAAGTTGGCCCTTTTTAGAATACCTGGACACAGATTTGTCTGCCACAATAATAAGGGCTTTTATATAGCTGCAACAATTGTGTTTTACGAGTCGAATATCCAGGGAGGGGAGCTGTGAATATATGAGTGTTTTGCTTGGCTGAGCTGAGTTATTATTTATTTAGTTAAGTAGTTAGTTGGGATTTTTTGATATATATTTTTCAATATATATTCATACATTTGTACATGGGGGCAGTTTGGGTTTTTTTTACATTTTTTTGGTATTCGTTGTATTGTTTGAATTGTATTGTTTTGTATTTGTTGTAATATTTTATAAAAATTATTTTTCAATAAAAATATATATATTTTAAAAAGTGTACAAGAAAATTTTCTGGAGTCAGTATGTGGATGTACCAACTAGAGAAGGTTGACCTACTCTTGGGAAATAAGGCAGGGCAGATGACTGAGGTATCAGTGGGGGAGGACTTTGGGACCAGCGACCATAATTCTCTTAGTTTTAAATTAGTGATGGAAAAGGGTACACCAGATCTAACAGTTGAAGTTCTAAATTGGAGGAAGGCTAATTTGGACAGTATTAGGTAAGAACTTTCAAAAGCTGACTGGGGGCACATGTTCGCAGATAAAGGGACAGCTGGAAAATGGGAAGTCTTCAGAAGTGAGATAACGAGCCCAAAGACTGGAAGATGTTAGGGTGAAAGGAAAGGCTGGTAGGTGTAGGGAATGCTGGATGACTAGAGAAATTGAGGGTTTGATTAAGAAAAGGAAGGAAGCATATGTCAGGTATAGACAGAAAGATTGAGTGAATCCTTCAAAGAGTATAAAAGCAGTAGGAATATATTTAAGAGGGAAATCAGGAGGGCAAAAAAAGGACATGAGATAGCTTTGGCAAATAGAGTTAAGGAGAATCCAAAGGTGTTTTACAAATACATTAAGGATAAAAGGGTAACTAGGGAACAAATGGGGCCCCTCAAAGATCAGCAAGGCAACCTTTGTGTGGAGCCGCAGGAGATGGGAGAGATACTAAATGAGTAGTTTGCATCAGTGGAGAACGACATGGAAGATATAGAATGCGGGGAAATAGATGGTGACATTTTGAAAAATGTCCAGAGGAGGAAGTGCTGGATGGCTTGAAACGCCTAAAGCTGGATAAATCCCCAGGACCTGATCAGGTGTACTTTAGAACTCTGTGGGAAGCAAGGAAAGTGATTGTTGAGCCCCTTGCTGAGATACTTTCACCATCGTTAGTCACAACTGAAGTACTAAAAGACTGGAAGTTGGCTAACATAGTGCCATTATTTAAGAAAGGTGGTAAGGACAAGCCAAGGAATTATAGACCAGTGAGCCTGATGGCAGTGGTGGGCAAGTTGTTGGAGGGAATCCTGAGGGACAGGATGTACATGTATTTGGAAAGGCAAGGACTGATTAGGGGTAGTCAACATGGCTTTGTGTGTCATTTGCCAAGTATATTCCCATTCCACAAATTTATTAATGTGTTTACTATAATTTGTTGTAAATTTTCCTTACTGTTGTTATCCATTCAATTTGATGTCATTCACAAATTTGGAAATTGTATTTTGATACCAAAGTTCAGATATCTTGAAATTGTAAATAGCTATGGTCCTAACATTAATTCCGTGGAAGAACACTGCCCATCTTCTGCAACTTTGAGCAATTGCCCTTTATTTGCACTCGCTGCCTTCTATTTTGAAACCGGTAATCCATTCTGTTAGTTGACTTCTGACTCCACATTCATGGACTTTATTCATTAATCTGTTGTGTACTTTATGAAAGAGCTTTTGAAATGTCAGCAATCCACAGCATTGCCATTGCCAACTTTCTATGTCATCTCCCAAAAAATTCAATTATATTGGTCATGCAAATTTTTTCCTTTTGAAAATGATTGCTCACTATTGTATTTTTGCTTCCAAATGTTCTTCCATTCTTCTTACCACTTAATATTAAGCTGATTGATCAATCATTCCTTGGCATTGTTCTGTCCCCCGCTTCATAAATATAGAATTACATTGTCTATTCACCAGTCCTCTGACACCATAGCATTTTCAAATGAATTATTAAATATGTATTGCCTCTGCTTTCCCTTTAAATACATTGGTGCAATCCATCTGGACCAGAGATCATTCCCTCTGAGTTTGTTTAGTTTGTCCAATGCATTTTTTAAATTTTAAATGGACTTATCTCATTTTAATCTCAACCAACATCATGTCTGCTTATTTTAATTCTTCAAAGTTTGGGAGAAGATTTGTAGCTCGGGTGCTCGTTGTTGTGGTTCTGTTTGCCGAGGTGGGAATTTGTGTTGTAGACGTTTCGTCCCTTGTCTAGGTGACATCCTCAGTGCTTGGGAGCCTCCTGTGAAGCACTTCTGTGATGTTTCCTCTGGTATTTATAGTGATTTGTACCTGCCGCTTCCGATTGTCTTTTTCAGCTGTCTGCTGGAGTGGCCGGTATATTGGGTCCAGGTCGATGTGCTTATTGATTGAATCTGTGGATGAGTGCCATGCCTCTAGGAATTCCCTGGCTGTTCTCTGTTTGGCTTGTCCTACAATAGTAGTGTTGTCCCAGTCGAACTCATGTTGCTTGTCATCTGAGTGTGTGGCTACTAAGGATAGCTGGTCGTGTCGTTTCATGGCTAGTTGGTGTTCATGGATGTGGACCGTTAGCTGTCTTCCTGTTTGTCCTATGTAGTGTTTTGTGCAGTCCTTGCATGGGATTTTGTACACTGCATTGGTTTTGCTACATGAGCAAAACCAGTGTAGTGTACAAAATCCCATGCAAGGACTGCACAAAACACTACATAGGACAAACAGGAAAACAGCTAACGGTCCGCATCCATGAACACCAACTAGCCACGAAAGGACACGACCAGCTATCCTTAGTAGCCACACACTCAGATGACAAGCAACATGAGTTCGACTGGGACAACACTACTATTGTAGGACAAGCCAAACAGAGAACAGCCAGGGAATTCCTAGAGGCATGGCACTCATCCACAGATTCAATCAATAAGCACATCGACCTGGACCCAATATACCGGCCACTGCAACGGACAGCTGAAACTGACAACCGGGAGCGGCAGGTACAAATCACTATAAATGCCGGAGGAAACATCACAGAAGTGCTTCACAGGAGGCTCCCAAGCACTGAGGATGTCACCTAGACAGGGGACAAAACATCTGCAACACAAATTCCCAGCTCGGCGAACAGAACCACAATATACTTTAATTGTGTTGTAAGTACTGAATTGAAGTAATTACTTAATATTTCAACTATATCTGTGTTGGTGCATTTGGTATCTCTTAATGAGTCTAATCCCATCACAGCCTCCCTGTTTTATTATTGAGATGCCAGTAAAATATTTTATTATTGTATTTTACATTCTTTGATAATTTAGTTTTGTAGTTATGCTTTGTCTTTACATTTACTTCTCATCTAATCTCTTGATATTAATGCCTATCACACATGCCTCTGCTGTCTTTGTATTTAATTTGTGCCTGTTTCCAAACCTGAATTCTTTCCTTATATTGTTATTCATCCATGATGTCCCACACCTTTTTTGGTTCGCAAAAAATATTTTCACTCAACCCTAAACACCATTTCAGATGTTTCCCATTGTTCCATGGTACAATGGAACTTTGTGCTCTCCTTCCCATGTGGGTCGTCTTGTTGTAAAACAAGTGAATTGCAGTGCAATTGCATTCCTAGGTCAGTGCTTTCTGCAGTCTATGATTTGTGTCTTCTAATTAAATAATATTGATTCCAATTGACCACTTCCATCTTCAATGCAAAGAAAGTTTCAAAAAGCTGACTTATTTGTTGTTTACTATGTATGATGAAGAAGAACTTCTTGATATGCCTAAATTGATTTTCTTAGAGTAAAGCTGTTTCTTCTTAATGGTATTTGTAAATTAGTTTGGAATAATCATTTGGATTATTTTCTAAACAATCAATTGAATTACCTACCTCAACAAAATCATGTCATTATTTGTATGTGAAAGTAAAGTTTTTTTTAGTGTTTCTCTCAACCCCAACACTGGAAAGCAATTTTGAGGCACTTCTTTACACTGCCAGCATTACTTAAATATTTGCCTGTGACTCAGTGACCAGAGATGGATGTAGGTGTGAACTGCTTAGAGTCCCATGCTTATTGAACATAATTATTTTGATATTGGTACTTTGGTTATACAGTTGAGCTTCCAATATTTTACAGCATCTTAAACTCCTTCAAAGTCTTTCATGCATTGTGAATATCATGTATTATTTTGTCATGTGTAGTACTTCAAAGCTGACCACATTTAACTTCACCTGCCATTGACCAGTCCATTTTCTTACTTTTTCCAACATATCCTGTAGATTCTCTGCTTCTTCTTATGGTCTACTATCTCACCTTCAATGCAAGTTTTTAAGCATTTTTAAATTTGACTAATTTGTACTGGCTATTTGAACCTGAGTCTTGCATATAAGTTAGGAACCATTGTGCTCAAAGCATCAAACATTAAAATATTCAAAAATGCTATTCCATATTTCTTTTCCCATCCAAACATACATCTGCTAACAAATCTATATTTTCTACCTTTATGACAAATTCTCATTCACTCATAGTACATAACCTGAATCTTAACAACTTTTACTTTGTGAATGGCCCATTGTATGGAACTTTTGCACAGCATTTTAGGTATCTATGTTCACTGTGTTATAGGGCATTGCACATTTGGATGCAATTATTTAACAGTCAAGGATGTTCGTCAGACAATATGTGCCCTTTCTGAATCTATTTCAGTATATGAGATTATTGTTGCACAAATATTCTGCTAAGAGAAAGTGAGGACTGCAGATGCTGGAGATCAGAGTCGAGAGAGTGTGGTGCTGAAAAGTCACAGCAGGTCAGGCAGCATCTGAGGAGCAGGAGAATCAACGTTTCGGTCATAGGCCCTTTGTCAGGACTGATGAAATATTCTGCTGTCTTACCCTTTTATCAGTTCCAATTGAAGTAAAATTAATGTGCCTAAAGTTGCCTGTGTCTTTTTTTAACTATCGTTTTTGAAAAATGAAGGGGTTCTATGATCCTATAAATTGTCAAATGACAATAATATATTGTAAATGTTTATTACCTGAAAGTGCTTGTGAGGTTTTATCACATAAACGTGCTAGATAAGAGCAAGTTGCTTTTTCGAATAAATTCTATCTTTGTTTTAAACTTATTTGCTGACTTTATGGTTTTCACTTCATTTCTAACTTCCCTTTACATTTGAGCTTTGGCACTAATGTCTAACTCCATAAATTCGCCCTGAATCTGTAAACCGTTATATACTCACACAAGACTGCAGAAGTGTCATGACTCATACAAATGAAAATTACTTCTCTGTTTTACTTTAGACCAACAGACCAATGGTGCAACAGCCAGTGTGCGTAGTGTTAGAAGCCAAGATGTTTCTCACATTGCTTTTGGATCAAAAGTACTTGGACCACCCCCAACCAGTGGCAGAAAAGCTGGGACAACAGGATCTAAAGATGTAAGTCGCTGTTCCATGATAATTGATAATTCAAGTGATATTTCAAATATTACATTGCAATGTATTCTAGCTTATTGGTATTTTTAAAGGTACATCTATTCAGTGCTCATAGGCTATGGCCAATTGGGAGCAACCTTTCTGTTCCACCAAAGAGCACTCAATAATTTTTGTCCTCCTTTACCTTCCACTACAATTTAATGTAGTCTCTGGTTCAGCAGCTGGAGTGGATCTCCACTCTCCTTGGAGATGGACCTAATGGTCCTAGAGGCTTGGTGATGTCTCAGGGGCTGCTTATGTCTACACAGCGCAGAGGCAAGTTGACCCTCTTCACCTTGAACTTATAAGTTTGGAGGGAGACAAGCAAGGTGAAGGTTGGGAGGCCCAGCCATATCCTGAGACCTCTGAGGAGGTGTGCTTCCTGGCACTATGTTGCCTCCTTTCAAGGGAGGAGCAAGTGGAGTATAGACAGGTTTCTGCCTTCCTGTCACCATGCCTTCAGTCCTGAGGACCAATGAGTGGGGTGCTGGGGGATAGTTATGTGTGCCACTCTGAGGGTGTCAGTTATGCGTTATTATGAAAGCTTTTTTCAGTTCTGTGGAGGCATAGAATAGAGATGATTCATGATTCTCTGAAATGCTGAAGCTTCTGGGCACTGATAGCCATTGACTCCCAAATAACTCTGTTGCACAGCCAGCTGCAGAATCATTGCAGCAAAGTGCTCACTGGATTGTGCTGCCAAAAATTCTAAGACTAATGCTCTACCCAAAGTATTGTTTGTATTTGAGTTAGGGTGTTGAGTGTAGGAAGCAGCCTCAATGATGATTCCTCTGAGGCGTTGATACTGTTTTCTTCCAAAGTCAGAAGGTGAATTATGAGGGAACTGGGTGATCCTTGGCAGAATACATGGATAGGCTGGCAATAGCTGCAAGACATATGAACAAGAAGACATCAGGCCCATGGTTAGAAGTGGTGTGATGAATGAGGCTGACACCTTGGTTAATGTGAGAGTTGCAATGGAATGAAGAATGGTAGTTACTTGTTTGTCAAGACATGGACATCTCGACACCCTTGCAGAGGGTCCCGGTATTCTCCTGTTGAGCAGTCCCCTGACACACTCACAGTCCTGTCATGAATTTCCTTCTCCAAAAATGACAGTAAAAGAGGAATTGGTGAGTTTAAAATAGGTGGCATGGCTTTTGGTGTCAGTGCAGAAGGTGAGGTATTCTCAGGGAATCGTAGGCAATGCAGAGGGCATGCAGGGTTAATGGTGTGGGAGTTGGAGGAATTGAAAGTGAATGAGCTAAGATGTTGCAGGTAATACAGAAAGTGATAAAACGTGAGCCTTAGTGGAAACTGGGTGCAGAGGTACAGAGAGAGGTAGTTGAGAGAAGGGTGTAACATTTAACCTGACACAGCAGAGAAAGCTTTCCCTTCTCACCCTGGCAAACAAACTAACCCAGCTGGTGATCTCTGACCGACCTGGTGGCCTCCTTTACAGTTTTTCAGGAAGAATGCTCTTCTCCTTTTCACCACCCCATGCACCAGCAGGTCCAGGTCCTGTTGGAGAATCGTCATTCCATCTTTCCTTCCTCCACCATGTTCTGATTTTGTCCAGTAATGTGCTCAGCTTCAGAATGCCCATGCTCATCCAGGTGCAGGTCTTTTAAAGATTGTGTGCACAAAAGGGATGCCAGTCTTTCAGTAGATATCTGCTGAGTTGAGTGTTGTTGCAGGAATAGTGTGTGGTGAAATAGACTGGAATCAGATGTGAGAGATGCAATGTGGTCATGGTGGATAACTGCTGTTGTGTGTTTGGTAAAATGCAGTGAGAGGACTTGGTAGGTCTTGTAGCAAAACGCAGTCCAAAAATTCAACACAATTTGGATTTAGACAAAAAAAAGGTTCAACCCATAGTACTTTTGCATTAAATAGACTGGATGTTTTTCATGTCATCAGGATTTCATGGTACAACAGTGACTAATGCACCTTTGATTTGAGATTGTTTGACTTCACTTGTCCAAAAAAATTCTCTAGTCCATCAAAGGTCCAATCCCAAGTCTGCCAGACTATGGCCTGTATCCTTTGCATAAATTAAATAGGGGTGGCAACAGTGAGCAACAGTGGCTCAGTGCTTAGCACTGCTGCCTCACAATGCCAGGGACCTGGGTTCGATTCGAGCCTCGGGCAACTGTCTGTGTGAAGTTTGCACATTCTCCCCTTGTCTGCGTGGGTTTCCTCCGGGTGCTCCAGCTTCCTCCAAAGATGTGCAGTTTAGGTGAATTGACCATGCTAAATTGCCCATAATGATTGGTGCATTAGTCAGGGTAAATACAGGATAGGGGAATGGGTCTGGGTGGGTTACTCTTCAGAGGGTCGGTGTGGACTTGTTGGGCCAAAGGGCCTGTTTCCATGCTGTAGGTAATCTAAATCCTGATTTCACCCATAATTGGCCTTAATCTAATTTTAAATGATATCCTCTTGTTCTTGGATTTTCAAACCAGAGGAAATAGTTACCTTATAAATTGCACATTAAATTATTCTTTTGTTTTAAGTAGTACAGTACCTCAATTAGACCACCCTAAACTCAAGGGAATGCAAACTAGTCTATGCCACATTTCCTCATAATATAGTCTTTTAAGCTCTATATCGTTCTAGTAAATCTTTGATGTACCCCTTCCAAGATCAATGTATATTCTAGATATTCTGATCAAATCTGAACATGTTATTTCAGATTGAGTCTGACTGAGCCTTTGTACAATTGAAGCAGCATTACCTAACTTTCTAACCACCACATAGTAAAAGCCAACTTACATTTGCCTTTTTGTAACCATACAACAGCTTTTCTTTGCAGTCTTTGTCTCACACAGCTAATGATTTAATTTGCGTTTTTCATTTCCAAAGTAGGCTGCTGTTCTGTGCACATAATTTCATAAACTTTAGTTTTCCCACATACTTGGTCTATGTCTGTTCCTAATATCCTATACAGAATTCCCTTTGCCTCCCAAGCTAAAATCAATTGCAAATATGAGCATTAGCTCTCGATACCTTCATTCAGCTATTAGCATTTCTACTGCATACTTGAAGCCCTAGTGTTAATCCCTATGCATATCACTTGTCAGATCTCACCAATTAAAGCACCAATGCTATATCTCAACAGTAATTCCATCTGAACCAATTAGTAGTCCAGGTCACAAGCTTTGCTGCAAATCTATGTGCTCTCATTTTTATCAGAAGTCTTTTCAGTACAAAGTTATGAAATCTCATTCGACAACATACTCATACACTCCCAAATTCACCATGCTAATCATCTCTGAAAAAAAAATCACATGGATTAGTTAGGAATGCCCAATTAGTCTAAATCAATGTTGACTCTTTTCAATCAACACTTTTCCCAAGTATTCACTCTTCTTTAGCTTTCTGCCTCTGATGATAGATTCAAGTAGCTTGAACACAGTCAATATTAATCTGTTTGACTATAGCTATTCTCCTCTTTTCTGTTCCTAAATAGTGAGGTAACATTTGGGGATCCAAAAGCATGATTCCCATATCTAGTTAGCTTTGAAATTTGTTCACGTATGTCCTTTAATGCCCCAATTGTGGAAACAATAAGGTCTCAGAAATGTTTTGATCTAAAACAGAATCACAGAATTGTTACAGCACAGGAGGAGGCTATTTAGCCTACAGTGTCTGCGCCAATTCTGCAAATGAGTATCTCACTTCATACTATTCTGCTGCTTTTTTTCTGCAACTTTGCATGTTATTCCTTTTCAACTAATCATCTAATTCCCTTTTGAATTCTCATTTAAATCTGCCACGATTAAACATTCTGGCAGCGCATTCCAGACTCTAACTATTCATTGTGTAAAATGTTTTTCCAAATATCACTTTTGCTTCTTTTACCAATTACTCTAAATCTGTGCACCCTTCTTTTTGATCCTTTTGTGCATGGGAATATTTTCTCCCTGTCTACTCTGTCCAACCTCATCCAGAACTTTACCTGACAAAGGAGTTCCATTCCGAAAGCTTATGATTTCAAATAAACCTGTTGGACTATAACCTGGTGTTGTGTTACTTCTGACTTTGTCCACTCCAGTCCAATGCCAGCACCCCCACATTAGACTCATCATGATTTTGTGATGATGCTGCTTCTTTAACGAGGTTATGCTTTCCTTGGCATTGTTTCTCATGGAGGTCATAAAAGCAGCAATTCCGAAAGTTCTGGCTTTCAATGGGTTTAAGGGCTAATTTGATTATAGCTAACAGATACTGCCTCAGGAAAAATGCTTTCAAGTTTAAAAAAAAACACTTGTACAATGAAAGGGGAGTTGGAAGTTCTCCCACCTAACCTTTTCTCTGGTTTGATTTTTTTAAAGCTTTTCACTGAAAACAATCAGATAGTTTTGAAGCTTCTGGACCCAAAGAAGCAGGTCCATGCTGACCATCCCTCTCTCTAACTTCTGTCCTGTAAGACCCTGTGTTTAATGTGTTTATGGAAATTGTTGCAAGTATTGGAAACAGCGTCATTAAGGTGGTAAAATCTGTTGGGGTTTTGGAAAGATTAAGTTATTTGGTATTTTGTTCTCTTTTGTGTTTCATTCGGTAATCTCGTAAATAAATTCTGTTACATTTAAAACTAAGTGGTTTGACCAGCCTGCATCCCTCCTGGAATAACCACGCTACACCAGCTTAAAACAACTAGCAAAGTTAGGGTCTGGGCTACTTTCTTGAAATATTTTGAGGGCGTCTTGCATGGTGTGTAGCAATTTTGAATACTTGTATCTAATCTCCTCGGAGTCTTCTTTTTTCCAAGGAAAGCAGTCCCAACTTCTTCAATCTGTCTTCATATCCAAAAATCCTCATCAGGAATCATTTGTAGAGTCATAGAGATGTACAGCATATACATAAACTTCTTCTGCACTCTCACCAGTGCCTTCACATTCTTCCTAAACTGTGGCACCCAGGGTTCAGCACTCCAGCTGAGACTGAACTAGGGTCTTAAAGTGCTTCAATATAACCTCCTTCCTCTTGTACTCCATAGCCCTATTAATAAATTATGGCTATCATATGTTTAATTAAAAGGTCTGTCAGTCTATCCGTTAATTATTTATGCACATGTTGTTTATGTGCCCCTTTTAGAGTTGTACCCTCTATTTTTCTAAACTCTACATGTTCTTCCTACCAAATTGGATCACTTCATATTTTTATCTATTGAATTGCATCTGTCACTTATCTGGCTTATCTGCCACCAACTTATCTATATCCTTTTGAAGTTCTACATAATGCTCCTGACCAGATTACAATACGTTGAAGATAAATTTTTTATTCAAATTCTGATATTGTGTCTTGACAACTAATTTTTAGGTCATTCATATGTCAATAAAAGCTAGAGTCCTACTCAGCATTGATCCCTGGGCATCTTTACTACAAATATTCCCCCAATCCAGAACCATTCATTAACCATTACTCTCAGTCAATGTCACTCAGACAATTTTGAATTCATTTTGTTACAGGGTGCTTTATTCCATGAGCTCTAATGTTTTCTCACTGGTTGTGTGGCACTTTATCAAGTGCCTTTGGAAAATCCATATTCACAACACCAACAGTATAGCCCAATGCAGGTTTTTCTCCTAACGCTTAAAACAAAACTTCAGCAAGTAAATTAAACACAATATTTCCTTAAGCATTCCATGCTTGTTCTCCTTAATTTAACTTCATTGCGACTATTAATTTTGACTTAAATTATTCTTTCCAGAAGTATCCCCAACACTAAAGTTAAACTCACTGGTTTGTCATTGCTTGGCTAGTCCTTGCATCCATTTTTGAACAAGATGATAACGTTTACAATGCTTCAGTCCTGTGGCACCATGAGTCTAATGAAAACTGAAAAAATATTGCTAGTGGCTCCGCAACCTTCAGTCTTACTTCCTCAGCATTCTTACATTCATCTCGTCCGGCCCTAGTTTCTTGTCAGCCTGAAGCACGAACAGCCACCCGATATCACATTGTCATCAACACTAGGTACTTCAAGCAATTCAGTAAACTTCTCTTTCACCATGGCCAGGGTAGAATCTTTTTCCCTATTTACTACTTTACCATAACCATTCTTGCATGTTTCAATCCCCATTTTAGCCCCTAATTTGGCACTACTCCTTTCCCACCCTACTGTTTGTTTATGGAATATATTGGGATTCTCATTTATGTTAGCCACCAGTCTCTCTTAATACTTTCTTTTCTCTTATTTGGTTTTCAACAAACCTCTCAACATTTTAAATTCAGTCTAATCCTGGCTTGTATTACCTGTCTGGCGTCTATCAGAAACATGCTTTTTTCTCTTGACAATAATTTCTGCCTGCATTGTCATTCAGGGAGCTCTAGATTTGTTTTCCTACTCTTTCCCTATCAAGAGAATTATGCCTGAGTCATCTCACTCTTCAAGGTACTGTTTTTTTTTTTCGCCCTTGTTTAACACCAGGTAACTCAATCCAGATCCATTCTTACCCCTTTAATGTTGGCTTTCCACCAAATTATTCTTAATCTGGATTTTACCTTACCCTTTTCCATGTTTATCTTAAACTTCATGACACTGTGATCACCATCCCTGTGATTTCTTCAACTGACACTTAATCTACTTGGCCCACCTCATTCCCAAGAACCCAACGTAGTGATGCTTTCTTTCTCATTGGACTGAGAACATACTGATGTAGAAAGTTCTCCTGAATACTTCTGGCAACACTTGTTCCTCTCTTAACACTTTTACTTTCCCAGTCTGTATTTGGATAATTTTCATCATCTATTATAACTATATAATTCTTACACATCTCCATACTTTGCAAATTTGTTCATCTACATCCTTCCCATTAGTTGATGCCCCATACACTACACCAAGCAATGTAATTGTATCATTTTTTTTCTTTTGCATTAGCCAAATTTGTAATTTTTCTTGTCATTTCTGGGGCATCCTCTTTCTTTGACAATGAAATGCTCTCATTAATCAATACTGCCACTCTTCCATTTCATTATTTCCTATTTTCCTGAACATCTTACTTCCAGGAATATTTAATATCCAGTCCTGCTCTTCATTGATCCAGGTCACCCATGGACTGGAAATATGGAAAATCCAGTCCATATTTCCACAAGATATTGTACCTGCATTCAATTATTTTATTTATTACACTCACTGCATTTACATGCAGTAATCCTGATTTACATGCCATTACTTTCTCCCTTTAAAACAAAGGGGCAGAAGTATAGCCAAGAGTGTGGTGCTGGAAAAGCACAGCAGGTCAGACAGCATCCAAGGAGCAGGAGAATCGACGTATTGGGCATAAACCTTTCATCAGAATGAGGCTTGTGGACTGAGGGGCTGAGAGATAAATGCAAGGGAGGTAAGGTTGGGGTGGAAGGGAGCTGAGAATGTAATAGATAGATGAAGATGAGTGAGATGATAGGTTGGAGAGGGGTAGGCATGGATAGATGGGAAAGATGATGGACAGGTCAGGAGGTCAGTGCCAAGTTGGAGGCTTGGGACTGGGATAATGTGGAGGGAGGGGAAATGGGGGAACTGTTGAAATCCACATTGATCCCGTGTGGTTGCAGGATCCCAAGGTGGAATATGAGGCATTCTTCCTCCAGGCATCGGGTGGTAATGATTTGGCGATGGAGGAGGCCCAGGACCTGAATGTCCTTAACGGAGTGTGAGGAAGCGTTGAAATGTTCAGCCAAGGGACGGTGGGGTTGGTTGGTGTGGGTGTCCCAGAGATGTTCTCTGAAATGATCTGTAAGTAGGCGTCCTGTCTCCCCAGTGAAGAGGAAACTACATCAGGTGCAACCGATACAGTCGATGACATTTGTGGAGGTAAGTAGGCTATTCAGCCCATCAAGTCTACTTCACCATGCAATGAGATCATGGCTGACCTGATGACACTCAACTCTACTTTCTTGCCTTTTCCCGATAATCTTGACTTTTTACCTGATTAAAAATCTAACTATCTCAGTCTTGAAGCTCTAACAACATAACCTTGAAAGCCATCTGCAGTAAAAAAAAATTCCAAAGATTCAATATTTTTAATATTCACTCTGGGATGTGGGTGTCGCTGGCTGGCCATTATTCATTGTTCATCACCAATTGGCCTTAAGAAAATGGTGTTGAGCTGCCGTCTTGAACTGCCCTAGTGCATGTGGCGTAGGTAGACCCACAGTACTCCTGGGGAGCGAATTTCAGGATTTTCACCCAGTGACAGTGAAGAAACAATGATATATTTCCAACTCAGGATGGTGAGTGACTTACAGGAGAACTTGCAGGTGGCAGTGTTTCAGTGTATCTGCTGCCCTGTCTTTGTAAGTAGAAGTGGTCATGGGTTTGGAAGGTACTGTCTCAGTGTCTTTGGTGAATTTCTGCACCACATCTTGAAGGTAGGGGGAGACAATGGCCTCATTGTATCACGTCGAGACTATTACTCCAGTAACTCAGCTAATGTACTGGGTTCGAATGCTGCAACAGCATGGTTTTTGAATTCCATTTAAAAACCTGAAATGAAGAATCTACCAATGACCACAAAATCATTGTTGACTGTCAGAAAATCCACCTAGCTTATTAATGTCCTTCAGGATAGAAATCTACTATCCTCACCTGGTCTGGCCTATATGTGACTCTAGTGCCACAGTAATGTGTTTGACTCTCAGCTGCACCCTGAAAGACCTGGCAAGCCACTCAGTTGTATCATCGCTATGAAGCCTTAACAAAGAAATGAAACCAGACAAACCACTTACAACAACTTGAGCACAACAACAATAATGGCAGAAAATCCTATCGAGCCTACAAAGTGAGGGTTTAGTTAAGAAAAAGAAGGAAGCCTACATCAAGTATCGACAAGATAGATCGAGTGAATCCTAAGAAGAGTATAAAGGCAGTAGGAGTATACTTAAGAGGGAAATCAGGAGGGCAAAAAGGGGACATAAGATAGCTTTGACAAATAGAGTTAAGGAGAATCCAAAGGGTTTTTACAAGTATATTAAGGACAAAAGAGTAACTAGGGAGTGAATAGAGCCCCTAAAAGATCAGCAAGGCGGCCTTTGTGTGGAGCCACAGGCGATGGGGAGATACTAAACAAGTATTTTGCATCCGTGTTTACTGTGGAAAAGGACATGGTGACATCTTGAAAAAGATGGTGACATCTTGAAAAATGTCCATATTACAGAGGAGGAAGTGTTGGATGTCTTGAAACGCGTAAAGGTGGATAAATCCCCAGGACCTGATCAGGTGTACCCTACAATTCTGTGGGAAGCGAGGGAAGTTATTGCTGGGACCCTTGCTGAGATACTTGTATCATTGATAGTCACGGGTGAGATGCCAGAAGACTGGAGGTTGGTTAATGAGGTGCCACTGTTTAAGAAGGATGGTAAGGACAAACCAGGGAACTATAGACCAGTGAGCCTGATGTTGCTGGTGGGCAAGTTGTTGGATGGAATCCTGAGGGACAGAGTGTACATGTATTTGGAAGAGCAAGGACTGATTAGGGATAGTCAACATGGCTTTGTGCGTGGAATGTCACGTCTCACAAACTTAATTGAGTTTTTTGAAGAAGGAATAAAGATGAAAGCAGAGTGGTGCACGTGATCGAAATGGACTTCAGTAAGGCATTCAACAAGGTTGCCCATGGGAGACTGGTTCTCAAGGTTATATGTCATGGAATACAGGGAGAACTCGCCACTTAGATACAGAACTGGCTCAAAGGTCGAAGACAGAGGGTAGTGGTGGAGGGTTGCTTTTCAGACTGGAGGACTGTGACTAGTGGAGTGCCACAAGGATCGGTGCTGGGTTGAGTACTTTTTTTCATCTACAGAGGAACCTCGATTATCCGAACAAGATGGACAGGCACTATTTCTTTCAGGTAATTTATTATTCGGTTAATCGATTCAATGCCTTTCCTCTGGGGCTCAGAGTTTTCTATTAAATCTGCTTCCTGTTCAGGAGATAAGGCAGCATCACAGAGTGCGTGAGGCCCCGCCCCCAACAGTGCCCCCGCCTGCCCCAACTATGTCCAATACTGCCCACCGCCCTCCAAACCCGTCTAACACCGCCCCCTGCCCGCCCCTGACCCTGTCCAAAACTGCTCCCTGCCCGACCCCACCCCCAAACGCCCCCGCTTCCTCTCTGGGGCAGCCGGACTGGACACCAACAAAAAGACTGCTGCTGCTGCTGCTGTCTTTTGGAGGGTGAGTCTCCAAATGGCACGCGCACACACACAACTTTTTACTGCAATGTTTTGACGGGTTCCACTTTTACCCCGTTGTACAGGACAATGTTGGAGAGATTATCTGGGGAAGGGGGGGTTTAGGGTACACGCCTGTTTCGGACTCCAGAGAAAGTGTGGGAAGAGAGAGAGAGAGAGCGAGAGGGAGGGTGGAAGGTCAGTCATTTAGAGATGGTTCCTGCGCTCCCATCAGCCCAGGACTGTTCTCAGTAGCACTTTTAATCACTGTGAACAAAAGATGCGTCAGTGTTTGGCACACGTCCTTGATGTAATGTTTCTGTCGGGACCTCGAGATCACCTTCGGATAATCCGATTTTTGGATAATTGGTATTCAGATAATCGAGGTTCATCTGTATATAAATCATTTGGATGTGAGCATAAGTGGTATAGTTAGTAAGTTTCCTGAAGAAGGGCTTATGCCCGAAACGTCGATTCTCCTGTTCCTTTGATGCTGCCTGGTCTGCTGCGCTTTTCCAGCAACACATTTTTAAGCTCTAGTTAGTAAGTTTGCAGATAACACCAAAATTGGAGGTATAGTGCATAGCAAAGATAGTTACCTCAGATTACAACAGGATCTTGATCAGATGGACCGATGGGCTGACGAGTGGCAGATAGTGTTTAATTTAGATAAATGCGAGATGCTGCATTTTGGGAAAGCAAATCTTAGCAGGATTTATACATTTAATGGTAAGGTCCTAGGGAGTATTGCTGAACAAAGAGATCTTGGAGTGCAGGTTCATAGCTCCTTGAAAGCGGAGTCACAGATAGATAGGATAGTGAAGAAGGCGCTTGGTATGCTTTCCTTTATTGCTTAGATTATTGAGTACAGGAGTTGGGAGGTCATGTTGTGGCTGTACAGAACATTGGTCAGGCCACTGTTGGAATATTGCATGCAATTCTGGTCTCCTTCCTATCAGAAGGATGTTGTGAAACTTGAAAGGGTTCAGAGAAGATTTACAAGGATGTTGCCAGGTTTGGAGGACTTGAGCTATAGGGAGAGATTGAATAGGCTGTGGCTATTTTCCCTGGAGCATCGGAGGCTGAAGGGTGACCTTAACAAGGTTTATAAAATCATGTGGGGCAAGGATAATTAGATAAAGTCTCTTCCTTGGGTAGGGGAGTCTAGAACTGGTGGGCATAGGTTTAGGGTGAGAAGGGAAAGACAGAAAAGAGACCTAAGGGGCAACGTTTTCATGCAGAGGCTGGTATGTGTGTGGAATGAGCTGCCAGAGGAAGTGGTGAAGGCTGGTACAATTGCCCCTTTTTAAAAGGCATCTGGATGGGTATTTGAATAGGAAGGATTTGGAGGGAAATGGGCCAGGTGCTGGCAGGTGGGACTAGATTGGGTTTGGATGTCTGGTCAGCATGGACGAGTTGAACCGAAGGGTCTGTTTCCGTGCTGTACATCTCTATGACTCAATGTCTGGGGGTTAGTATCAAGTTACCCTGAGAGAAACAAATTCCTCCTCATCTCTGTCTTAAATATGCAACCCCTTATTCTGATATTATGTTCCTCTGATCCTAGACTCTCTCACAAAGGGAAACAACTTTCTAATCTATCCTGTTAAGACCCCTGAGAATTTTATCTGTTTCACTGAGGTAACCTCTCATTCTTCTAAATTGCAGTGAGTGCAGGCCAAAATGACTCAACCTGTCTTTATAAAACAGTCTCATCATGCCCAAAATCGGCCAGTGAAAAATCTCTGGATTGCCTCCCATGTCAATATATCATTCCTTAGATAAGGAGCCCAAAACTGTTTGCAGTATTCCAGATGTGGTCTGACTAGGCCTTGTCTTGTTTTCTGCAAAAACACTCAACTTTTATACTTCATTCCCTTCAAAGTAAAGGTTCACATTCCATTTGCTTTCCCTATTATCTGCTTAATTTGGATGCTAGCTTTCTGTGATGAACAAGGACTTCCAAATTCTTTTGTTGTTTAGCTTTCTGCATCTTGTTTTCCATTTAAATTATATTTAGCTCCTCTATTTTGCTGGTCAAAGTGCATACCTTACATTTTCCCACATTATATTCTATCTACCAAGATTTTGTCCACTCAATCCCTTTGCAGGATTTATACACTTAATGGTAAGGTCCTAGGGAGTGTTGCTGAACAAAGAGACCTTGGAGTGTAGATTCATAGTTCCTTGAAAGTAGAGTCTCAGGTATATAGGATAGTGAAGAAGGTATTTGGTAGGCTTCACTTTATCGGTCAGAGTATTGAGTAAAGGGGTTGGGTGGTCATGTAGCGGCTGTACAGGACATTGGTTAGGCCACTGTTGGAATATTGCATGCAACTCTGGTCTCCTTCCTATCGGAAGGATGTTGTGAAACTTCAAAGAAAAGATTTACAAGGATGTTGCCATGATTGGACGATTTGAGCTATAGGGAGAGGATGAATAGGCTCGGGCTGTTTTCCTTGGAGCGTCAGAGGCTGAGGGGTGACATTATCGAGGTTTATAAAATCACAAGGGGCATGGATAGGAGTGAGGGAGTCCAGAACTAGAGGGCATAGGTTTAGGGTGAGAGGAGAAAGATATGAAAGAAACCTTAAGGGCAACTTTTTACGCAGAGCGTGGTACATGTATGAATGAGTTGCCAGAGGAAATGGTGGAGGCTAGTACAATTGCAACATTTAAAAGGCATCTGGATGGGTATATGAATAGGAAAGGTTTGGAGAGATAATGGGCCGGGTGATGGCGTAAGACTAGGTTAGGTTGGGGTTTCTGGCCAGAATTATCAAGTTGGACCGAAAGATCTGTCTCCATTCTGTACATCTCTATGACTCTAATGATTCTATCACATTTACTAGTTTTTAATTCAAGTTTGTCAAATTAATGTTTGTTTAGCCAACAGCATATTTCTAAACTGATCCAAGATAAGTTTGATTTATTTTCCGGTTTTAATGCTTTAGTTGTCTGTCTTGATGGATAACAAAACAGCTAGATCCTCCTATCAACCTCATTATAATAAAGATGCCATATCAGAAAGATTGACTGGCAGATCAGAAAGACGGACTTCAACTCGACCAGAACCAGCTAACCACATAAACGAAGAAAATATTTGCTTCACAAAGCAAACATCTGAAGCTGTTTCTTTGGGTAAGCAACAATATATAGTAGAAACCTTTAAGTATCACACAGTTAAACCTAGAAGAATCCCAAGTTGTTATATTGAATGTCAACACTATGAGTTTTCTCCCAATCAATGTTTGAATGCTTTGTTGCAGTAGTTTTCTAATAATTCTGCCTCCATACACATTGATTTTTCTTTTTATTATCCTATCTGAGGTTTCCTATATGCTTGCCATGTTTCAAGGTATTATCTCTACTGTAACTTAGTTAACTTAAAATGAGTTTAAACAATGGATCCATTGTTTATTTTCCAATTCCTTTCATGGATTATGCTACATTTTTAGCATATTTATGTTTATTTGCTTTTTACCATAACCTTTGGTTTCCAAAGGCCAAAATGCTCCCATCCCGTCACACAACCTTGACTTGTTTGAACATTGATTTGTGTCCTATGCTGAAAAACGTCTTGTAAATTCATTATCCAATTCGCCTGATGATAGTGTCTGTGATTTCCTAGTTTGATTATTCCATTATCGGCAGGTGTGCCTTTAGCTGTCAATTTCGCTCACCAAAACTCTCCTTCCTCTTTTAAGACATCCCTTAAAACTTGCTTCTCTAAGCCAATTTTTGATGATCTGACCTCATGGTTTCTTTTAAGATACAGTGTCTAAATTTGCTTTTGTGAATTGACATGGGCTATTTTACTCAAAAGACACAAAAAGTACTATATGTTTTTACCACTTCTTTGTTAAAGTTCACTGCCTCTATGTGTAAAGGAAAATTTACTTGAAAACTATAAAATGTTTTCAAACAAGAATATAAGAATGTAATAAATAGGAGCAGGATAGATGATATAGCCCACCCAATCCTTCTATTTAATATGATCTTGGCTGATCTTAAACTTCAATTTCACCTTCATGTCCTTTAAATCCCTGAAAGTCCAAAAATGTTCATCTTAAGCATACTCAAGATGGGGCATCCTCAACCTCTGGAGTGGAGATTTCCTACGATTCATAACTCTCTGACTAAAAGAAATCTCATCTCAATCCAATATGATTGCACTGCTTATTCTGTAACTCTGCCCCCATGATCTAGATACCCAAGACAGGGGCAACAAACTTAGAGGGTCCATCCTGTCAAACCTCTTCAGAATCTTATTTGTTTCACTGACATCATCTCGCATTCTTCCAAACTTCCTAGGCAATAAGTCCATTTTACCCAGTCCCCTCATAATAAGACTGCCCTCTCATCCGAGGAAACAATGCAGTAAACCTTTGCTGTTCTATTTTCAATGCAAATATACCCATTGTTAAGTTTGGAGAATAAGTCCTGAGTTTTCACTCTCAAATTACAGGGTTGTCATTCTCGAGGCAGGATTTTGATGGAGTCGGAGTGGCACACCAGGACATAGCAATGGCAGCCTCAGGCTACTGAATACTGAAGTGGGCTACATAAAATATCCTTGCCTCTTTTCATTTTTGCCAAATTGTTTCGTTACATTTTATGCCCTCTAACTCTCAATGCTCATACTGCATCACTCAACCCCTGTGTCATCTCCATTCCCTACTCAAACTCATGCCAATCCACCCACTACCACCTTTACACTATCCATGCCAACATACCCAATATCCACCATGAAAAAACTCATCGGCCTGTTGAGATGAAACAAGATAAAGGCATAAATATACATTAGAACATTTACTATATTGAAAAAGGACCTAGTCATATAGGTACATGCAAAACATTTAAATATCCTCAAGTGCTCAATCCTTATATAAATTATAAGGATTTCTATTCACAACCTCACATCAAAGAAAACTAATTGTTTAGTAACTTCTTTGACTTGTCAAACTGTGAACTCAAGGCACGTAGGATTCACAACATTGTGGATAAATGGACAGCACAAATAGAAGTAAGCAGATAAGATCCAATGACCATTATGGAGATGTGGCTGCAGGATGTCCAAGGCTGAGAACTGAATATTTCAAAACTTTCGACATCTAGGAAGGAGTAGTGCTGTTGATAAAGGATCATGTAATTTAAGAATGTCAATTTAAATCTAGACCAGGCATGCCTAGTTAGCACAAAAATAAAACAAAGAACTGTGGATGCTGAAAGTCTGAAACAAAAACATAAATTGCAGGAGAAATTTAGCAGGCTTAGTAGCATCTGTGGAGAGAAAGCAAAGTCAACATTTCAAATTCAGTGACTTTTCTTAAGGATCTTAGGATTCTGTAGAAGCATCACTGGACACAAAATGTTAACTCAGTATTCTTTGCACTGATACCACTAGAGCAGACAAATTCTAGGATTGTAGATTAGATAGCTTTTAGAACAGTATGTTGAGAAATGAATTAGAGAATCAGCTATTATTATCTGGTATTGTACAATGAGAAAGGGCTAATTAATAATCTCATTGCAAATGAACCTCTATGGAAAAGTGACTCTAATATTTGAAAGAATTTAGCATGAAGTCTGATCGTGAAATTGTTCCATCAGCAGCTTGGGCCAGAATTGTCCTGGAGCCTGAATGATGTGGACAATGGCAAGACAATTGGAAAATTATGGTGAGAGTGGAAACATTAGATTCTCAACATTGCAGTTTAAAAGAAATCTGAGTTTGTGCCTTAGGTTTGAATGGCTAGATGTGAATCTCACTAGTCAGTGACAAAAGGCATATTTAGAATCAAAGAACTCCTACAATGTAGAAAGAGGCCATTCAGCTCATTAAATCTTCACCAACCCTCTGAAAAATATCCCATCCAAATCCAACCCCCTCTCCCCACCTATTCCTGTAACCCTGCAAGAGTTTTTTTTTAACCATGGCTAATCCACAACCTACACACTACAGAGCAATTTTTATCAGACCAATCACCCTAATGTGCACATCTTTAGACTATGATAGGAAGCCAGAATACCCAGAGGAAACCCCCGCAGGCATTGGAAGAACATGCAAACTCCACACAGTCACCCAAGGTTGGAATTGAATTCGGGTCCCTGGTGCTGTAAGGCAGCAGTGCTAACCACTGTACATGGTGCGCTATTTGAATGTGTTAACATCACATTATTACCCAAGCTTACCTTGTGTATATGCAGTTTGCTTTTATATCAAACAATAGCAAAAAAACAGGCAGAAGCAACTCCCATCATGAAAATCTGAATGCATATCTGGCAACTGCCACTCATTGACATCTGGGTATCCATCTTGACCGGATTTCATCAATATCTCATAGCGTGCTCCATGGACAGCAATTGCTTGTATCTATCATTGAAGGAGGTTGGCACCATAAAAGCATCAGCTGCAGCACATTTTAGTTTCTCTTTTTGTTCCATTTCAACATTGTACTTTGGAGTTGACTACCATCATGTCGTCACATGCAAATATACTGCATGTGCTTTAACTGAATGACCATGTCTGTAAGCCTGAGGGAAATATACCTCAGTCAACTCAAGAGGGACTATCTACTACAAGAGCATTTTGAGGGTGTGACTAGCAGATTTGATAAAGGGAAACCAGTAGGTATTTAGAATTTACATAAGTTATTTGGGGTGGGGAACAAATGTAATATTTCCAAGTTTGCTCATGCTACAAAGCTAGGTGGCATTGTGAATTCTGAGAAGGTGCAAAGAGGCTATAAATAGGCTAAATTTGAAAGAACATGTCTGATGGAATATGATATGGAAAGACTTTTTGAGCAAAAACAGAAATGCTCTGTTTCTTAAATGGTGAGAAATTGGGAAGTGTTGATGTCCAAAGGGATTTGGGTGTCCTTGTTAATGAGTCACCAAAAGCTAGCATTCAGGTACAGCAGACAATTGGGAAGGTAAATGCAATGTTTGCATTTATTAGAAGAGAATTTGAATGCAGCAGTAAGGAAGTCTTGTTGCAATTGTTTAAAGCCTTGGTGAGACCGCATCTTGAATATTATGTACAGTTTTAGTCTCTGTACATAGAGGGAAGAAAATGCAGATTCAGCAGATGGATCCTCAGGCTGACAGGATTGACCTTTGAGGAGACATGATGAGCATCAGAGGTGACCTCGTGAGGCATACAAATTCTTGAATAGCTCGAGAAAGTAAATAGAGGACAAATATATTCCCTGGCTGGAAAGAGGAAGGCTCTAAATCAGGGTACACAATCTCCCTTTATCAGTTAAAGTGAATTCTGTCAAAAATAGAGGCAAAACTTCAACACTCAGGTTCACCTCAATGAAAGTTCAGGCCCAAAACTTGATACTGGACTTCAGGTCTGATCTCACCAAAGCCCTGTACAGTTTCTGCAAGACAACCTCCATTGTGTATTCTTACCTTCCTTTATTGAATCTCTATGCTTCTTTTCCCCTTGTACATCCCAACTCCCCAATATTTGACACCAAGATATATGAGATGTTTTAAAAGATGATCATTAACATGGTAAAAGAGATATGGGGACAAAAAATTCTGCTGTTTAGTGGATTTCCAACATTGACATCTTGGAAATTTGCCATTTTAAATGTACATTTTAATCTTCAGAGCTAATTCACTGTCAGGAAGTAACTACAGAGCTGTGATTGGGGGAGTGAGCAAATGTGGGACAGACAAATCTAAGAGCTGCTACTCCTCCAAGAAAAGATTCTATCTCTTCCATGCTGGCATATTCAGTTCCTCCAATCATGCTTTTCTGTTTTTCAAAGATAGAATCTATTATTGGAGTGCAACAGTTATTCTGGCTGGTCCTGATGTCACCATTCAGAGGACTTCCAGTTGCTTCATTACCAGGAAACTGACTATCACTTTCTTTCACTTTAAGAGCTTCCCATGCATAGCCTTTTATGCATTGGACTAAGATTGACTGAGTAATTTAGAATTGTGAGTGAGGGATGATTTACTGCTCTGAAATATGATTATCCTGATTTCCCTGGTATTGCATCAAACTGACATTTGAATGTAATGATTCTTGACTACAGGATAATTCTGCTGAATCAGTCAAGAATAGACAGTTCAGCAGAAATAAGCAATTGAATTTGTTAAGTTTCTGACATGTGACGATAGTGGATAGGTTGCTAGGTCTTTAGGACTTCCACTGCTACCATTTAAGGAAATAAATTGGTGGTGGTGGTTGTGGATGCAACGACAAATAACATAAATGACCAAAACTCAAAAGTGCAGGCATTTATTTAGTTTGTTGTTAGCTTATATAGACTGCTTCTTATGTCAGATTTATGTTTCATTGTGTGAAAAGTTGAAATTTGAGCTGAATCGGATCTTAGTTTATTACCTTAAATTAATACAGTAATTGTATTTAGAATCCAAATTTGAGATAATATATCAAGGAATTAAGTAAAAATGGTATCCTGAACTCCTCATGTTAATTACCTTGTCTTCAACCTAGCTTCACAGATGATGAACAGACACTTTTCAAATTTCAACCTTAGTTCAAAGGTAATAGCACCTTACCCCCTTACTGAACAAATTCTACCTATGATGTAGAGCCTGCAAGGTCATGTTCTGTTAGTGCAAAGTTTATCTGTATTACATCTGCATTATGTGCAAAAGCTGAAATATTAAAATGCAGAGTACACTTTGGCAATTTTATACATATATATTGGTCTAGTCTTGGCAGTAACAGAAAAGAAGCAAAGAGAAAACCAATAACTCTACCCACTTGAAGTCTAATAATTTCACACGTAAAGTGGCCTTGAAGTATTTGCATTTCAGTACTAAAATGAGTGCTATAATTTCTGGCTCTTCAAGCTGTAATGAATTTGCCACTTTGTGCTATCATTTGTATGCGATTCCTTGTCACAAATAGTTTTGAGACTTTTTGTTTTTGGCCACTCATGAAGGTAAGATTTTAATATGTATTTCAAAGGAGGAAGGACAGAGAGAAAGGTGAGGAGTTTTATGAAACATTCAGAAAATTTAGAACTTGGGTCACTAAAGACGTGACTGTCAATGGTGGAACAATTAAAATTGGGTCGACGTTCATGTGGTTGGAAATCCCCACTGTTCTGAATTTTCTGACCTGGATTGGGAACAAGTATTAACAGTTCTTGAATGTACCCTTTATTCTGTTCCATGCCTTTAACACTGCTCGAGTAATGTTCATTTAAAATGAATTATTGCTCCATTGGAATTGATCCTTAGCTTGGCAGAACTTCTTCTGAATCAAATGTGGCAAGACAGGAATTTCCAATTATTGTTTTGGGAAAGTATCTGTCTATGCCTTGTTGACATAATTCCTTTGTAGAAACGATGTACTTGGAGCATGTATTTTATTTCATGAAGTTCATTTTCTCTTTATTCTTTTGTGGGCTATCGGTGTCACTGGCTAGGCCAGCACTTGTTGGTCAATTCTAATTGCCTTGCAGACGGTGGTGATGAGGACTCTTATTGAACAGCTGCAAACTATGTGTTAGAGATATATCCAAAGTGAAGCTATGAAGGGTGTTCCAGGGTTTTAACCAAATATAGTGAAAGTGATACAGTTCCAAGTTGGAATGGTGTGTAGCTTGGAGGGAAACATGCAGGTTGTGCTCTTCCCATGCTTTTGTCCTTCACCTTTCTGGATAATGGAGGTCATGGATTCATAATATGCTGCTGAAGGATGCAGTAGTCTAGCTCACTATGTGATACACACTGCTGCTATTATGCTTCATTGATTGAGAATGTGAGTGTTTAAGGTGCTAGATGGAGTGCCAATCAAGCAGACTGCCCTGTTGTTGATTCTGACAATCTCTTTGAATGTTGTTGGAGCTGGACTCATGCAGGCAATGGGAGAGTATTCCATCACAGTCTTGATTTGTGCCATGCTGATGGTGGAAAGGCTTTGGGGAATCAGGAGCTGAGTTACTGGTTGCAAAATTCCCAACCTCTCTCATATTCTTGCAGCCAAAGTATGTATATGTCTTGTTCAGGTCAGTTTCTGGCCAGTGGTAACCCTAGGAAATTGATAGTAGAGGACTTAGTGATGATATTACCATTAACTATTACAAATATGTAGTTTGATTCTCTGTTGTTGGAAATGGTCATTACATGACACTTAAGTAACACAAATGTAACATGCCACTTAACAACCCAACTGCCCAGCTTATGTTGCATGTAGATAGGGATTGCTTTAGAATCTGAGCAGTTGCAAATGGTATTGAATATTGTGCAGTGAGCAGTGAACATCCCCATCTCTGGTGGGGTAATGTCATTTATGAAGCAGCTGAAGGTGGTTAGGCGTAAGGAACTCCTGCAGCAATGTCCTGGAACCTTTGTTCTAGGTATGATTCCAACTACTGGAGGATTTTTCTCCTGATTCCCATTGACTTCAGTTTTGTTGAGTCTCCTTGATGTCACATTTTATTAATTGCTTTTTGTCAAGGATAATCATCCTCACCTCCTCTCAATGCAAACAGTGATGGTTGTAAGTGTTTATAAGGGACATTAAATCTATCCAAATAAAGAAAGGCAAGGAAGCATCAGAAAGATTGACTTAATAAAGTATCAGAGCTGAAAATGTGTTGCTGGAAAAGCGTAGCAGGTCAGGCAGCATCCAAGGAACAGGAGAATCGACGTTTCGGGCATCAGCCCTTCTTCAGGGCTGAAGAAGGGCTGATGCCCGAAACGTCGATTCTCCTGTTCCTTGGATGCTGCCTGACCTGCTGCGCTTTTCCAGCAACACATTTTTAGCTCTGATCTCCAGTATCTGCAGTCCTCACTTTCTCCTCCTTAATAAAGTATCAGTATGCTAATAGTAATTTACAATAATGTTCCCTTTAAAAAAGGTGCCTCTGTCACAATTCTAATTAGGTGTTATGTATATTGGCCAACATTTCATGAACAAACAAAAACAAGTATTGCTGGAGAAACTCAGCTGAAGAAATCTCCTGTAGGGTCACTGGTCTCGAAACATAAACTTTGTTTCCTCTTCTGCTGGTCTGAGTTTCTTCTACAATGTTTGTTTTCATTTGTTTCAGATCTCCAAAATCTACAGTCGTTTGCTTTATTATATGAGAAAATTTCATAGTTCATTGAAAAACTAGGAATAGAAACTAAGAAACTTGGGAATAAAATAAATAATGTAAGTATTAGGAAGGAGTTTGTTCTTCATTGTTAATGCCTTATTTAGCAGTCATCTAATCACTTTGTTTATTTCATTCTTCTCATCGTAAGCTAAACCAAAAGATGAGATTGAAGTTTTGTCAGAAGATGATCAAATTGAACAGCCTCGACGCCCACAAGAACCATCTTCTGACAGGAGAAATCGTAGAAAATTACATTTACGGCTGAGTGACATGGCAAAGAATGGCCCAATTGATGGTAATATTGTTCAATATCTAAGTTTCTCATGTTCTATTTTATACACATAAATATGAAATGAAATATTCCAGTGCATTTGTGCAAATAATGTCCATTGATACATAGGCTAAAACATTGGAAACATGATAAACATTTTGTAGGTAGTTATGTAATTACTATTTTTAAAACTTCAAAAGCACTCTAAGCACTAAAATACAATGTTATTACAAACAATGTTCATGTATTAATGGTGTTTATATTATTTCTGGGTGAGGAAAGTTCTGCACCACTTAGTGTATGTATTTCTATATTAAGATTCAAATCACGTGCAGGATTTGTTCAAGGTTCATGAAAAATAATGGAAACAATTTCAGGTTTAAACTTTTAAGAAGTAATAGTTCTTCATTCATTATTCTCCGCAACTATTACTAAAGTAGGCATTTGATCTAAATAAGTGTATGAAGCATTCATCTCTAACAATTTTTTTCTCTTGCATCATATGTGAGTATTTCATAGGGTCACTAATTCCTGGCAAGTTTTAGCCTATAATGGCAGTGATGACATTCAGTGAAAAAGAATTCTGAAATTATTATTAAGGGTCAAATTCAACACTAAATTAATAAAAATGTCTGGGCTTAAAATATATATCAACAATGAGACAAGATGGGATGGTTAGTTAATATCATGTCCTTCTGTGCTTGAAAATGAATTCAGCGCAGTCTGAAAGATGTTTTCTGTTGTGGGGTTTTACATGTTCTAAATAAAGTGTCATTGAGTACTTTTACTTCAGTTTCAAATTAGAAAGCAATTCTCCCTACTTTCCAATTCTATTTTCAGCGAGGAACTGGCTCAGGAATAATATGGCATATAGGCACATCTTGTTTTAGAAATCAGTAAAATGAAAAGACCAATTTTGAAACATTGAGCAAATCCTTCCTTCAGAGGTTTGATGGTATTCTGGAAGTAAACACTTCAACTGTGGCTCTTCTCAGCAGTGATGTTCTTGTCATGGAAAGTAGAAGCATCACACCTCAATTGATGGTTGTGGAATGAATTGAGTCTCTCAACATTCTCTCATATCTCGACAAACTAAATTACAGGGTTATGACAGGGAGGTATGGAAAAGGAGAACATTTTCAATGAATTATATTTCATGAAACAAAATGTTGCCATAATGTCACAGGTAGTCACCCTTATGTACTTTAAGTCCAGCTTTTTGTCCATTTTTGCAGTAAGGTGTAATGAGGTCAGGAGCAGAATAGGCCTGATGGACCACAAACTGAGCAGTGAGCAAGTTATTGTTGAGTAAATGTTACATGAAAGCAATGTTGACAATACTTTCCATCACTTGTTGATGGTTGAGAGTAGATTGAGGGGAGAGACCTCTGGCCTTGGAGACCTGTGTTCAAGTCCAGCCAACTCCAGAAGTGTGTAATAACATGTTTTAATAGGTTAATTAGAAAATATGTACGGTCTAGGCTGGAAACAATGACAGTATGTTCTCATGAACCCAAATGTTTGAGAGAAAAATCATGATTTTGTATGTGTTTACCCAGTCCAAGATAGGCTAATTCTCTGTATAATCATTGATGCTTTTCTCCCTGCATGTGCATGACCACGGTATATGCGATGAGTATGTGAGAGGGATAAATGTGTTGAAATGTCATATCCTGCCTGAGGCAGGATTTTAGCAAGGCATCCAGTGAAGAGCAGCTTGATTGAGAACCAGCTTTAAATGAACCCTCATTAAGTGAGCCAAATGGGCCTATTCCTTCAAAAGGGAAAGTGGTGTAAACAAACAGAGACCCTGAATGACAAAGGAGAAAGAAGTTAAGATAAAGAAGTGTGTTTATGATAGGTGTTAGATAGAAAACACAATTGAGGACCAGATGAGTACAGAAGATTCAGAGAGTTTGTGAAGAAGTATATTGAAGAAGCAAAGAGCTTTGTGGAAAAGATGAGCAGCTGCCATAAAGAGGAATGTCAATGTTTTTGATATGCATATAAATAGTGAAAGAGTGGTAAAAGCAGAAGGACTGATTAGGTCCAGTAAACAGGATTTCTGCCTGGAGGACAGGGTATGATTCAGGTATTAAATTAATACTTTACAGATGTCTTCATTAAGGAAAGAGATGCTGCCCACAGTGAGAAAAGAAGAAACTGCGTTCATTAAGGTTCAAAATGGGTAAGTGTTAGTACTTAAAATAAATAGGGCACTGGGATCAAATGAGCTACATCCAAGGCTATTGAAGGAGGATACAGAAGAGAGGCACTGGCCATAATTTTTCAGTCTTCCCTAGACTCAGGTGAGATGTGAGAAGACTGGAGATTGCAAACAAATTCAAAAAGGGTTGTAAGAATAAGCCCAGATGGTACGGACTAATCAATTTAACTTCAGTGGTGGGGAAGCCTCTACGAACAGTTATTTGTCATAAAATTAGTTATCACATGGGAAATGGTACATTGGTTAGAAAGAACCAGCATGGATTTCTAAAGGGGAAATCCTATTCAATAATGAGCAGAGGTATTTGAACAGGTAACAGAAAGGGTCAATGAGAGTAATAGTGTTGATATGGTGTGTATGGACCTTCAGAAGGCATCTGATGCAATGCTACAGACTCGTGAGATAAGCTTATGGGAAAAAGTGAACAATAGCAACATGGATACAAAAATGGCGGAGTGACAAGATATTTTTTAGGCTGGTGGAAGGTGAGTAATAGAATTCTCATGATAGGTATTTGGATTCTTATGTTTCCTGGAGGGGACAGGATAGCCAAGTGATATTATTGCTAAACTATTCATACAGAAACTCAGTTAATGTTCTATGGATCTAAGATCAAATCCCGCCACAGCAGATGGTACAGTTTGAATTCAATTTTTAAACAATCCTGGAGTTAAGAATCTAATTAAACCAATGTTAATGTTCAGAAAACCTCTGTTTCACTAATGCCCTGCAAGGAAGGAAATCTTCCATTCTTGGCCCAGTCTGGCCCACATGTGACTACAAACTCACAACCATGAGATTGATTCTCAACTGCCCTTTGAAATGGCTGAGCAAGACACTCTGTTTTATCAATCATCTCCTAAAGAAATGAAACTGCATTGATCACCTGGCATCAACCTAGGCACCAGAAAAGACAACGGCAGAAACAGCCCTGTCAACCCTGCAAATGTCTGGTGGCTAATGCCAAAACTGAGAGAGCTGTCTCATAGTCTAGTCAATCAATAGTCTGACATAGTCACACTCATGGAATTATATCTGACAGACAATGTCCCAGAGACCACTATCACCATTCCTGGATATGTCCTATCCCATTGCAGGACAGACCCAGCAGAGGTGGCAACATAGTGGGATACAGTCAGGAGGAAGTTGCCCTGGGAGACCTCAATAGTGACTCCAGATCCCATTAACTCTCATGGCTTCAGGTTAAACATGGTCAAGGAAACCTCCTGCTGATTACCATGTACTGTCCTTCCTCGGCTGATGAATCAGTACTTCTTGTGTTGAACAACTTGGAGGAAGTATTGAGGGTGGCAAGGGCACAAATTGTGTGCTGGGTGGGGGCTTTCAATATCCACCACCAAGAATGGCTTGGCAGCAGTACTACTAATCAAGCTGTTTGGGTCCTAAAGGACATAGCTGCTAGACTGGGTCTGATTGATGTGATGAGGGGATCATCCTTATTCATGTGCCAACTGTAGATGCATCTGCCCATGACAGTATTGTCGATTGTGACCGCTGAACAGTCTATGTGGAGCCTAAGTTTCACCTTCACATTAACAATATCCTCCATCCAGTTATATGGCACAATCACTGTGCCAAATTAGACAGCCTTCGAACAGATCTAACAACTAAGGATTAGGTGTCCATCAGGCAGCGTGAGTCATCAGCAGCTGCAGAACTATACTGCAGCACAATCTGTTCTGACATAGTTCTACATTTCTCCCACTCTGCCATTACCAATCAAGTCAAGGGATCAACTTTGGTTCAATAAAGAATGCAATAGAGCATGCCAGAAACAGCACCCGACATACCAAAAAAAAAGACGTGTCAACCTGTTGAAGCTGCCAAACAGGACTACTCTCATACCAAATAGTATAAGCAGCAATAGATAGACAGACTCAGTAATCCCACAACCAACAGATCAGATGTAAGCTCTGCAGTCCTGTCACATCTAATTGTAAATGGGGATGAACAATTAAACAACTCACTGGAAGAGGAAGCTCCACAAGTATCCCCATTCTCAATGATGGAAGATCCCAGCACATCAGAGCAAAAGATAAGGCAACAATCTTCAACCAAAACTGCCAAGTGGATGTTCCATCTTGGAATCCTTCCGTGATCCCCAGTATTATAGATGCCAGTCTTCAGTCAATTCAGTTCACTCCACATGATATCTAGAAATGATAGCAAGCACACTATACTGGAAAGGCTATGAACTAGGACAACCTTCCTGCAAAAGTGCTGAAGACTCATGCTCCAGAACTTGTTGCTCTCCTTGCCAAGATTTTCCAGTTATAACACTGATATCTACCAGATAATACAGAAACTTCTCCAGGTATGTCCTGCACACAAAAAGCTGGACAAATCCACCAGCTATCTACTCTCCTCCAAGAAAGTGATGGAAAGTGTCATCAACAATGCTATCAAGCAGCACCTAGTCAGCAATAACCTAGATACCCCTGACCTCATTACAACATTAGTTCAAACATGGACAAAAGAGCTGAATTCCAGAGGTGATGTCAGAGTGACAGTCCTTGACACTAAGGCCACATTTTAGCAGTTGTAGCAAAAATAGAATCAATGGGTATCATGGCACAAGCTCTCTTCTAGTTGGAGTCATACCTGACACATAGGAAGATGGTTGTGGTTGTTGGAGGTCAGTCATCTCAGCACCAGGACATCTCAGCAGGAGTTCGTCAGCGTACTGTCTCAGGAGCAACCATCTTCAGCTGCTTCAACAATGACCTTTCCTCCATCATGAGATCAGAAGTGGGGATGTTCACTGATGATTGCACAATAATCAGCACCATTTGTGACTTCTCAGATATTGAATAATTCATGTTTAAATGCTATATGATCTGAACAATATCCAGGCTTAGCTGACAAATGACAAGTAAAATTTGCACCACACAAATGCCAGATAATGACCATCTCCTATAAGAAACATTCTAACACTACCTGTGAAATTCAATCGTGTTACTTTCACTGATTCCCTCACTATCAACATCCTTGTTGTTACCGTTGACCAGAAACTCAACTGGACTCACCATATAAACACTGTGGCTTTAAAAGCAGGTCAGAGACTAGGAATACTGTGGCGAGTAACTCACCTCCTGACTTCCTAAAAATCTGTCCACTATTTACAAGGCACAAGTCATGAGGATGATGGAATACTCTCCACTTGCCTGTTCGCGTGCAGTTCCAACATTCGAAAAGCTTGACACCATCCAGAACAAAGCAGCCAAGGGCTTGATTCATAATACTGATGCTCAGTAGCAACAATGTGTACTATCTTGAATATGCAGTGCAGAAATTCACCAAAGATCCTCAGACAGCACCTTCTAAACACATGACAACTTCCATCTAGAAGCACAAGGGCAGCAGATACATGGAACACCACGATCTACAAGTTCTCCTCCAACCAACTCTCCATCCTGACTTGGAAGTATATCACCTTTCCTTCACTGTCATTGGGTCAAAATCCTGAATTCCCTCCATGGAGGTATTGTGGGTCAACCTAGAATACGCAGACAGTAGTGGTTCAGGAACTTCACCAGCACCTCCTCAAGGGCAACTAGCAATGAGCAATAAATGCTGGCCAGACAGCAAGATCCGCTTCCTGAGAGAATATTAAAAAAATGATCTCTCTGTTAGTGTACAGTGAACAATTTCAAAGTTTGTGAATGATATGAATCTTGGATATATTGGAAACTCTGAGGAGGACAATGTGAACCTTCAGTAGGACATAGATGATTTGGTGGAATAGACAGATGGATGGCAAATAGACTTTGATGCAGAGAAGTGTGAGGTGATGCATTTTGGTTGGAAGAATATGGACAGACAACGTAAACTAAACAGTACAATTTTGAAGGGAGCAGAGAGATTTTAATGTCTATGTGCACAAATCATTGAAGGTGGCAGGGTAAGTGGAGAGAACAGTTAGTAAAGCATGTACCATCCCAGACTTTATTAATAGGGGCATAGAGTACACGAGCAAGGAGATGATGCTGAACTTGTATAAAATACTTGTAAGACTTCAGCTGTAGCATTGTGCACAATTCTGGTTGCCACACTAGAGGAAGGCTATGAATACATTAGAGAGAGTGCAGGAGAGATTTACAAGCATAGTTCAAGTGATAGGAAACTTCAATTATGAGGATAGAATAGAGAGGACAGGCTAAGGAAATCTGATTAGAAATTTCAAAATCATGAGGGGGCTGTATCGAGCTGGTAAGGAGCACTTGTTCCAGCTGTAAAAAAGATTAAGGACGAGAGAGAGCACAGGTTTAAAGTGATTTGCAAAAAAAGCAAATTTGATGCAAGACATACAAAACAAATGATTTGGGTCTGAATTCACTGTCTGGAAATGTTTTGGAGGCAAGTTTATTCTGAGGCATTCAGGAAGTCATTGGATGATTATTTGAATAAAAACAATGTGTGTGGGTGTGGGAAAAATACAGCAGCACGGTACAAAGTCATAATGCTCAGTTGGAAAATTGGTGCTGACTTGATGGGCTGAATGGCCTCCTTCTGCACCATAACACTTATATGGTTCTATTGTCTTAGATGCATATATAATTAGCTAATTTTGTAAAACTTAAAATAGAGTGCCAGATTTAAAGTGGTTAAGGGAATTAAAGGGAGCAAGGGAAAGTGTTGTGTTATGGACTAGGCCAGACCCCTCAAAACCTCTAAGTGGGGAGCCCAGACCATAACTTTGCTCTTTGTTTAACTAGGTGGAGAGTGCATAGTCTATTAGCTGGGTCGACTGCCAAGTTTTAAACAAAGTTTATTTACAAAATTACTGAATGAAACACCAACAACAGAAAATAGAATACCCGATAACATATCCTATCCAAACCCAACTTAGTGATGCTGTCCCGAAAATACACACATCCCTTAGCACAAGCAGTAAAATTTGGCACAGGCAACTTATAATTTGCAAGGAAAGAAAGAAGTCCAGCAGCTTTTCTTTCCACTCACAACTGCTGAACTGATCTGAAATTCTGAACTGAATTACACAGCTAGAGAGCTGGCCACGCCCCCTTAATTATACCAGTTATTTTCTAAAACAAGAAAGCCTTTGACCTGAGGTATCATGATTTAGGGGTAAACAAAAAAGGGCCCCTATAAACCATTCATCGCTGCATCAACTCAGCCGTTTCGGAGCCTGAGCTGTTTGACAACCCCTGTGAAAAAAATCAAGGACGCAGTAACTTTGAGAAAAAGTAAGTGTTTAGAAAATGACCAGATTTGTGACAGCTGTTCAATTGCTTTTTACATTTCCCTAAATTTTTTCAGCCTCAGGAATTGAATCTTCCTCTGCCATAAGAGAAGAAGCTAAATATTTAGTGATTAGCTCATAGGTGGTTAAGGTCTTTTCTATTCCAAAGGTTCAACATAGTATAGCAACTGGTGGTAAGGTTTATTCAAAGAGTATGAATATAAAGATGAATCCAATAATTAAGTACTTTTTAAAACACATTAAGAATGGCAAGAAAGGTGATGAGCAGTTACAGAATGAGGGAACTCCTAAAAGCCAGTTTGATTAGAACAAACAGATATGTGACAACTGTTTGAGGCTCGAGTAGTTTCAGCTCAGAGTTTTTGAGACATCAACAAGGAAATATATGACCCGGATTCTTTGTACCAGGAGGCAGTCATACCTCTTAGGTTTGGGTCATCTGATTGGTCAGTATACAGGCATGTAAGTATGAGTGTGCAAATGAGGCAGGTAAGAGACACAGAGGCCAGGAATCTCAGGCCTTATAATTTTCTCATAGGCTTTATGTTCTTTAAACTTATATGGATGACAGTCAGTGCTGCAGTAGGTGGGAGTATAAAGAAGTGTGCCGTCAAGACAATATAGCAAGGGAATTGATATTGTTCTCCACAGCAAAAGACATGAGTCCAGACAGCAAAGCTGCCTGAGTTTGTGTTAGCATTCAGGGCATCTGCTCAGGATGTGAGAAACCTTCAGTGAGAGGAGGAGGATCTAGTCATCATGGTCCACGTTAGTATCTTTGACACAGCCAGGTCAAAAATGGAGGTTATGCATCATAGTATGAGAACCAAGATGCCAAATTAAGAAGCAAAACTTCAAAGATCATTATCTCTGTGTTATGATTTGAGCCAAATGCAAATTGGAATAGGACAAATCAGCTTTTAGATATAAAGGCATGGTTCAGACTGATGTGGGAGAAGTGTATTCCAGTTCATGAGTCACTGGCTTCAGCTTTGGGGAAAGTGGGATGGTCTCCACCTGAACCTTGCTTAGGTTGGTGCTATTGCAAAACAATAGAAACGAGAAGATTTTAAGTTAGACAGTGGAAACAAGGGATCAAATTTGAGGATGTGTAAAATAAAAGTAGACTCAAAGCTCACTGTTCAATAATTTCAGTCCGAGTCAAATTCTGAAGCAGCCTTTATTCATTCAGTTATGCAAGCCCGGGTGACTGTAAAGGAGGCACACCTGATCCCCGATTACAATTACATTACATTACAATTTATACAGTTCAGTTGAGTCTCTCAGTACTCCCCCTTTACCTCATAGGTGATAGTTGTATTGTTCTGTGCAATTGCTACTCTAACCGGTTTACCACATCGGTCTGTGGCCTGTTGTTGGCGTGTAACCAATCCCCTTGATAGCGGAGTCTTATTACTTTTCCTGATGCAACACTGGGCGGCACGGTGGCACAGTGGTTAGCACTGCTGCCTCACAGCGCCGGAGACCCGGGTTCAATTCCCGCCTCAGGCGACTGACTGTGTGGAGTTTGCACGTTCTCCCCGTGTCTGCGTGGGTTTCCTCCGGGTGCTCCGGTTTCCTCCCACAGTCACAAAGATGTGCAGGTCAGGTGAATTGGCCATGCTAAATTGCCCGTAGTGTTAGGTAAGGGGTAGATGTAGATGTACATGTAGGGGTATGGGTGGGTTACGCTTCGGCGGGGCAGTGTGGACTTGTTGGGCCGAAGGGCCTGTTTCCACACTGTGAGTAATCTAATCTAAAAACTCCATGGAAACCATACCAAATGTCTGTGACACAATTAAAAACACCAAATTACCTCGCCCAAAAATCCAGGAAGATGGCATTTGTTTCCACTTTTTCCATGACAGAAATTTTTGAAATTTAAGTATCCCCAGATGTTGTCATGAGATAACTACCTGATTCAGCAGACACAAATTCCTCTGTGAAAGGAAACTAACAGTCATCCAGATAAGGTCCAACCAACTGGTTTAGCAACCTAGTTACAAACCAACATGGTTAGCAGGAACAATGCATTCCATGAAGAGCATTCAAACGTTCCCTCCAGCAGAGAGACGGTTTACTGAGCACACAAGATGAAGATCAGAATCAAGGTCAACAGTTCTCAAAGTAAAAGCCTACCAATCTTCAAATTCCAAAGGGAATGTGTTTGTAATTGTGATTATCAATGTATGAAATTTAACTGTGACAAAATTATTGCTTGTTGAGAAAATAGTTCCAAATATTAACATTGGACACTACATTAAGTTCCACCCAATCTGATGTTGTTGTATTACTTTGAGTGGATAAATCTAGAGAATAGCTCTGGATCTCAAAAGAGGACCGATGTGTTCTTTATTTCTCTCAATAATCTTGATAATGATGCCTAACTAGCTAATGTAACTTGTATCTAATTTCTAAAGTTCAATAATAGCCTCTTTCAGATAATAGCCTCTTCTCATGAAGAGTCATCAGTGGCTGTACTTGTACCATTATAAATCAGATCAGTCCCTAAACCCAGTTAAAGAAAGAGGAAAAGAAAATTAATGAAAGAGGATTGGTGACAGCATCCTTCTATCCATTATTACCAGTCATCACATCTATAAGTATCCTCAACTCTCAACTTTATAGATGCATTGCAGTAGTGACAGCTGGTGCTTAAGTTCTGAAACATAGCACAAGACTGCAACTGATTACTCCTCTTACGCGTATCATTATCCAGAAAACTAGAAACATTCTGGAGCTCCCAAATTGAGCAGGATGCAGAATTCATGAGTCCAAGCTGCCCTTCCATATCTCTATTTATTAGATAATTGATCCTCCCAATTAAATCACAAGACAAATCCGCTTTGCACCATTCAGCTATTTCCCCTGTATTGATAACATTTCTGTTTCATCAGGCAGTTAATTGAAAACAAGGAGCATGAGGAAAATGGTTTGTGATCACTGATCAGTCATGATCTGTAATGGTGTAGTAGGCTCGAGGGGCTGAATAGCCTAGTCCTGCTCTTTCATTCTTAAAATATTTTTACTTAGCTTTTATCTAAAAATACCTTGAATTTTAATCTGCTCAAGATATCAGACATCTTTGATATTACTAATTCCAATTGTTTAACTTTATCTCCTACATTTTATTAAATCACATGAACACTGATTTTATTTATATGACAAATTATGAAATCGGCTTTAGTTTCATTCTGATTATTCGACTGGTTCTAAACACAGTAGCCTCCACTAAATTCCCACTTGGTCTCACTGAGCCCTTTATTCCCACTTGGTCTCACTGCATTCTTTACGATCCACCCTAGTCTCACTGCTCCTGTTCTTTACACATATTGGTCTCATATTTCCATTACTGGCCCTACTCTGCTGTGCCACTGATCTTTAACCCCTCAGCTGTTGGATAGAATGTTACAATACAGAGGAAAGCAATTTGGCCCATTGAGTTTGGACATTTGAAAAACAATTTAATTATTTTCATCCTCTTTTTTTTCCCCATGTACTATATTAAGATTCATGAAAATCATGATGTAACTGAACACATGACTCTGACATCTGAGAGAGAATATAATTGTCTCAACATAGGAACAGGAGTAGGCCATTTAGCCCCTCGAGCCATTCCACCATTCAGTGACAACATGGTTAATCAGTGGCCTAACTTATAAAGCTGCTTTTGGCCCATATCCCTTTATACCCCGATTCACAAATAATATCTATCTCAGTCGTTATGGTTCTGTTCGCCGAGCTGGGAATTTGTGTTGCAGACGTTTCGTCCCCTGTCTAGGTGACATCCTCAGTGCTTGGGAGCCTCCTGTGAAGCGCTGCGGTGTTGTTTCCTCTGGCATTTATCTATCTCAGATTTAATTTAACACTGACCCAGTATCTACTGCCATTTGTGGAGGAGAGTCCCAAACATTTGCTACCCTATGTGTGTGAAAGACTATCCTAACATCTCTCCTGAATGGTCTGGCCTTAATTCTAGAATCCCCAATCAGTGGAAATGGTTTATCTTCATCTGCCCTGTCTTTTCCTGTTAATATTTTGAAGACTTCAATCTAAATCACACCTTAACCTTTTAAATTCTAGAAAAAATAGGTCTAATTTGTATAATCCCCCCTCATTACTTTACCCCGAATTCCAAGTTTAATCCTTGTAAATCTAAGTTGTACCCGCTCCAAGGCCAATATATCCTTCCTAAGGATGATGTCCTAATCTGGTCACGTGCTCCAAATGAAATCTACCAAGGCTTTATATAGTTGCAGCATAACTTCTACATCCTTGTACTCCAGTCCTCTGATATAATGACCAGCATCCCATTGGCTTTCTTGATCATTTTCTGCACCCTTGTGTGAAATGTTAAAGATCTATGCAATTAAATCCCTAATTCTCTTTGGATATCCATATCCACTGCAGTTAACTGCATGCCATCTATAAAATTTTAGTCCTTTTTCAGTCCAACCTAACAATGTGTAGGCAGCAGTATTAGTTTGAAACCCAAGATAAAGTAACTCTTATCCCTGAAATGTCTTTCTCCTTCAAGTATTTTTCCAATATCATTTCAAAAGTGAAACAAAGACCCTGTTAATCAATTGAATTGACATGGGCACAATTGACTGAATAGCTCTCTGTGCCATAAAGCTTCCTATGTTTCTATATTTTAAGAAAATTCATGATGCTGTATAGAGTCATACAGCATGGAAACAGATCCTCTGGTCCAGTTAGTCCACATCACCCATGTTCCCAAACTAAGCTACTCCCTCTTACCTGTATCTGGCCCAGATCACTCCAAACATTTCTAAATGTTATTTAAATGTTGTAACAAGTACCTGTAGCCTCTGGCAGATCATTCCACACACAAACCACATGTAAAAAAAAGTTGCTCCTCATGTCCTTTTTAAAAACTATCTCCTCTCATCTTAAAAAGATGTGCCCTAGTTTGAACTCCCCAACTCAATGGAAAAGGTCTTCGCTTTTCACCTTATCTATGGCCCTCATGATTTTATAAACCTCAAAAAAGGTCACCCCTCAATCTCATATGCTCCAGTGAAAAACATTTCACCCTATTCAGCCTATTTTTATGACTAAAACCCTCCATTCCTGGTGCCATCCTGTGAACTCTTTTCTGAACCCCCTCCAATTTAATAATAAATTTTGTATAACAATACCACCAGAACTACACACAGTACTGCAGAAGAGGCCTCACTAATGTCCTGCACAACCTCAACATGATAACCTCACTTAAAGATCTGAGCAATCAAGGCAACATCTTCTTCACCACTCTGCCTGTGATGCAGATTTCAAAGAATTATCCACCTGAACCCCTAGGTTTCTGTTCTTCAACACTTCCCAGGACCATACAATTAACTGCCCTTGTTTAGTTTACCAAAATGCAATAACTCACATTTATCCAAATTAAACTCCATCTGTCACTCTCCTACACTGTCCACTCTACTAACAATTTGGTGTCACCCACAAACTTACTAACTGTGCCTCCTGTATTATCATCCAAACCATTTATATAAATGACAGACCAAAGTGGACCTAGTACTGAATATCACTGGTTACAGGCCTCCAGTCCAAAGAAAAGACCCTTCACCACCACCCTCTCCCTCCTCCCATTAAGCCAATTTTGTATCCAATTGGCAAGCTCACCCTGTATCCCATGTGATCTAACTTTACTTATTAGTCTACCATGCAGAACCTTTCCAAAGGCTTTAGTCAAGTCCATATAAATAACGTCTATCACTCTATCCTCATCAATCTTTTTAGTTACGTCCTCAGTAAAACTCAATCAAGTTCATTTGATGATGAATGGAAAAGTTTTCCTGATATCTAGGCCAATGTTTATTAGTCATAAAATTCTTTGGTGACTTTTTATCTCAGGAAGCCTAAGGGAATGACACCTCTTCTGTTGAGAGATGTCACGCTGTCCTATATGTCCATGTGCAATCAGTTGTTCCTGCTTTTCATGGAATTTAGCAACTCCTGTTCATTCAGATTGACTTATTATCTCCATGGGCTATTTGTTGTAGACATTTACCTTTATGATAAGTGACTGTTTGATGCAGACATAGCTAATTGACTTAAGTGGACTATGTCATCCACTTCAGCTTAAAAAGAGCCAAAGGAATGAATGTTAAGGACAGTGGTTAGTCTCACTGCAGGCAGAGACTAATCAGCTGGCAGACAGGGTTGCAGATTCTTCCATCAGAGGCTCTAAGAGTTTGCAACAGTCTGCCTGGAAAACCTGAGACAACAATATAATTGCAAAGAAATAAATCTTTGAACTGTAAGACCCTTTGTGGAAGATAGGGACAGATATGAGTAATACACTTACTGTGCATTATCCTTTGCATTTACTGCAAAATGTTTTCTTGCTAATGCTGCTGCTCCTCTTGCTCCATTACCTCCCCATCATCTACCGTTGACTGTGTTAAATTACTTTAAATCTTTGCTGAATTACTTGAGCCTCCATCATGCGAAATGATATAGAGCAAACAATTGCAATTCATTGAGAGAAAAATTATACACAGCAATCTCATAACACTCCAACACAATGTTAAATCATTTTTGGTAAATTCCTTTTGAGTATTATTTGCAGGTGGGTGCTTGTTTAACTATCAGTCCCAGTTGTCAATTTTTAAAATACATTAATTCGTTCTTGGGTGTTTCTGGCTGGGGCTGCACTTATTGCCCATCCTTAGATGCCGTTGAAAAGATTTTGTTGAGCTGCTTTCTTAAATTGGTGCAGTCCAAGTGCTGAAGATAGACCCACAATGCTGCTAGGAAAGAAATTCCAGGATTTTAACCCAGTGACAATGAAGCAACAGTGATATATTTCTGAGTCTAGAGGATGAATGGCTTAGAAGGAAATTTGCAGGTGGAAGTGTTCCCATGTATATTCTGCCTTTGACCTTCTAGCTGCAAGTGGTTGTGGGTTTGTAAGGTATTATCTAAGGAGCCTTGGTAAGTTTCTGCAGTGCATCTTGTAAATGGTGCATCCCGCTACTAATCGCCGTTGGTGGAGGGAATAAAAATTTATGGATGCCAATCAAGTAAGCCACTGTGTCATGGGTTGTGTCAAGCTTATTGAGTGTTGTTGAAGGAGAAAATTACTGCAGATCCTAGAAACTGAACAGCAAACAAAAAAATACTAGAAATCACAGGTCAGGCAGCATCCATGGAGAGAAAGCAAGCTAACATTTTGCGCCACCTGGACTCAAAATATTAGGTTGCTTTCCCTTCATGGATGCTGCCTGACTGCTGTGTTCTCAAGCATTAAGTGTTGTTGAAGTTACATTCCTCCAGGAAAGTGGGGAATAGTCCATCGCACTCCTGACTTGTGACTCATAGGTGGTGAACAGGTTTTGGAGAACCACAAAGTGACTTACCCACTGCAGGACTCCTAGCATCTAATCTGCTTTTGTAGCCATTGTACTTATATGGCCAGCCCAGTTCAGTTCTTGCCTACAGTAATTACAGGATGTTGATGGCATGGGATTCGGTGGATGGTAGCACTATTGAATGTCATGGGCAGTGGTTAGATCTTACTTGTTGGGTTTAAGACTGCCTGGCACTTGTGTGACATGATTGTCACTTACCACTTATCAGTCCAAACCTGGATATTGTCAAGGTCTTGCTGCATTTGAACATGGACTGTCTTATATATAAGGAGTCACAAATAGTGTTGAGCGTAGTGCTAGCATCAGCAAAGATCCCCACTTCTGACCTTATGGTGGAAGGAAACACTGATGACGCAACTGAACATGTGTGGGTTGAGGACATTGCACTGATGTCCTGGAACTAAGCTGACTGTCTCCCTACAACAACTATCTTCCTTTGTGTGAGGTATGAATCCAACCAGTAGAGAGTTTTCCTCCTGATTCTCATTAATTCCAGATTTGCTAGGGGTCCATGATGCCATATTCAGTTGGTTACTGTCTTCATGTCCAGTGCAATTACTTTCACCTTACCCCTGGAATTCAGCACTTTGTCAGTTTTTGAACTGAGGTTACAATCAGGTCAGGATTTGCGTGCCCACTGCAGAACCCAAACTGGTCATCAGTAAGCAAGCTATTGCTGGGCGGGTGTTGGCTAGATGGCACTGTTGGTGACACCTTCCAGCATTGTATTGCTGATTACAGTAGATTGAAGGCCATGAATTAGCCAGGTTGAATCTGTCCTGCTCATACCTGGAGAACTTCCCACATTACCGGCTAGATGCCAGTGTTGTTGCTGTACTGGAAGAGCTTGGCTAGGGGCCGTGACTAGTTGTGGAGACACATCTTCAATAGTATCGCTGGAATATTGTCAAGGCCCATAGCCTTTGCAATATCCAGTATCTCCAGCCATTTCTTGATATAAGATGGAGTGAATCAAATTGGCTGAAGACTGGAACCTGTGATGCTGTGGTCTCAGGAGGCAACCTGAGCTTCAGCCTTAACCTTTGCACTGATGTGCTGGACTCCCCCATTGTTGAGGATGGAGCTGTTTGTACAGCCTCATTCTCTGGTGAATTGTTTAACTGTCCACCACCATTTTTGACTGGATGATGAATCTTTGGAATTCTCTTTGCAAGAGGGCTATGGAGGACTAAATATTGAATATTTTCAAGACTGAAAGTGATAGATTTTTGTATATTGAAACAACTAAGGGATATGGAGAAGTTTAATAAAGTGGTATTGATAAAGAAAATCTAGCAAAATCTCACTGAATAGCAGAACAGGTTCAAAGGCCTGAATCCAGACCGCAAGAACCCTCATGGTAACAGCTCAACAACCGTAGAACTTAGATCCGATGAGTTGTTTGTGAAATCATGTGGCTGTGATGATCACTTGCTTTTCAAGCTGTTTGGCATGCAAATCATCCTGGTTTGTAGCATCATAAGTTGCTACTCCTGGCAGACCATTCTGCACTTTTCATTGAACCAGGGTTGATCCCCTGGCTTGATGGTAATGGTTGAGTGTGGGATATGCCAGACTATCAGGTTGTGGATTTTTGTTAGATTACTATTCTCTAGCTGTTGATGGCTCATAGATCTGTCTGAAGTCTGTCCCATTTAGCATGGTCACTGTGCGGTTATCATTCTAGCTGATAACGTCATGAACAGACACATCTGCAGCAGCCCGAATGGTGAGGATGAGGTCAAGTATCTTTTTTTCCCTTTTGTTGTTTCCATTACCACTTGCAGCAGTCTAATCTAGTAGTTATGTCATCTGGGATTCAAGCAGCTCAATCATTGCTGGTACTTGAGTCATCTTGTTGGACATTGAAGTCCTTCACCAACAGTACATTCTGCACACCTTCCACCCTTAGTACTTCATCCAAGTACTGTTCAAGATGGAGGAATCCTGATTCATCAGTCAGGAAGTAAGGAGGTGTGCATTTCATGGTAGTCAGCAGCAGGTTCCTTTCCCCATGATAAGCTGATACCATGAGACTTCTTGCAGTCTGGATTCAGGCCTTTGAGCCTGTTCTGCCTTTAAGTGACATTTTGTCAGATTTTCTTTATCACTACCATTTTCTTAAACTTCCCCATATCCCTTGGTTGTTTCAATATACAACACTCTTATCAGTCTCAGCCTTGAAAATTCAACATTAGTCCTTCGTAGCCCTCTTGCATAGAGAATTCCAAAGATTCATCATCCTCTGAGTGAAAATGTTTCTTCATCTCAGTCCTTTCCTGAGTTGGTGTTCTCTGATCCTAGATCTCTCCACACCAGAAATTACCCATGGCAAAATATCTTTCATGAGACAAGGTAAAAAAGAAAGTATGCCTGAGTATGCAATCCTGCATCTTCCTATCACGAGTAGTGGTGGTTAATTACACAAGTCGCTCCAGGAGGAGACTGCATAAATATTCCAATTCTCAATAGTGGTGCATCCAAAATACTGAAGCAGTGCTAAATACTTGTACACCAAAACCTGCCATACCCCCAGTGAAACAGCTCCGGTACTGTTACAAGACTGGCTTCTGCCCAGCAATGTGGGAAATTTTTTGAGGTATGACTTGCCTTGAAAAAGATTCCATAAGTCTACGTTTCAAAAGTGAAGAAGGCTTTTGTAAATGTTGTCAATTACTCCACAATAACCTCATCATTGACAATCAGTTTTAGTTCTGTCAGGCCCACTCAGCTCCTGGTCTAACGTAAGCCCTGGTCCAATCAGCATTTGACTGAGTCTGGCATCAAAGAGCCAAGACAAAACTGAAGTCAATGGGAAAGGATGGTTAGACAGAGATGTACAGCATGGAAACAGACCATTCGGTCCAACTCGTCCATACCAACCAGATACTGAAGAAGGGCTTATGCCCAAAATGTTGATTCTCCTGTTCCTTGGATGCTGCCTGACCTGCTGCACTTTTCCAGCAACACATTTTTAAGCTCTGATCTCCAGCATTTGCAGTCCTCACTTTCTCCATACTGACCAGATATCCTAACACATCTGCCAGCAACCAGCCATTATCCCTCTAAACCCTTCCTATTCATGTACCCATCCAGGTGCCTTATACATGTTGTAATCATACTAGCCTCCACCACTTACTCTGGCATCCCCTTCCACACACACACCACCCTCTACGTTGCTACTCAGGACTCTTTTATATCTTTCCCCTCTCACCCTAAATCTATGCCCTGTAGCTCTGGACTCCCCACCCCAGGGAAGAGACTTTGTCTATTTATTCTATCCATGCCCCTCATGATTTTATAAACCTCTATAAGGTCACCCCTTAGCCTCCAATGCTCCAGGGAAAACAGCCCTAGCCTATTCAACCTCGCCCTATAGCTCAAATCCTCCAACCCTGACAACATCATTGTAAATCTTTTCTGAACCCTTTCAAGTTTCACAACATCCTTCTGATAGGAAGGAGACCAGATTTACATGCCCAATATTCCAAAAGTGTGACCTAACCAATATCTTGTACAGCCGCAACATGACCTCCCAACCCCTGTACTCAATACTCTGACCAATAAAGGAAACCAGCCAAACTCCTCCTTCATTATCCTATCTATCTGCAACTCCACTTTCAAGGAGCTATGAACCTGCACGCCAAGGTCTCTTTGTTCAGCAACACTCCCGAGGACCTTCTCATTAAGTGTATAAGTCCTGCTAAGATTTACTTTCCCAAAATGCAGCACCTCACATTTATCTGAGTTAAACTCCATCTGCCACTTCTCAGCCCAGTGGTCCATCTGATCAAGATCCTGTTGTAATCTGAGGTAACCTTCTTCGCTGTCCACTGCACCTCCAATTTTGGTGTCATCTGCAATCTTACTAACTATACCTCTTATGCTCACATCCAAATGATTTATATATATGATGAAAAGTAGTGGACCCAGCACTGAACCTTGTGACAATCCACTGGTCACGGGCCTCCAGTCTGAAAAACAACCCTGCACCACCCTCTGTCTTCTACCTTTCAGCCAGTTCTCTTAAACTCTCCTCTTGTTGAAGTCATAACCAGACACTAAAGAAGATCATTGTGATTGTTGGAGATAAGTCATCTCAGCCACAGGATATCGCTGCAGAAGATCTTTAGGGGAGTGTCCTAAGCCCAATCATCTTCAGCTGCTTCAGCAATGACCTTCTCTCCATCAAAAAATCCAAGGTGGGATGTTCACTGATGATTACACTATGTTCAATATCATCAATGTCTCTTCAGATGCTGACACAACCTGAGATTTTGGAGAAGATTTGTAGCTCAGGTTGTGGATCAGGTGGTAGGTTTGTTCACTGAGCTGGTAGGTTTGTTTTCAGACGTTTTGTCACCATACTAGGTAACATCATCAGTGAGCCTCCAGTGAAGCGCTGGTGTTCTGTCCCACTTGCTATTTATCTGTCTCAGTTTGTTGTGGTAGGTGATATCATTTCCTGTTCTGTTTCTGAGAGGTTGGTACATGGGATCCAAATCTATATATTTGTGAATGGAGTTCCAGTTTGAATGCCAGGCCTCGAGGAAATCCCATGCATGTCTTTGTTTAGCCTGTCCCAGGATGGATGTATTGTCAAACTGGTGTCCCTCTTCATCTGTGTGTAAGAATACTAGTGACAGTTGGACATGACTTTTTGTGGCGAGTTGGTGCTCATGTATCCTGGTGGCTAGTTTCCTGCCCATTTGTCCAATGTAATGTTTATTGCAGTCCCTGCAGGGTATTTTGTATAAGGGTCCTTTAAATTTATCAGGAGCTGTTTCAGTGTGGTGGTAGGATTGTGGTTGCCATGATGTCTAGGGGCCAAAGTAGTCTGGTCTCATTTCTGAGATGTTTTGATTTATGGCGGGGTGACTAGAGTCTTATCGGGTACCCGTTGTTCCTGAATACAGTGTTTTTCGTCAGCTGGAACATAGAACATAGAACAATACAGCACAGAACAGGCCCTTCGGCCCACGATGTTGTGCCGAACATTTGTCCTAGCTTAAGCACCTATCCATGTACCTATCCAATTGCCGCTTAAAGGTCACCACTGATTCTGCCTCTGCCACTCCCACAGGCAGCGCATTCCATGCCCCCACCACTCTCTGGGTAAAGAACCTACCCCTGACATCCCCCCATACCTTCCACCCTTCACCTTAAATTTATGTCCCCTTGTAACACTCTGTTGTACCCGGGGAACAAGTCTCTGACTGTCTACTCTATCTATTCCCCTGATCATCTTATAAACCTCTATCAAGTCACCCCTCATCCTTCGCTGTTCCAGTGAGAAAAGGCCTAGCACTCTCAACCTATCCTCGTATGACCTATTCTCCATTCCAGGCAACATCCTCCTCTGCACCCTCTCCAAAGCTTCCACATCTTTCCTAAAATGAGGCGACCAGAACTGCACACAGTACTTCAAATGTGGCCTTACCAAGGTCCTATACAGCTGCAGCATCACCCCACGACTCTTGAATTCAATCCCTCTGCTAATGAACCCTAATACACCATAGGCCTTCTTACAAGCTCTATCCACCTAAGTGGCAACTTTCAAAGATCTATGAACATAGACCCCAAGATCCCTCTGCTCCTCCACCTTACTAAGAACCCCACCGTTAACCCTGTATTCTGCATTCTTATTTGTCCTTCCAAAATGGACAACCTCACACTTGACAGGGTTGAACTCCATCTGCCACTCCTCAGCCCAGCTCTGCATCATATCTAAGTCCCTTTGCAGCTGACAACAGCCCTCCTCACTATCCACAACTCCACCAATCTTCGTATCATCTGCAAATTTACTGACCCACCCTTCGACTCCCTCTTCCAAGTCATTAATAAAAATTACAAACAGCAGAGGATCCAGAACTGATCCCAGCGGAACTCCACTTGTAACTGGGCTCCAGGCTGAATATTTACCATCTACCACCACTCTCTGACTTCGACCGGTTAGCCAGTTCTCTATCCAACTGGCCAAACTTCCCACTATCCCATGCCTCCTGACTTTCCGCATAAGCCTACCATGGGGAACCTTATCAAATGCCCTACTAAAATCCATGTACACTACATCCACTGCTCTACCCTCATCCACATGCTTGGTCACCTCCTCAAAGAATTCAGTAAGACTTGTAAGGCAAGACCTACCCCTGACAAATCCGTGCTGGCTGTCCCTAATCAAGCAGTGTCTTTCCAGATACTCATAAATCCTATCCCTCAGTACCCTTTCCATTACTTTGCCTACCACCGAAGTAAGACTAACTGGCCTGTAATTCCCAGGGTTATCCCTATTCCCTTTTTTGAACAGGGGCACAACAACATTCGCCACTTTCCAGTCCCCTGGCACCACCCCCATTGACAGTGATCATTACCAACGGTTCCGCAATTTCCTCTCTTGCTTCCCACATAATCCTAGGATATATCCCGTCAGGCCTGGGGGACTTGTCTATCCTCAAGTTTTTCAAAATGCCCAACACATCTTCCTTCCTAACAAGTATCTCCTCTAGCTTACCAGTCCATTTCATACTCTCCTCTTCAACAATACAGTCCTCTAATTTGTAAATCCTGAAGAAAAGTACTTATTCAAGACCTCTCCTATCTCTTCCGACTCAATACACAGTCTCCCACTACTGTCCTTGATCGGACCTACCCTCGTTCTCGTCATTCTCATGTTTCTCACATACACATAAAAGGCCTTGGGGTTATCCTTGATCCTACCCGCCAAAGATTTTTCATGCTCTCTCTTAGCTCTCCTAATCCCTTTCTTCAGCTCTCTCCTGGCTATCCTGTATCCCTCCAACGCTCTGTTTGAACCTTGTTTCCTCAACCTTATGTAAGCCTCCTTCTTCCTCCTTACAAGACATTCAACCTCCCTCGTCAACCAAGGTTCCCTCACACGACCATCTCTTTCCTGCCTGACAGGTACGTATGTATCAAGGATACGTCGTATCTGTTCCTTGAAAAAGTTCCACATTTCAACGACACCCTTTCCTGACAGCCTATGCTCCCAATTTATGCTCCTCAGATCCTGTCTTGCAGCATCGTATTTACCCTTGCCCCAATTGTAAAACCTGCCCTGTTGCACGCACCTATCTCTCTCCATAACCAAGGTGAAAGTCACAGAATTGTGGTCACCATCACCAAAATGCTCACCCACTAATAAGCCTATCACTTGTCCCGGTTCGTTACCAAGTACCAAATCCAATATGGCCTTCCCTCTGGTCGGACAATCTACATACTGAGTTAGAAAAGCTTCCTGGACACACTACACAAACACCGCCCCATCCAATCTACTTGATCTAAAGAGCTTCCAATCAATATTTTGGAAGTTGAAATCGCCCATGACTACTGCACCTGTGGCTTCTGCACCTTTCCAAAATCTGTTTCCCAATCTGTTTCTCCACATCTCTGCTGCTATTGGGGGGCCTATAGTAAACACCCAACAAAGTGACTGCTCCTTTCCTATTTCTGACTTCAGCCCATACTACCTCCAAAGGCAGATCCCCCTCAAACTGCCTTTCTGCAGCCGTTATGCCTTTTCTAATTAGCAACACCACGCCCCCTCCTTTTTTACCACCCCCCCAATCTTACTGAAACATCTGTAACCAGGAACGTCCAACAACCATTCCTGTCCCTCATCTATCCACGTTTCCGTGATGGCCACAACATCGTAGTCCCAGGTACCGATCCACGCCTTAAGTTCACCCACCTTATTTCTGATACTCCTTGCGTTGAAGTATACACACTTGAGCCAATCTCTGTGTCCGCAAGTATTCCCTGTCAGTGCTACCTTCTCCACAGCCTCCCTACATTCTTGGACATCCTGAAAAATAGTCTACAAGTCCGGATCCCATCCCCCTGCCAAATTAGTTTAAACCCTCCCAAAGAGTGCTAGCAAACCTACCTCCCAGGATATTGGTGCCCTTCTGGTTCAGGTGCAACCTGTCCTGCTTGTACAGGTCCTACCTTCCCCAGAACGCAGTCCAATTGTCCAAATACCTGAAGCCCTCCCTCCTACACCATCCTTGCAGCCACGTGTTCAACTGCACTCTCTCCCTATTCCTTGCCTCACTGTCACGTGGCACCGGCTACAACCCAGAGATGACGACTCTGTCCGTCCTAGCTTTTAGCTTCCCGCCTAACTCCCTGAGCTCCTGAATGACCTCCCCACCCTCTTCCTACCTATGTCATTGGTGCCAATGTGCACCACGACTTCTGGCTGCACACCCTCCCCCTTAAGGATTCTGAAGACACTGTCTGAGACATCTCGGACCCTGGCACCCGGGAGGCAACAAACCATCCGAGAGTCTCACCCATGTCCACAGAACTGCCTGTCTGTCCCTCTAACTATAGAGTCTCCTATAACTAGCGCTCTCCTCCTCTCCCCCTTTCCTTTCTGGGCCTCAGAGCCGGACTCGGGCCAGCTTACCCCTGCTAGTCCGTCCCCCCCCCAAAGTGGTATACTTATTGTTGAGGGGAACAATCACAGGGGATCCCTGCACTGCCTGCTTCCTCCCCTTCCCACGTCTAACTGTTACCCAGCTACCTCTGTTCTCTGGCATAATTATGTCCCTGTAGCTTCTCCACTCAAACGTCTTACCTTCCCAGAAGCCTCTGTTGACGACTTCCTAGGTGAAAAAAAACACAGACTGCGAAAAGAAAAACGTTAATTTAAACTGGTCTCCGCTTACCTTCCAGCTCCCCTCTCTGTGCGCCCGCTGTAGCTTCTCGTAGTTCCTAGATGCTGCAGTACGTTGTGGATCATTTAAACAATGCAGCTCCATTTGTGAGTGTTGGGATGGTTGCTCCTGTAGTTGAGTATCTGGTCAGTTTGTGTGGCTTTTCTGTAGACGCTGGTCTGAAGCTCTCCATTGGCTTTTTGATCGACTGTGACGTCTAGGAAGGGGAGTGGGTTGTTGTTCTCTTTCTCTTTGGTGAATTTTATACCGTAAGGATGTTATTTATGTGTTTGTGGGTTTCTTCTAATTTGTTGCATTTTGTGATGAAAAAGATGTCATTCACCTAGCGGACTCAAAAGTTTGGGCTGGATCTGACACAGCCTGTTTATATTTGCAGCAGAGCCTGGATAACATTTGGGTTTGGACTGATATGTGGCAAGTAACAGTTGCAACACACAAATGCCAAGAAAATGATCACCTCCAACAAGAGAAAATCCAAACATCACCCCTTGACATTCAATGGTATTATCATCATTGAATCCCTCGCTATCAACATCCTGGGGGTTACTGTTGAACAGAAACTGAACTGGACCAACTGTTTAACATTGTGGCTACAAGCACAGGTCTGATACTGGGAATTGTGCAATAAGTAACTTGACTCCTCGAAGCCAGTTCATCATCCGTAAGGAATAAATCAGGAGTGTGATAGAATACTCTCCCTGGATGTGCCCAAGTTAAAAATCACATAACACCAGGTTATAATCCAACAGGTTTAATTGGAAGCACTAGCTTTTGGAGCGCCGCTCCTTCAACAGGTGGTTGTCATGGATGTGACCGGTTATAACGACACAAGATCATCACCATTCAGGTCAAAGCAGTCTTCTTGATTAGCACCCTACTTAACATCTTCAATATTCACTCTTTTCAGCATTGACAGACAGTGTAAAGGTATGTGCCATCAACAAGAAGTACTGCAACCACTCACCAAGTCTTCTGAGACAGCATCTTCCAAACCTGTGTCCTCTGATTGGATTTGATTTATTATTGTGATGGGTGCTGAAGTACAGTGAAAAGTGTTGTCTTACATGCTGTACAGGCAGATCGTTTTATACAAGTACATCAGGGCAACAGAACAGAGTGCAGGACACAATATTAAAGCTGCCGAGAAAGGTGCAGAGAAAGAACAACAATATAATTTCAAATATTATAGAAATCCATTCAAAAGTTTGATAACAGCAGGGAAGAAGCTGTTCTTGAATCTGTTCATATGTGGGAGGGATCTTTGATTACGTTGGTTGCTTTCCCAAGGCAGCAGAGGTATAGATGAAGTCAATGGATGGGAGGCTGGCTTGCATGATGGACTGAGCTGTGTTCTCTGAAGTTTATTTTGTTCTTGGGAAAAGCAGTTGCCACATGACACTGTAATGGATCCAGATAGGATGATCTATAAAAATTTGTAAATGTCTTGATAGACATGACAAGTTTCCTTAACCTTCTGAGGAAGTAGAGGTGTTGCTGTGCTTTCTTGACTGTAGTGTCAACTCTCAAAGAAAAAAGGGAGCAGATTCATAGGAACGCCACCACCTACATGTTCAGCTTCAATTCAGACTCCATCTTGATTTGCCATTCCTTTCATATCACTGGGTCAAAATCCTCAATCTTCCTCCCATGCATTGTGGTGTCCCTACAGCATCTGAACTGCAATCAGTCAAGAAGGTGGCTCATCACCACCTTTTCCAGGGCAGTTAGAAATGAGCAATAAATTCTGTCCCAGCCAATCACACACACATCTTTGTTTAATTCATTCACATGAAAATGAAAGCTTGTGTTGGCAGGCTAAAGAGTATTGTCTAATGGCATGTGTGAAGTATAGGAATTGGAAAAAAATTTCAAATTAAGAATTATGTGCCAAAAGATGAAATTCTTTGACATGGAAACAGAGGAATAATAACAAAGATGGTATAGTGTATTGATGTAATCAGATCCTAACAAGTAATGAAATGAGCTTAACATTTGCTGCATGTAACTACCAATGATCATTTCCCCAGTGAAGTGACAATAACCACAGTCTCCATGGGGAATGCATTCTTCACAATTTTTAGGGCTCTTCTATCCCCTTTTCACCCAGTGGACAACCTCAAAATCTACCGTATCTTCTTGAGTTAATAGTCAATCTCATGTAAAAGTCGATCCCCTATTTTTGGTCAAAAAAATCTGGAATTTTACATATATCTCATATAAAAGTCGACCTTAGTTCTTTGCAGACAACAAATCAACATTTATGAGACAGTGTGCTGGTCATCATGCTCCACTCTGGGTGTTCCAATCTGCCAGTTGTTGCCCTCTGCTCTGTGGGCATTCAGAATTATCATAATTCTTTTTTTTTTCTGTATTTGTTTTGAAATCAATTGGGCTTCTGCTAATGATACAGTATGAATTTTGATGGGCATGAATTTCAGCCCCTCAAAAGTAATATCCATGTAATAGTCAACCCATAAATTTAACCTGAAAAAAATTTCATTCTTACTTGAGTATACAGGGTGCAACTAGAAAACATCATAGGTAGGTTTTTGGTACAAAATGTTAGCCAAATTAAGAATGCCACAGTAATTTGCTTGAATATGGATTCTTCTTGACTCGCGCAATAACTTGTGTGTTTTAAATATTTTCTACCCAATCTGCTTGGAGATGTTATCACATATCTCTGAGGCAGGTGGGATTTGAACTTGGGCCTCATGGCACAGAGGTAGGGACACTACCAATGTGCCACAAGAGCTCTACTTCTGTATTTTACAGTTATAAATTGAATGTCCTTTATTTATGCCATAAAATGGCGAGCTATCATTTGTTTGGTTTTGCTCTTCTGTGTGTTAAATCACAGAGTAATAAATTAGCATTTAGTCACTAGTGCTTTTTGTCTTCTAACTGTAAACATCTCAAAATGTGAGTTCTTGTCAGTACATCCATTCATACATCTGTTAACATGAAAGTTTGAAATTATTTTTTAAGAATCATCGGTGTCTTTGGAAGCAGTAACTAATTATGTAAGTTCTGAAAACAACTTTATTTATTTTTTCAGATCAATGGCACTTTCCTGACCACTCTGAGAGCAGTTTACAATTCATTTCCTCTCAACAGTCCATATCTTACCCAGAATGTTCCAGAAACACTTCACATTTACAAATAAATGAGAACAAGAAAGAAAATGAAAGCAGGTCAGCATCTCTAAGTGAAGATGATGAAAAAGATGATGAATTAAAATTGAAGGATATATTTACATTTTCATCACAACCAAGGTCAGCTCCTCGTGGCAAGATGCAGACAGCTTCATCAGAATGTTTCACATGGACAGTAGATATGAAGGATGATGGAGAACCAGAAAATCCAGCTAAAAGAGGAGCCCATCTGGAGGATGATTTCCATCAAAATTATGACAGTGAAGAGGTAAGGTCTGACTAAATCCAACAACTTGTCCCTATTTGCAACTTCAGTTCTAATCTATAAATATGCAGTAATGGGTGGGGTTATGTATAAGTGCATACAAAAAAAAGTATAACAAAGACTGCCATGATAAATTGTTGTGAGAACAAGTCTTGAGCACCTTATTCATGTTATTTGAACAACAAGGATTGTTTTATTGTGTTGGCATGTTACTTGAACAAAACTGGAAGTGGCAGAGTTGCCTTGTATGTTGCCCAGCTAAGCGGTGAACTGTGTCCATAAACATAGTATGTGTATGTCAATAATTTAAAATTGAATTGATACTGATATACCAGAATGACAATTTTTTTTTGACTGATAAGAGGAATATATAATGTGCAATCTCTGAGATAACTACACAAATGGAAGTTGAGATGGGATTGTGAGTACAAAGCTCCATTTGGACTTAGTCCATTTATTTTAAAAAGTGTGCTAAATGGCATTTAGGACATTAACAATCATAGATACAAATCAAATATTTATGTTGCATGAAAAGGTAGCCTTTACCTTCAGAATACGTATTTTTATTTAAAAATTTATGTTTTACTTTCCTAAATCATTGGATACCAAGTTAGGAACACCCACTAAATCAATCAATAATGAAACAAGGCATTTTCCTATGGGCAGCTTCAAATTTTGGGGAAAACAGACAACATTCGATTGAAGCATGTTGCACTATCACAAGTGTATTTATATTTTATTAACTGTTGTTAGTCACTAAAATGTTTTGAAATCTCAGCAGAAGTCACTTTTTTTACCTATTCCATCCAGATGCAACGAAAGTGTTCTGAGTTTTCATTAAATAATTCTCAGAGAATACACCATTCCATATTTAGTCCATATTTTCATTTAGATAAACTTCAATTACATCAAACCAAATTGAAAAATTAGTGACAAAAAGAGAGCAATTGACATTTTTTTTAAAAGACAGAAAATTTACATAGAAAGAAAGAGAAAGTGAAGACTGGAGAATGGAGATCAGAGTCTAGAGTGTGGTGCTGGAAAAGCACTGCAGGTCAGACAGCATCCAAGGAGCAGGAGAATCAACATGTCAGGCATAAGCCCTTTATCAGGAATTTCTGATTCTATTCAGAAAGAAGTTTGTTTCAAAAAATGTGAAATAAATGGCAAATATAAGAATAACTTAGCCCAAGTATTAAAGAAAATTGAGTCCTAAATACACAATAAACTAAACTAAGAATGAAGATTGAGAAAATAAAAATGTAAATTGAATGAATTAAAACAAAATATCAGAATAAAGAGTACTATAAATTAAAATGTCCAGAATTCATAGGTAGTTTTCTGAGTAATGAGGCTGGAATTTAATCATGAGGTTCATACTCACTTTCATGGTTTATGCATGCCAACTGAATCCTGAGATTAAATTGCAGCCTTTTACACAGAATTTATCATCCATTATTTTCTAATGTATCTTATAGTCTCAATAGGATTGAAATAGTGCTAATGAGGGTTAGCATAGTGCACAAATGACATTGCTTGAAGAATGCAAGAGGCAATTGTGGTATCACCATTGCATAATATTGTCGTGTGATTTACAAAAAAAATCATAATAAGATTTTTTTGCAGTTTGTATTTCTTATAGAATTATGGCTGACGGACCTAATTAATCAAGGAAGTTATGATATATGTAGCTTATAAAATGGATGCTTGAGTGAACATTCTTTTATACAGATTAAATTACAGCCTTATTATACTCCTACCATTTAGAACTTTCAATAATATTTTATATGCTAACAATATTTGACTCAGTACTGACACTGCATAAAGGCTCTGATGTTTCAATGCTATTTGTACTTAAGGATGGACCCACTGTTTAGTTCAGAGCAAAAGATGCTGTGGATATTATTTCCCATTCAAGCAAGCTGTGGAGCTGATTAAAGGAAAAGAAGAGGTCTGATATTATGAATTTGTATTGATCCATCGGCCCCTAGTCAGTTTTCTCAAAATGATAGTAAAGGTCATAATTTCTTTGGGTGCAGGATCCATAGATGTTATGCCAAAAATCTGTTCGTGTTATGTTATGAAAGGGTTATCGTTTTTCGTGATTTGGGGCAGAATGACTAAATGAATCACTTGACTTTCTGGTTCAGTTCAAGCATCAGAGTTTATTGTTTTATACCGTTGGAGATAAAACTTCTGGCAATCCAGGAACTTCTCCACTGAACAAAGGGAAGTTTACACTTTTTAAACCTTTGCTTTAAGCTTGCCTTTGACTGTTACAAACCAAGTATATTGTGAATTAATTACACACATGGCCAATCGTGTGACTGTGTGATCAATCCTGGACAGCTTTAGGTCATCCCATGATCTCAGACCCCCTTATCAATTATCCTCGGGCCATCACAATATATCTTATTCAACCACATTCCAGACTTAACTTCTGTGACAGTTATTCTGTATTCCCTTGCTAATGGAAAGGTGACTTCTTCTGTCTGCTTGGACTGAATGTCCACAGGAATGCAGTTAAATCCCCTAATGTATACTTAAAATCTCAATTTTGATCTGGAACATTTTACTACAATTAGCTCAAGTCTTAACTGATTCAGGTCACAACCTTCCCGCCTATCCTAGACTTTGGACTAGCCTGATAGAAAGACTTCTATCAACATTTCTCAAATATGAACATTATCAAACTGGCTTTATACAAGCAGTTGCATCTGCTTCAGTTTCAACAGATTCCATTTTATGCATTTCACAAGACCCTTTGTCTGTTATCTTAGGCTTGTTATCTTGGATATGCTCCTTCTGTGAAAACTACAATTACTCAGGCTTAGAGTTGAACCTCAACAGCAGACTGTAGAAGCTGCTGTTTCAGCTAAAAATCTTCCTCAGCCATTTTATGTCACCTGAGAACCACTTTCAGCCATCTGTGCTACTTCAGCCATGAGCAGCCCTGACAACCTGGATCAAGAAATAATCAGATGACCAGAGAGGGCTTTTCACAGTGAGTAGCAATTGATCCAAGCAAGTAGAGAGGCTTCTGCTGTCAATGAAAATAGTCTGCATATAAAGAGGGTAATTGGAAATATACCAGTAGATATATTGCAAATTAAACTGCAAAATTAATTACCCTTGCAATTAAACCTTTTATTTTTAGTTCATCATACCTTTAATTACAATTGCTGAATCTATTTCACTTAACTTTGTATTCTTATTGATGCCATTAATTATTAGTGTCACTACCATCCAAAGACTAATGCAATTAAGAGAACTATTTAGTTTATAAGAATCAGATGAATCTGCTGATGTTTAGCCGATATAATCCAAATAATGGCATTAAACTACGTTGTGTCAAACCTGACTTGTAGCATACATGGATGAGTGTCGGGCTTGAAAGTGTAATTTAGAAATGTAAATAACAAGATAATTTTGTAAATTGATGCATAAATCCCAAGGCTCACTGCTGTTAATGAATTCCAAACATTAGGAACTTTAGGTTAACTGCAAGAATCTACAAAATAACAATACGCAAAAAAATCTTGAAATAAACTTTGATAGATCCACATTGTTTGATCTTCCTGTGATAAGCTTAATAATTTAATGGGACGATATTTTTGGTTCTTTTTATGGTTTCTATTTAGTTTCCTTGTCTTCTTCCAAGATCGATGTGATAATTTGTTTATTGAGACACAAATATGAAGTTGGTGAGAAAATTTGTAGTTCGGGTGCTCGTTGTTGTGGTTCTGTTTGCCGAGCTGCAACACAAATTCCCAGCTGGGCAAACAGAACCACAACAAGTATGAACTTCTACTTCACTTTAACACTTGAGCTCGCAGCGGTGTTTTGTATGAGAACTAATCCCATCCCCAAGTTTGCTTCTTGTTGTTGCATCAGAAATAAATTTAAATTATCAAATTATGCAAATAATACCAAATTAGTGGTACAATTAACAATGTAGAGACCAAAATATGAGAAGACTTAAATAGTCTTGAAAAGTGCTTAGATAGTTAATAATGTACGTCAAGATGGCAGTGTGAGAGTTTGTTTATTTTGGTGGGAGGAATGCGAAGTGCATTTATTCTTTGCAAGTTAAGAAATTAAACAAGAGTGGGTGCAAAGATAGAAAACTATAAGATGTTGGAGCAGAAGTAGTCAATTCAGTCATTGAGTATGCATCATCATTCAGTGAGATTGTGACTGATCTGATAATCTTCAGTTCCACTTTGCTGCATTTTCCCCATAAATTTTGATTCTCTTAATGATTGAAACTCTGTCTGATTCAGCCTTGAATATACTTAACGACCAACATCTACAACCCACTATGGTAAAGATTATCAAAGATTCACTACCCTCTGAGAGAAGAAATTCCTCCTTATAGTTGGCAATACAGATACATACATCACTAAAAATAACTATCATATTGATAAAGTTATTGAAGAGAATAAAGTTTAATCTTGGGACTCATTTCCAGATGAACAAAATATAAAAGTAGTGAGTTAATATAAATTCATATTGAACCTTGCTTGACACTATTCTTCCAATACAGTGTGCAGTTCTGACTTCCATCGTACAAAAATTATATTGAAGCTTCTTCATTATTTAGTATTTTTGGAATGCTATTAGAGTTCTATACCATGAAAACTATGCCAGGTATTTTTTAACTGCTCTGCCATTTCTTGGTTCCCATTATTATATCCCCAGCCTTATTCTGTAAGAGCCCATGTTGACTGTGGCCCCTCACAACCTTTTTATGTACTTAAAAAATCTTTGACTGTACATTTTCATTTTTTTTGCTTCCATGTTACTTTCTAGTCTGCCCTCAGTTTTTATTGTTCTTTAATATTTTTGGTCATCCTTTGTTGGTTTTTAAAACTTTTCCAATACACTTATTTACTGCTAATTGTTACCACATTGCCATGTTTTGTCCTTCAATTTGATACTGGCCCTTTTTCCCATTAACCACATTCAGTTCATAGTGTTGCAGTTATCTTTCATCAAAATCATGAGGGAGTACAGTAATGACAATACTCACCCTATGCCACACTGTCCTGGGACTTGCATTCCACTCTACCAGTAAATTTTCTGCTGACTAAACTTGTTGGACTATAATACCTAATACTAATCATTTCTAATACCTAACTGATACAACCTTATAACCTAGGAATTGTGTGTGAATCTGTTTTTAATTATTGCATTTGTTTTGTAGTCTATACGGAAACTACTCGAAGTTTGTCCAATCTCTCCTCATAGATAATACCCTTCAAATCAAGCAACATCCTGGTAAACAATATAGATGATAGACAATAGACAATAGGTGCAGGAGTAGGCCATTCTGCCCTTCGAGCCTGCACCACCATTCAATATGATCATGGCTGATCATCCTTAATCAGTATCCTGTCCTGCCTTCTCTCCATAACCTTTGATTCCACTATCCTTGAGAGCTCTATCCAACTCTTTCTTAAATGAGTCCAGAGACTGGACCTCCACTGCCCTCTGGGGCAGAGCATTCCACACAGCCACCATTCTTTGGGTGAAGAAGTTTCTCCTCAACTCTGTCCTACATGGTCGACCCCGTATTTGTAAGCTGTGTCCTCTGGTTCGGCACTCACCCATCAGCGGAAACATGTTTCCTGCCTCCAGAGTATCCAATCCTTTAATAATCTTATATGTCTCAATCAGATCCCCTCTCAGTCTTCTAAACTCAAGGGTATACAAGCCCAGTCACTCCAGTCCTTCAGCATAAGGTAGTCCCGCCATTCCAGGAATTGACCTCGTGAACCTACGCTGCACTCCCTCAACAGCCAGAATGTCTTTCCTCAAATTTAGAGACCAGAACTGCACACAGTACTCCAGGTGTGGTCGCACCAGGGCCCTGTACAGCTGCAGAAGAACCTCTTTGCTTCTATACTCAATCCCTCTTGTTATGAAGGCCAGCATGTGATTTCAAATAAACCTGTTGGACTATAACCTGGTGACATTCGTTGTGACTAAATGGATACAAAGACTTCGTACAAGACCTCATCAATTTCCTCCCTTGCCTCCTTTAGTATTCTGGGATAGGACCTGTGCACTTGTCTACTTTAATGCTTTACAAAGCATCCAGCAACACTTCCTTTTTTTTAGATTACATTACAGTGTGGAAACAGGCCCTTTGTCCCAACAAGTCCACACCGACCCGCCGAAGCGCAACCCACCCATACCCTACATTTACCCCTTACCTAACACTACGGGCAATTTAGCATGGCCAATTCACCTTATCTGCACATCTTTGGACTGTGGGAGGAAACCAGAGCACCCAGAGGAAACCCACGCAGACACGGGGAGAACGTGCAGACTCCACACAGTCAGTCGCCTGAGGTGGGAATTGAACCCAGGTCTCTGGCACTGTGAGGCAGCAGTGCTAACCACTGTACCACTGTGACATGGCCTAGAATATCAACATACACCTCCCTAGACTTACCATTCAGCATAAAAATACTGATGTAAAGTATTTCTTAAGTACCTATCCAGTTCCTCTGGCTAAATGTATAACTTTCCTCCTTATCCTTGAGTGGACCTGCCCTTTCCCTAGCTATCCTCTTGCTCGTTATACACACATCAAAAAGTCTTGGGATTTTTCTTAATCCTATTTGCCAAGGTAATTTCATGATCTCTTTTAGCCCATCTAACTCCTTATTTAAGTTCTTTCCTACTTTCTTTATGTTCCTTAGCTGCTCTATCTTCATTTTGCTAAACCTTACATGTGCCTCCTTTTCCTTTTCAACTAAGCTCATAATTTCTCTCGTCATCCAAGGTTCCCGAATCTTACCATCATTATCCTTTGCTTTCACAGGAATATGCTGGTCCCCAACTCTAATCAACTGGCCTTTAAAAGATTTCCAGATGACAGATATGAATCTACCCTCAAACAGCGGCCCCAATCTACATTCCCCAGTTCCTGCATAATATTGCCCTAGTTAGTACTTCCCCCAGTTTAGTACTTTCACCTGAGGACTATCTTTATACATAAGTAATTTAAAACTTAGAGAATTATGATCACTTGTACCTGAAATACCCTGAAAAGTTTCAGACATAAAATTGAACTTTGAGTGTATTTCTATTAGTAGTCCATTATGAGTAAAAAAAAAATTGAGCTATTTTACCCGCTAATATTTTACCCGTAGTTGTCCTCAACACAAAAGGTAGCTTCTGGAAATTGGGTTGCCATATCCATAACTGAAAAGGTATTTTGGTGTCCCACTTTTGTTTACAGTAGTGTTTCTACACATTGTAATAACACTCTGCTGAACGGTTCTTCAAAAAATGGTCTGATGGTATTCAAGTGGTACTATTGCAAGACTATTAATCTGAGATTCTGAGGACTGGATTCAAATCCTACCATGGCAGATCAATAAACATCTGGAATTAAAAATCTAATGATGACCGTGAAACCATATCGATAGTCAACTCTCCAGGAATTAAATGAACTTGCTTTATCAATAAGTGAACACCACACAGTTCTATTTTGAACTTCAAGTTTCAAAATATTAACATGTTACATTCACTGCATTCTTCACAGTTTAAGTTTCAATGAAAATGCTGTTATTTTACCATCCAAAATGCTAAGATGACATTACCTTTTAGACTTTAACTGTTTTCACTGGTGTTCACAAACTGGAAAAGTTGCATTAGGTCTTCTCCCAAGCATTGGGAGTCTCCCTGACTGTAAGTGAGGCAGGTAGGGGGAACCTGAGTTCAGGAGTGGAGGAGCCTCAGCCCTTGACCTTGTCCAACAGGTACGAGATTCTTGCTCCCTGTTCGGATGAGGAAAAGGGCTCTGGACAGGATGAGCCAACTGACCAAGGCACCATGGTGCAAAAGGCCATTCAAGAGGGGGGAGTTAATAGACAAGTAGTGGTTATAGGGGATTCTATAATTAGGGGGACAGATAGTATCCTTTGCAAGCCGGATCGGGAGTCTCGCATGGTGTGTTGCCTGCCCGGAGCCAGGGTGCGGGACATCTCCGACCGGCTTGAAAGGATATTGGAGCGGGAGGGGGAGGATCCAGTTGTTGTGGTTTACGTTGGGACTAACAACATAGGCAAGACTTGGGTGGAGGACCTGTTTGGGGATTACGAAGGACTAGGCAGGAAATTGAAGCACAGGTCCTCAAGGGTCATAATCTCCGGATAACTGCCCGAGCCACGTGCCAATTAGCATAGGGACAAGAAAATTAGGCAAGTAAACACATAGCTAAGGGATTGGTGTGGGAAAGAGGGATTCCACTTCATGGGGCATTGGCATCAGTTTTGGAACGGGGGGATCTGTACCATTGGGACAGTCTCCACCTGAACTGATTAGGTACCAATGTTCTAGCGAAGAGGATAAATAGGGTGGTCAGTAGGACCTTAAACTTCTGAGTTTGGGGGAAGGGAAAGTGAAAGCTACAGGGAGTATGGTGTTAAATGGAAAGATAAGCAGCAGGATAGCATGTGTCCAGGCGGATTTAAAATTGAGGCAGACTGGGAATGCAAAAAAAAGCAAGGATAACTTAGGACATCATATGACTTCCAATGTCTCTAATGATAAGAAAGTTAGCATTAAGGCACTTTACCTGAATGCTCGTAGCAATCATAACAAAGCAGATGAACTAATGGCACAGATCATAGTGAATGATTATGATGTGGTAGGCATCACAGAGACTTGGTTACAGGGAGGTCAGGACTGGCAGTTAAACCTCCAAGGATTTTCAACTTATCGAAAAGACAGGGAGGTCGGCAGAGGGGATGGGGTTGCCTTGTTAGTTAAGAACAAAATTAAATCTATGGCACTGAATGACATAGCGTCAGATGATGTGGAGTCTGTGTGCGTGGAATTGCGGAAACACAAAGGCAAAAAAACCATAATTGGAGTTGTGTACAGACCTCCTAACAGTAGTCAGGACCAGGGACGCAACATGTACCGGGAAATAGAGAAGGCATGTCAGAAAGGCAAGGTCACAGTGATCGTGGGAGACTTCAATATGCAGGTGGACTGGGTAAATAATGTTGCCAGTGGATCCAAAGAAAGGGAATTCATGGAATGCTTACAGGATGGCTTTTTGGAACAGCTTGTCATGGAGCCCACAAGGGAGCAGGCTATTCTGGACCTAGTGCTTTGCAATGAACCAGACTTTATACAAGATCTTAAAGTAAGTGAACCCTTAGGAAGCAGCGATCATAATATGGTAGAGTTCAGTCTGGAGTTTGAAAGAGAGAAGGCAAAATCGGATGTAATGGTGTTACAGTTAAATAAAGGTAATTATGAGGGCATGAGAGAGGAACTGACAAAAATAGACTGGAAGCAGAGGCTAGCGAGGAAGACAGTAGAGCAAAAATGGCAGGGGTTTGTGGGTATAATTGAGGAAGATTATCCCCAAGAAAAGAAAGATTATCCAGGGAGGGATTAGACAGCCATGGCTGACAAAGGAAGTCAGGAAATGTATTAAAGAAAAAAGAGAGATCCTATAAAGTGGCCAAGAACAGTGGGAAATCAGAAGATTGGGAAGGCTACAAAAACAAACAGAGGATAACAAAGAGAGTAATAAGAAAGGAGAGGATCAAATATGAAGGTAGGCTAGCCAGTAATATTAGAAATGATAGTAAAAGTTTCTTTCGATACATAAGAAACAAACGACAGGCAAAAGTAGACATTGGGCCACTTCAAACTGATGCTGGGAGCCTAGTGATGGGAGATAAGGAAATAACAGGAGAACTTAACAAGTACTTTGCGTCAGTTTTCACAGTGGAAGACATGAGTAATATCCCAACAATTAAAGGGAGTCAGGGGACTGAGTTGAGTATGGTTGTCATTACAAAAGAGATAGTGCTAGAAAAGCTAAAAAGTCTTAAAATTGATAAATCTCCTGGCCCCGATGGGATACATCCTAGAGTTCTGAGAGAGGTGGCTGAGGAAATAGTGGAGGCATTGGTTGAGATCTTTCAAGAGTCATTGGAATCAGGGAAAGTCCCGGTTGATTGGAAGATCACTGTTCTAACCCCATTGTTCAAGAAAGGATCAAGACAAAAGATGGAAAATTATAGGCCAATTAGCCTAACCTCAGTTGTTGGTAAAATTCTAGAATCCATCATTAAGGATGAGGTTTCTAAATTCTTAGAAGAGCAGAGTCTGATTAGAACAAGTCAACATGGATTTAGTAAGGGGAGGTCATGCCTGACAAACCTGTTGGTATTCTTTGAAGAGGTGACAAGTAGGTTAGACCAGGGAAACCCAGTGGATGTGGTCTATCTAGACTTCCAAAAGGCCTTTGATAAGGTGCCACACGGGAGGCTGCTGAGCAAGGTGAGGGCCCATGGTGTTCGAGGTGAGCTACTGGGATGGATTGAGGATTGGCTGTCTGACAGAAGGCAGAGAGTTGGGATAAAAGGTTCTTTTTCGGAATGGCAGCCAGTGACGAGCGGTGTCCTGCAGGGTTCAGTGTTGGGGCCACAGCTGTTCGCATTATATATTAATGATCTGGATGAAGGGACTGGGGAAATTCTAGCGAAGTTTGCGGATGATACGAAGTTAGGTGGACAGGCAGGTAGTACTGAGGAAGTGGGGAGGCTACAGAAGGATCTGGACAGTTTGGGAGAGTGGTCCAGGAAATGGCTGATGGAATTCAACGTGAACAAATGCGAGGTCTTGCACTTTGGCAAAAAGAATAAAAGCACAGACTACTTTTTAAATGGTGAGAAAATTCATAAAGCCAAAGTACAAAGGGATCTGGGAGTGCTAGTCGAGGATTCTCTAAAGGTCAACATGCAGGTTGAGTCTGTGATTAAGAAAGCGAATGCAATGTTGTCACTTATCTCAAGAGGGTTGGAATATAAAAGCACCGTTGTGCTGCTGAGACTTTATAAAGCTTTGGTTAGGCCCCATTTGGAGTACTGTGTCCAGTTTTGGTCCCCACACCTCAGGAAGGACATACTGGCACTGGAACGTGTCCAGCGGAGATTCACACGGATGATCCCTGGAATGGTTGGTCTCACATATGAGGAACGGCTGAGGATCCTGGGATGGTATTCATTGGAGTTTAGAAGATTAAGGGGAGACTTAATAGAGACGTACAAGATAATACATGGCTTGGAAAGGGTGGACGCTAGGAAATTGTTTCCGTTAGGTGAGGAGACTAGGACCCGTGGACACAGCCTTATAATTAGAGGGGGTAAATTCAGAACAGAAATGCAGAGACATTTCTTCAGCCAGAGTGTGGTGGGCCTGTGGAATTCATTGCCGCAGAGTACAGTGGAGGCCGGGATGCTAAATGTCTTCAAGGCAGAGATTGATAGATTCTTGTTGTCTTGAGAAATTAAGGGCTACGGGGAGAATGCGGGTAAATGGAGTTGAAATGCCCATCAGCCATTTCCTAAAAATTGATAAATCTCCTGGCCCTGATGGGATACATCCTAGAGTTCTGAGAGAGGTGGAGTGGACTCGCTGGGCCGAATGGTCTTACTTCCACTCCTATGTCTTATGATCTTATGATCTTATGGTCTTATGGTCATTTGTGTATTCTGCATTATCCTGGAAGAAAAGCTGAAGAGTAAAGACATTTGGTGCCTGAGACATGAAAATGGAACACTGTATTGAACTGCAGCAACTTTCAGTAAATTGTAGCAAAAATAAACAGAAGCTTTAAATGATTTAAAGTGATTTCAAACATTGCTCTTACTGGTCCCTGCCAAGTCTCACTCTGAGCAATGGAGTATGTTCTATTCTTTTATAGTAGAATGTGATTGGAATGATTCTGTCGTTCATGATTCACCAATAAGCTCACATGACATTTTCAGGTTGCTTTTCAATACATTTTGGTCTAAGTTTGAAATAGGAAGATCAAGGGTGCAATGAATATTCCAGGGAAATCAGGGTTTCTATCAGTTATAGCTCCAATGCCCACATCTCTCAAGTGCCAGCCATTCACTCTTTCATTATTTATAGTCCTGTGGCCGTGGTGTTTATTTGCATAAGAACTAAAGTAACATTTTCATTTCATTGAAAGTGTGCATTAATATTATTTTCTATTAGGGTTCATATAACATTTGTGCATTGAAGGAGTAATTGCCGTTATGTTTAGATGGCATTAATAGTCAACATTACTGCTACATAGCTAGTAATGTTGTAAGTGTTTTGAACAATTTTCCACAGTTGACCCTTAACAAGATCTAATCAAGTGCAAAGTGGCATTTTTCCCACGTTTATAGTTCAGTGATGATCTTTTAAAGGGTGAGAATTCCTTGAAGTGTCAGATATAGATAAGCAGCTTGTTAAAAATTTCCACACGAGATTTTATTGCATCTGCTTTTTCACAAAACAAAAGCAATAGCCCTTTATTTTTAGAAATGTTACAATTTCAGGCTGTGGGCACACATCTGATCATTTGATTAAAATGAATGGCGGAGCAGGCACAAAGGACTAAATGGCCAATTCCAGATCCTCGTTTCTATGCCTGTGTTTCTATACAGCCATTTAAACTGTGCTTTTGTCAGCTAGTGTTGTTTCGGGGCTTCATTTTGTATATAAGGTCTTTTTTTTTAGGAAATGCATTCTGGCTTCATTTATGCATATTATGTTGTACTAATTTACATTCTGTATCGTCTCAGAAATTAATACTTTCTTTGCATGTTGTGACTTTACATTTAATGGAGCAGTGAAGATTTTTGAGGATATTGGTGTCTTCTTCGAATTTCCCTCTGTGTCAGTCCAAATCCCTCATGCGGAAAGGTGGTGCTATTATGTGACTCATCACCTAATTAAGGAGATAGTGAAAATGAAAAAGGAGCACCTGCAAACCAAAGTGGTAACTGCTGAAAATCAAATCAAGAAAATTTGAAGAGGAGCCCTTAGGGGAAAAAGAAATAATTCTTTGACCTCTGTTTACCTCCCACAATCTCTAACAACCTAATGAAGGTAAATTGCCAGGACCACACTAAGCATGTCCTCAGGTTGATTGGTGTACTGAGATTTCATGTTGTCTCTTTTAAGCTCCCGTTTAGATTTCAATTTAAAAATATCCAGCAGCACAACTATGTGCATAAACAAGATAAAGGTTAGTTTATTGCTATGATTATACAAGTAATAGTGACAAGGATAGTAGCTTAAAAAATGATAAGTAAGTAAGGAATGAAGATACTTGCAAAGGTCGAAGTAAGATCCGTCTATTAGTTACTTGCTTGAAGATTCTTGCTCACATTGGAGTGATTGGATCATCTAAGACAGAATTTAGCATCTGCAATAACTTCTATCCTCAAGTTATTAGAGATTGCTCCCTTAGACGGACTGAGCATGTCAGCAGGATTTGGGAGAGAGAGGATATTTCTATTCCTCAGTAGTTCCACAGTTATGGTGCTTGCAGATTGCCTGCAATCTTTTGCTAGTACAGCTGTTGGTTTCTAAATACCTTCTCACGTTCCCTTTGGCTAAGAACCCTGTTTGATATTTTTCGGAGCTGTTCCTGAGGATTTTATCTAAAATGGTTGTTCACAGTCTGTGTTACACAGAGTAAAACTTAAAATGGCGTCTGTACCAACTGTCTAATCATGCTTCTGTTTTAGGTATTTACCCGATGTGCATGCATCTCAGGAATGTATAAACAATCTCTTCACTCGACTTTGAAGGTGACCGCAGGAATTCCGTTGCCCTGATCTAAATGTATCCCTCAACCAATTTGATTTTTAAAAATATCTAGTGTGGCCACAAAGAGAAATAGAACATATTGTTACTGGACCAAGCAAACCAGAAGCTGAGACTATTCTTCATAGAATTTCAACTCACTTAATAAATCTGGCATTAAAAGCTAATCTAATAATTACCCTGGCAGTATTGTCAATTGTCATTTAAAAAAAGGGCTTTCCATTGATCTTGAGGGAAGGAAACCTGCTCTGGCCTACATTAACTGCAGATCCACAGCAGGAAATGGCCAAGTAAGCCATTTGGTTCTGTATAACCAGAACAAAGTTTGAAGAAAGGAATGAAATTGGATCGACCAAGGCATTGAAAAAGATGTATTAACTGCTCGTTAGCCTTGTAAGAAGTTTTCAGGCTATGTTTTAGATTTAAACTTCACAACCGAGACCTGTCACAAACCATTGTTTACTTTGAATGCTACAAAATGGGTAAGCTGTTAAATTAGCTTTGTTGGCTGAATGGCTGGTTTGTGATGCAGAGAGATGCCAGCAGTATGGGCTCAGTTTCCACACTGTCTGGGGTTACCATGAAGAGACCTCCTTCTCCTTTTCTGACGTGTGTGGTAATCCCCGGGAAAAATCACCAGCAGTTGTCTCTACCATGTGAAAGAGCAGTCCTGTAGGCTGGTAAGACTATGGTGACTTTACCTAAAAAACTAGCAAAAAATTGCCAAGAGTACAGAGATTTTGTTAGAAATTCAGGTGATTTGGTGTTATCACCAAATACATCAAATCATGGCAGTCGCATTGTCCCATATTCCTTTTGAAAAGCCATATCAAAATGACATACATTTTGTTGACAATGTGGAGACCTATACTTCATTGACCACAAAATATCCACCTGCAACAACATACGGGTTGAATGAAATTAAAGGCTCAAGAAGTATGTAAAAAAAGTGCTCAAATCCATGTGTACTGCATCAAAGGATGGCTAGAAAGTGTTACAATAATCCTATTCTAAGGTAATACTTTGAGGTATAAATGCATTTCATCCTCAACTGGTCTGGCCCACACTTGACTGCAGATCCACAGCAATGTGGTTGACTTTTAAATGCCCTCTGAAATGGCCTTGCAAGCCAATTGGTTGGAAACAACTGCGACAAAGTCTAATAAAAGGAATGAAACTGGATGGACCAAGGCATTAAAAAACAATTATTTACTACAATTTAGGCTTGTGAAAAGTTTAGACAAAATCTTTTGGAATTCAAGGGGAAGACATTTCTTACAGTAATTAACTGTTATTTCAGATTGAGGTTGGATGTCCACATGATCCCCCTTAGTAGCTGTCATTCTAAAAGAAGTTCTGCTAATACAACTTTGCACATCCAGTTATCTCAGGTAAAGTCCCATAGTTTGCTAATGAATGTTTCAAGCAGTTCACAGAATCCCATGGGTTTGTCAACATGACTATTTCACCCAGATACCCCACAAGCTAATGTTGAGGCTGAAAGAACATAAGAGCATAACAACTAGGACCAGGAGCAGGAGCAGGAGCAATTCAGCCTGCTTCACTGTTTGATACACTATCTTGTCATGGCCTCAACTTTACTTTCCTGTATGTAATGCTACTCCTGTACTTCTCCATAACATTTCAACCCATTACTAATTACAACTCTGTCTACTTCCTCCTTAAATTTACTCAGTATCCCAGCAGCCTCCACATTCTGGGGTAGTGAGCTCCACAGATTCACAAACCTTTGGGAGAAACTTTCCCTATCTCTCTGTTTTAAATCTGCTACCCTTTATCCTTAAACTATGACTTATGTTCTATATTGCCCACATGAGGAAGTATCCTTTCAATGTCTACTTTGTCAATCCTCTTTGGCATCTTATATACTTTAATTAGATCTTCTGTCATTGTTCTAAATTCCAGAAATTGTAGACCTCATCTACTGAATGTCTCTTCATAAGACAAGCTTCTTATTTCTGGAATCAATCCAATGAACCTCCTTTGAACTGCCTCTAACACAACTCATCCCTCCTCAAGTAAGGGGACTAAAATTGTATGCAGTACTCCTGATTCAGTTTCACCAATGTCTTAATGCAGTCACAGCAATCAATGCTAAAATTCCATTTGCAATTACAGTAGCGCCTCGACATATGAACGACCCCGTTCATAAACAAATCGGTTTACGAACAGGATTGTACGTAAAATTTTGCTTCAACATACATACGAAATTCAAGGTATGATCGAAGGTACGAACGCAAAAAGCCCATGTGCGACCACGTGCTTTCATTGTTCTGCTTTGCTACGCGCACTTTGAATGCAAAAGCGCTCAGGCCCCGCGTGATCTCATTCAGTTCGTCTTTGGCGCGCGCGCTGTGAACATCGTTCGTTGCTATGTCCAAGCATTCTTACGCTTTTTTTTTGCTTTTTGCATTAGATTAGCCCTCATTATAGCTCCCAAGAAAGTGAATAGTGGTAGTGATAGTGGTGTTAAGAACCCTAAACGTATTACTATGGAAACGAAGAAGGAAATAATAGCTAAACACGAGAATGGTGCTTGCCTATCTGATCTTGCTAAGCAGTATGACATGGCGAAACGGATCAATTGAAATTACATTAATTCAAATGGGAAAAATTGATTCAGTTTGCGAACTTTTCGGTTCGCGAACCAGATCCCGGAATGGATTAAGTTCGTAAGTCGAGGCAGTACTGTATTAGTTTTCTGAGATTTATGCCTAAGGATACCCAGATCCCTCGACACTGAAGTACTCTGAAGTTTCTGTTCATTTAAATAATAGGTTATTTTTCTATTCTTCCAACCAAACTGGGTAACATCACACTTATACAGACCTTGTGCAAGAAAAATGACAATGGCTCAGATATCCCCAGTACCACTGAAATTGATTCAACTGACAGTAATCTTGCTTAAATTATAAACTTGCTTGTCGGCACCATCTCTTGCCAAGGTTCAGAGTCGGGCCTGTCCCGGATATATCTTTCAGATGAAACCAAAGAGAAGTCTACTCAGTGCAGGAGGAGCATTACAAGTCATTGCCTTTTTTCAGTTACTGCTGTATTTCAGCAGTTAAATGTCCCAAAGGCATTTTGACATCAACCGAGAAAAGGTGTGTGAGATGAGTGAGGGTGTAGAGTGTCAGGTGGTTAAGGTGGTAGAGGACTAAGTGAGCTGGAGATTGGGTCTTTTGGTGCAGTGGTGTTGCCCCTAGCAGAACAGGCTGAGTCAGGTGTCAAGAGCTGAAAATGTGTTGCTGGAAAAGCGCAGCAGGTCAGGCAGCATCCAAGGAACAGGAGAATCGACGTTTCGGGCATCAGCCCTTCTTCAGGGATGAGGAAAGTGTGTCCATCAGGCTAATATAAAAGGTAGGGAGGAGGGACTTGGGGGAGGGGCGTTGGGAATGCGATAGATGGAGGGAGGTCAAGGTGAGGGTGATAGGCCAGAGTGGGGTGGGGGGCGGAGAGGTCAGGAAGGAAATTGCAGGTTAGGAAGGCGATCCTGAGTTCGTGGGATTTGACTGAGACAAGGTGGGGAGAGGGGAAATGAGGAAACTGGAGAAATCTGAGTTCATCCCTTGTGGTTGGAGGGCTCCCAGGCGGAGGATGAGGCACTCTTCCTCCAACCGGCGTGTTGCCATGGTCTGGCGATGGAGGAGTCCAAGGACCTGCACGTCCTTGGTGGAGTGGGAGGGGGAGTTGAAGTGTTGGGCTACGGGGTAGTTGGGTTGGTTGGTCCGGGTGTCCCAGAGGTGTTCTCTGAAACGTTCCGCAAGTAGGCGGCCTGTTTCCCACACCTCTGGGACACCCGGACCAACCAACCCAACCACCCCGTAGTCCAATACTTCAACTCCCCCTCCCACTCCAACAAGGACATGCAGGCCCGTGGACTCCTCCATCGCCAGACCATGGCAACATGACGGTTGGAGGAAGAGTGCCTCATCTTCCGCCTGGGAACCCTCCAACCACAAGGGATGAACTCAGATTTCTCCAGTTTCCTCATTTTCCCTCCCCCCACCTTGTCTCAGTCAAATTCCTTGAACTCAGCACCGCCTTCCTAACCTGCAATTTTCTTCCTGACCTCTCCGTCCCCACCCCACTCCGGCCTATCACCCTCACCTTGACCTCCCTCCACCTATCGCATTCCCAACGCCCAAGTCCCTCCTCCCTACCTTTTATATTAGCCTGCTGGACACACTTTCCTCATTCCTGAAGAAGGGCTGATGCCCGAAACGTCGATTCTCCTGTTCCTTGGATGCTGCCTGACCTGCTGCGCTTTTCTAGCAACACATTTTCAGCTCTGATCTCCAGCGTCTGCAGTCCTCACTTTCTCCTCGAGTCAGGTGTCAATTCCAGCAGTACTGAGTCAAGTCAGGGATGGTGTCGGGTAAGGGGTTTATCAGGGAGTGTGGATATCACGTCAAGGGGAGTTTGGGATTGGGAGGTGTAATTGGGAGCCTAAGTGGTGAGTCAACAGTTCAAGTTAATAGTTACCCAGGAGCTAAAGTGTGTTTTTACTCCTCTAACTTTTCCTAAAAACTATTAAGAATTCTCTAATTTTATTGGTAGCTTTAAAAGCTTTCCAGATCCAGGGAAATTGCCCTGAAAACATGATTTTCCTTCACAATTTTCATAAAGTTTGCTACGTCAGGAATTTTGAATGATCTCCAATTTACACTGCTCCAACAACTCTTTGATATCTGGGCCAATATTAGCTTGGAATGGGGAGTTGTCATTCCAAACATCTCCAGAATGATTTGGCACCATGTGAACTTCTAATGAATAGAATAGAATAGAGTATCCTTTTATTGTCATATGTACTCCATTGAAGTACAGTGAAAGACTTTTACAATTTCTGCCTTCTTATAGCGATACCTTAGGTACAAGTACCTAGGTCCAATTCTTGGATACAGTAATGAAATAATACAGCATTACTTTTCGGAGTTGAAAAATAAGTTAAAAATAGGATACCATTAGAGGGTTGACATTAAAGTAAGGTAGGAAATTTCAAATAGATATTACATCATAGCAGCTCAGTGTAATGACATCACACGTGGTCTGATCACCCATGCCAGACCCCAGTCCAACAGCTGTCTCCACTCCAAGCTTTCAGTCCACTCCCTACCAGCCCTCAGCTACTCCAAGGGATGTGCCAGATAAGCCTCCCCCCCACGCTGGTCTCCACCTGGGGCTAGCAGCCCTGCATGCTGCTCCGGGGCTCACTGCTCCAGAGACTTGCTACCATCAACCTGCCGCTGCTCCAGGATTCAGCTCCAGTGCTAAGGGGAAAGAAAAAGAAAAAAAGAGAGGTAAAGAAACAAAAGAAAGAAAAAAAACAGGTGTACCAGAGGAGCTCTGGCAGGAGTGTATTACACTGTCGTCATCTTGAAGAAGACTACAGACTCCACTTCGGTCTTCTCCACACAATTATGCCATGGTTCAAGATGGCAGATTTAGAGAAAGTAAGATAAAGGAGAATGACTACTGTGCCAATCAAATCAGAAATTATAGACATGGTATAGAGTACATAACTGAACAGAATTCCAGAAAGTATGGATTCATGGCAAAATCATGAAGGCCAAGTTCTAAAAAACAAAACTGCATCCTCAATCTTATCTTATGCAGACTAAAAATGTAATAGTGAGAAGAAACAGGTGCTTATTACGTTCTACAAGTCGAAGACCATCAGTGGAATGGAGCAGTTATTTAGAAGACAGGAAGATGATTTAAACAGTAAATTGGTACTATGATGAATGGAGATAGTGAGAACTGCAGATGCTGGAGAGTCAGAGAGGTCAAAGAGTGAAGCTGGAAAAAGCACAGCAGTTCAAGCAGCGTCAGAGGAGGGGAGTCGATGTTTCAGGTCGGAACTTTTCATCAGGACTGGGGGAAGGGAAGGGGACTGAGAAATAAATAGAGGGAAGGGGGAGAGGCTGGGGTAAAGGTGGATGGGATAATGATAGGTGAATGCTGGTTAGAGGTGGCTGTGATTGGTCAGTGGAAAGGAAGGAGTGGATAAGTGTGAAGGAAGATAAACAGATAAGGTCAGGCTAAGGGGGTAGGGTGGAGAGGGAGGGTTGTGCCTGAGATTAGGTGGGGGTGGCGGGGAGGTGGGAAGATTTGGAAGCAGGTGAACTATGTGTTAAGGCCATACGGTTGTAAGCTCGTAAGGCAGAAAATGAGGTGTTCTTCCTCCAGTTTGCCTGTGGCCTTGTGTTGACAGTGGAGGAGGCCCAGGATGGACATGATATCAGGGGAGTAGGAGGGGATGTTGAAATGGATGGCAGCTAGAAGGTAGGGTTGATTGGAAGGTATGGACCTTAAATGTTTCCTGAACCATTTCCTGAACCGTTTGCGCTCGGTCTCTCTAGTGTAGATGAGACCACATCAGGGGCAACAAATGCAATAAATCAGGTTAGAGGAAATGCACAGGAATCTCTGCTGGACTTGGAGTGATTCTTTGGGACCATGGACAGAGGTGAGGGGGGAGGTGTAGGGTCAGAGGAAGGTTCCAGCTGTGGAGGAGGGTTGCTTGGGAGTATGGACTTAATGAGGGAGGTGTGGAGGGAACAATCCCTATGAAAAGCGGATAGGGGTGTGGAGGGAAATAACATTTTGATGGTGAGGTTAGACTGCAGGTGGCAGAAGTGGCTTCCTTCCCATCTATCTGCTCCACCCTTTCCACTGATCAATCACAGCCACCTCCCACCTGCATCCACTTATCGACACTCTTTCCCCCAGCCCCATGTATTTAATAGTCTAACTTTTCCTGAGTAATTATTTTACTCAATTTCATCAGAAAGATCCAAAGTCTCCAACTTTTATGGAGACTTTTGCCGGGTTCCAGTCATACAAGAACAGCCCAGAGGAAATTTCACTTTCCTGGTCAATTCCTCCAGTGTGCTATGCTGGAGATTCTACTGGGCTGCATACGCAATTCCCATCTATGCTGTCAAATTGATTGTTTAGCCAGTGGAAAATTTGTCTCACTGTACATATTATGCAGTTGCTGAACGTGTTCCCATTTGAAAACTTGTTGAATAAGAAGAAGAAAATCTGAGACAAAAGGTTATGTTTAAGCACCACTTCAGGATTTGAATGTGAAAAATTAAACTGAACTCCAGTGCAGTAATGGAGTATTGCACTGTTAAAGATGCTATCTTTGGATGAAATGTTAAACCAAAACCCATCTGCTCTCTCGGGGGGACATTAAATAACAGTAGCACCATTCTGATGAAGAATAAAAAAGTTAATTTCACACAGATTATCTGATTTATATTGCATTTTTGGAGCCTTTGCCATGCGCAAATTGGCTGCCACATCTCATCCATTACAACAGTAATTAACACTTCAAAAGAGTACTGCATTAGCAATGAGGTGCATCGAGATGCCCTGATGTTGTGAAAAGCATTATACAAAGGCAAATCTTTCTTTTGATGTTTCACCATGAAAAAACACAATGGTTTGTGCTTTCGCACCAATGAATGGTCAGAGCCAGCAAGTTCAGGCAGATGAGCTGTTTTTGATTAAGAGTCCTAAGATCTGAAATACTAAACTTCTCTGTTTTTCCACAAATATTGTCTGACTTATTACACATTTCCAATATTTTCTGTTTGTATCTGAGTTTGTCAGTTTCAGTAATGCTATGTCCGCTGCTGTTAACCGTTAATTTCATATACATCCTCAACAGCTATGTGTAGAATTAGGCTGTTAGATCATTTCTTTTCAAAACAGAACCCTCCAAATATAAATATGGAACTCTTATCACAGTGTGAGTGTTATAGTAAAATATTAACATGTTTTCAATGGCTATAGATAGAATATATGCATTTTAAAATTCATTTTTGTAAATTTGTATTCTTAGTCAACCATATAAATCATACGACAAATCATCAGTCTTAATCCAGTTTCATACACTTAATGAGATAGAAAATATTATTGTTAAAATCAAAGATATATTTTTCAGAAAAAAACAGAATGGTTGGTGCCCTGCATGTTGCATGTTTCTGGAGCACAATTTTGTATAGAAATAGTATTGGTAATGGGATAAAAACAGAACAATGTCTAAGAGGGGGTTCAGTCAAGTTCCATCCATTTTCCTCAAGGTGAAAATTCACTGCATTATTTACATAGCGCGATTCAATTACATCTGCCCTTACAACACGTATCTTTAGATTTTCTAATTGGTAAAAGTATACTGAACAAAAACTGCAGTTCTTTTCATCATTTTGCAATGATTAATGGTTGCTGCCAAAGATTAAAGTTGACACAAAAGAATTTATTTACAAATCACACATCAGTGTTGTCATTATCCATCGTGTAGTATGGACTTCAGGTTCCACAATTAATCATAAAGCAGAGTAAATGTTGCGCTGTTGAAATTAGTTCTGCCATATGAAACGTGTTTACACAGCGAAGGTAATAATGTGGGTTTATTTTTGCTTTCAGTGCTATTTCATTTATAAATGTTAAAGCCAGATGTACTTGTTTATGAGGCAGAAAAATTGAAATTATATTAACTGAGTTCTTTAATATGCTGTTGGCACATTGCTAATGGCTTTGATTCTTAATGGTCTAATCTTCAGTTTTAATCATCTCATTTAAACTATGGCAGTTTGAATGAGTTGTATCCCTCATATGCTGTTCATGCTCAGAAATAGGGAATGCTGTTAGTTACAAAAGAAACAGGAAGACAAATAACATGTAGGTTTCTCCGATTGAAAAATCATTTTATGAAAAGCTAATGTAGGATTGTGCCTATTAAAAAGTTTAATGCCTTTAATAAGGCAAAACACTGTCTGCATCCAGCTGAGCATATTTTATCTTGCAAACGGATTAAGATAGCAGCTAAAATAGTAAATGGAAATAGTAAAATCTGTGCCAAACCAGATGTTTGCAGTAAAATATTCCTGAATTCTGGTCCATTGGAGTATAAGTGAGACCAGGCTTACTTATGCTGAAAATGTGTTGCTGGAAAAGCACAGCAGGCTGAAGCAGCCTTCTTCAGGCTGAAGAAGGGCTCATGCCCGAAACGTCGATTCTCCTGCTCCTTGGATGCTGCCTGACCTGCTGCGCTTTTCCAGCAACACATTTTCAGCTCTGATCTCCAGCATCTGCATTCCCACTTTCTCCTCCAGGCTTACTTATGGACAAGATTGAGAACTAAACATTGACAGCTGCAATGTATTTAGGAGGATATGGATGCAGAATGGAAAGAAGATATGAAACAAGGATGTTGATCAGGGATAATGGGTGGAATGTTTTGCTTTTCTCGGGAGCAAGCAGCAAACTAGGTAAGGACATTTACATATATGAGAGACCATAAATCTGATTCCTACAAGAATTAAAGTTTGCAGCTCAGCCGTTGGAGTTTAAAGGCAAGTCAACCTTACCAATAGCAGGACCTTTTACGTGCATGTCCATGTCATTCAAGCTCATTAAAAGGCCATTTTACCAGAATTAAGTTCCCCTTCCCAATTAAATTTCCCATGGGTGAGCTTTAAGTACCTTCTGATTCCTGACTTGAAAGAGGCTTGCAGATGAGATACTGTACATATTGGACAGTGTTTTGTCCACTTTTGAAATGTTAATCTATGCAGGCCATAGGTGGGGATCAGTCGTGGTCATCTACACTGCATGTATTGCAGTGGATGACTGAGGTCAGGAAGTTAGTGTGTAATAGAAACAGAGAGGTAAAAACAATAACTGCAGATTCTGGAAACCAAATTCTGGATTAGTGGTGCTGGAAGAGCTCAGCAGTTCAGGCAGCATCCAACGAGCAGCGAAATCAACGTTTCGGGCAAAAGCCCTTCATCAGGAATAAAGGTAGTGAGCCTGAAGCATGGAGAGATAAGCTAGAGGAGAGTGGGGGTGGGGAGAGAGTAGCATAGAGTACAATGGGTGAGTGGGGGAGGAGATGAAGGTGATAGGTCAGGGAGGGGAGGGTGGAGTGGATAGGTGGAAAAGGAGCTAGGCAGGTCGGACAAGTCCGGACAAGTCAAGGGGACAGTGCTGAACTGGAAGTTTGAAACTAGGATGAGGTGGGGGAAGGGGAAATGAGGAAGCTGTTGAAGTCCACATTGATGCCCTGGGGTTGAAGTGTTCCGAGGCAGAAGATGAGGCGTTCTTCCTCCAGGTGTCTGGTGGTGAGGGAGCGGCGGTGAAGGAGGCCCAGGACCTCCATGTCCTCGGCAGAGTGGGAGGGGGAGTTGAAATGTTGGGCCACGGGGCGGTTTGGTTGATTTGTGCGGGTGTCTCGGAGATGTTCCCTAAAGCGCTCTGCTAGGAGGCTCCCAGTCTCCCCAATGTAGAGGAGACCACATCGGGAGCAACGGATACAATAAATGATATTAGTGGATGTGCAGGTAAAACTTTGATGGATGTGGAAGGCACCTTTAGGGTCTTGGATGCAGATGAGGGAGGAGGTGTGGGCACAGGTTTTACAGTTCCTGCGGTGGCAGGGGAAAGTGCCAGAATGGGAGGGTGGGTCACCACTACCAGGGATATATTTCCCTCCCCACCCCTTTCCGCCTTCCACAAAGACCGTTCCCTCCATGACTACCTGGTCAGGTCCACACCCCCCTACGACCCACCCTCCCATTCTGGCACTTTCCCCTGCCACCGCAGGAACTGTAAAACCTGTGCCCACACCTCCTCCCTCACCTCTATCCAAGGCCCTAAAGGAGCCTTCCACATCCATCAAAGTTTTACCTGCACATCCACTAATATCATTTATTGTATCCGTTGCTCCCGATGTGGTCTCCTCTACATTGGGGAGACTGGGTGCCTCCTAGCAGAGCGCTTTAGGGAACATATCCAAGACACCCGCACCAATCAACCAAACCACCCCGTGGCCCAACATTTCAACTCCTCCTCCCACTCTGCCGAGGACATGGAGGTCCTGGGCCTCCTTCACCGCCGCTCCCTCACCACCAGACGCCTGGAGGAAGAACGCCTCATCTTCCGCCTCGGAACACTTCAACCCCAGGGCATCAATGTGGACTTCAACAGTTTCCTCATTTCCCCTTCCCCCACCTCATCCTAGTTTCAAACTTCCAGTTCAGCACTGTCCCCTTGACTTGTCTGGACTTGTCGGACCTGCCTAGCTCCTTTTCCACCTATCCACTCCACCCTCTCCTCCTTGACCTATCACCTTCATCCCCTCCCCCACTCACCCATTGTACTCTATGCTACTCTCTCCCCACCCCCACTCTCCTCTAGCTTATCTCTCCACGCTTCAGGCTCACTGCCTTTATTCCTGATGAAGGGCTTTTGCCCAAAACGTCGATTTCGCTGCTCGTTGGATGCTGCCTGAACTGCTGTGCTCTTCCAGCACCACTAATTCAGAATGTAATGGAAACAGGTCAAGGAGGCTGGCCAAGGGTAGAAGTTTGGTCAAGGGATGCAGGCTAACCGGGCAGGGTGGGAGATCTAGTATGTCTCGCTTAAGACACCTATTCTGACAGCCTGAATTATGCTCCTGGCTTACAGGAAATAAAACTTTGTCTGGGTACCCTTCACAGTTGGTTCTTAAGATCACAGTGGGTGTGTTAACTTTCTACCTCCCCAGAACAATATTCCCCATGTTCTGAGTGGATATCATGATCAGCTCATTTGTGACAAAAGAATGGTCTGTGAACTACAGATTTGTATAGTTCATTTAGCTATCAAGTGTTTCAATTTAAAAATAACCAACAACAATGCTTTAGCCTTAAATAATATCAAATACTAGTTAATTACTCAACTGTAGCTTCAGATTATTGTGACAATTATTAGCTAAAATATTGAAATAATGATTAAAAGTAGTTATGGATAAAAGATAACTACAAAGATGAGAACAAGATCAGTTTGTTATCATTGCAGATCTATAATTTGCTTGAAGATTCTCATTGCAAAGTGAAGGGTTTGAAAATTTCAAATCAAAATTTATTTACTGTGATGGCCTTTGTTCTCAAATAGTTGAAGGTTTCTTCCAGAGTTGAGCAGAACAGGTTTTAGGGGGATATGAAGGCTCCTTTGTTTAACCTTCTATTACACTGCAAGTTGTGATTTTGATAGCTGTTTAGTACATCCATTTATTAACAAAGGATTTACTATTCCTTGCCTACTTGGAGTAATTCTTAATTGCTATCTCACAGTCTGTATAATCACAAGTAAAGCAAAATGGCTGCTGTGTTAATTTCAAAAATGCCATTCTTCCACCAGCCAAAGACATTAATTATGCTAGAATTCCCTGTAGTGTCTTCCAGTCTCCTTTCTCTCAGAAGCTATGTATTTATTACAACTTAAGACAGAATCATTGTGTTGTTCGAGGGTTGATCAAATTCTAAATGCCTCTCCCCTTATGATTGATTCTTAAGATAACACATCAGTCTACCTGGTTTTTGGCTGCAGTAAATCAACAAGAGCTGTCAAGTGTCTTCTGGGAGCCTTCTTATAAGAAAACAGCAGATTAGCTTTCTTTACAAAGTATAAAATGCAATGTATATACAGTTGTGACAGTAATGCACTGAGAACTATGTAATCCTGTGAAGAAAACCAACCTATCCTCAAGCAGAAGTGAAGCTAATGTCTACACACATCACTTACCTGAGTCTGCATAATGGAATATTCAAGCCAATGTTACAAATTGCTATAGAGAACTTCACCTGTGAAGCACCTTGGGACATTCTTTCACATGAAATGTGCTAGCAGCATTCAATTCATTGTTATGAAATATATACCGGATGCCTTCTCTCTTTCCTCCTTTAAGATGCTCCTTAAAATCTATCTGCCTTTTTGGCAAAGATTATTGTCTCACTCTAATCTGTGGTTCCATGTAAAAATCCAATTTCTAACATTCCTGTGAAGCATCTTGTAATAATTTATTACTTTAATGGCACTATCTTTAAAATAAGTTATTTTCCTTATATCACATATCTAGAGATGTATTGTGAGGTGAAATTTGACACCAGTGAGATAAATAGGCAATACAGGCTGATGACCAAAAGCTTGGTCACTGAGATAAGCTTTAAAGAACGTTAAAGAGGGAAAGAATGATCTTGAGGAGGACAATTCCTGAATTTTAAGGCTGGCCAGCAATGTTGGTGTGATGAAAAGAAAGTTCTAATCAGCTTGCTCGAAAATCTAGAATTAAAGGAATACATATACAGAGGAGCCTCAATTTTCCGAACGACACGGGCAGGGCGTATTTTATTCAGATAATTTAATGTTTACATAATCGAATGTTCGGATAGCATAGTTTAGCCAAGCATCAGGACCTTACGATCCTGTCCGGATAATCCAAAATTCAGATAATCGAATGCTGGAAAATACCGGCTGTAATTTGGAGGTTTTGGTCCAGAGGAAATTACTGAGATAGGGAAAACAAAGGTTGTCACCAAAGCCAGTGTACCATATATGAGACACATGTCAGGAATGTGATGGAATACTTTTTATTTGCCTAGATGACTATATCTTCAACAATGCTAAAGAAGCTTGACAATATCCAGGACCAAACAAATCACTTAATACACCAGCCATTTGTTAAACATGCATTTCTTTCACCACTACTGGTAATGGACAGTGCCAGATGTGCACCATCTACCAGGAGGAACCAAGGCTATTTCAAAACTCTGACGTGTATCCTTTCGAAGATCAGGGCAAACTATAGGTTCCTCTCTAAGCCACATACATCCTGACCTGGATCTGTTGTTTTATTACCATTAGGTCAAAATTTTGGAATTTGCTGCCTAACAAAACTGAGAGTGTACCTATATTTCATGGATTCCAACAGTCCAAATTGGTGGCTTCTTACCGTTTTCTGACTGCTATGATAGAGTTCTCATCTCTGTGTTATAAGTTTCCAGGTTTAAATCCCACTGCAAGATTTGAGCACAAAAATCAAGAGTAAAGTGTAGAGTTGTGGTGGAGTTGTGCTGCACTGTTGGTAATGCTGTATTATAAATAAGACCATAAACCAAAGCCCCGTCTGCCTATTCAAGTGAATATGAAAACAATCTTATGACAGAAGAGTAATTGACTTATCTCTGATGTCCTGGTTAATATTTTCCCTCAATTAACACCACAAAAGAACAAACTGCTGAGTCATTATTAAATTGCTGTTTGTGGAATTTGCTATTTGTAACTTGCTCCCATTGTATCCTAAATTATAACAGTGATTCTACTTCATTGACTATAAAGTACTTTTTGACCTCTGATGGACATGCCAAGTATACTATCTATGCATGCCTTTCTTTTCTTTCAGATCAATTCAGGATCAGTAATAAATACTGCACTTACCAGCAAAAGCACTTCCCAAGAAACTAAAATAGAAACTAAAATAGAAACTAAAAGAGCAAGGATGTGAATCTTAAAATCAAGGTGCTGTTTGACTGGGAGCAATTGCAGGTCAACAAATGGGGATGATTGGTGAATAGGATTTGGTGAAATAAGGACACAGACAAGAGAGTTTTGAATGACCCCAAATTTACAGAGGGTGGAATGTGGGAGGCTAGTCATATTTGTGTTAAAGAAGTCATATCTGAAGGTAGCAAAGGCATAGATGAGTTGTCATGAACAGATGAGCTGAGGCAGAGGTGAAGTTGCAGAGGTTAAAATAGAATGTCTTAGTGATAGCACACATACATGGTCAGAATTTCATTTGTGTCAAATCGAATCGTTATCAGACAGTTGCCAAGAGAGAAACAGAAATCATTTTAGCAGAAAGGAAGAAATTTCAGCTAATTTCACAAGTGGAGGAATCAGAAGAGGTTGTCGTGAGACAGTGATGAGTTTTACCAGTGCACTATGGTTTCAGATGATTTCATCCAAAGGTAGAGCTGCAATGATCCAGTAAATTCTTGTTTAAAATTAACTCAGTCAAGCTTGTTTAGTTTTAAGTAATTCATGAAATAAGGACCATATATCCTTTTCACATTGTGGCATTCTCTATAACATAATTTGTTACAGACTTCTTATTCTCTGGTCTGGCCTACTCATCCAAAATACACAAATGACATTTACCCATTAAAGTCAGTGAATCATGACTCGGGACCTCTTCTGTTGCTTCTCTTACTTCCACTCCAGCCCTTGCTTTTGCTCCAGTCCTTTTTACTATTGGCTCTACTTCCTTCTTATCATTCTCACCCTTAAAGTCTGTGCTGTATATTGCCAACAATCAGAACTACTTCAGTTAGCTCATTTTCTCCGTGTCCCCCTCCCACTGTCAATAAACACTGAAATCTTGGGACTGATTCAAAATCATTTCTGAATAAACCAACAGACATTGTCAAACCAATTCAAAGAAAGAAAAAGTTATGGCAAGCTCATAAAACTGTCAATAAAACAAAGGCAGAAGTCCTTAGCACAGCTGAATCCATTAGTGCTTCTGGAGATCAGCCAAATATTCCAAGTGGAATTCAATTACAAGTTGTGCCAACAAAGGCTCTAAAGCTGAATTTGTTGAAATCTTAGATGCTGGCTGAGCAGATGGTTCATCAGATGGTTGACTTCTTTAATTAACAGGTCAGGTAATTGACAGATTTATTAATTTAAAAAAGGCTAAAATAATTAATGTTCTATTCTATGTGTGTATTAGTGGCTGTGATAGAATAATATTGATACGAGCTTGTAAGATGATCAATTATTTTAGGGAATTTTAAATGCCTCTCTGCTTATTTTGAAAGTTCTGTGAGCCTTTCAAAGAGTTGACAATGTTTTTATAGAGCTTATTGCTTCTGTAACTAGTGGGTATGAAGAAGACACCAAGGCTTTAAAAGAGATGAGAGAGGAGAGTTAGGGGGCCTTACAATCAATGTTCTTCCAGATGGAGGCAGGTCTTCCAACTTGTTTGACTCATTCTTCACCAGCCTCCACTACCATCATTGGCCTGTACTCGGATCAGTGAGACTGCGAACAGCCTGTCCCTGCCTCTTCTGGTTGAAATATTGCAGGCAAGCACTCTCAGAATGGAGATGGGATCAAAGACAAAAATTCAACTCTTTCTCTTTAATTTTCCTTGAACCACAAGATCCAATTCTTATGCATTAATATTGTCTTCGAAAACTATTGGATACAGCTTAGAAATATGATAATAAATGCATGTGACTCAAAATTTTCCTCTGGAGAAAAACACTCAATACTTCAACAGATTTAAAATGATGATGTTGTTATGCTTATATGCACACCTCAGCTTCTTCAATTTTAGTATTCAGCAGCTATGACAAAGTTACCTTTTCCTATTATTGATCATAGTTGTTTCTTTGTGAAGGCATGTATGAATTAATTAGTATCGAGGATGGGTAAAATTAACCTTTCTTGCTCCAACCAAAATATGCAAGTGTAGGTGCTTCCTCTTTCTGTTATACTTTTGTTGACAACATTGTTTCTAAACAATTTCTAAAACATTCATGATGTTTAGTATCACTTGAGGGAGAAGTGGTCTTTTTATTCTATATGGTGAGTGATAGTTCTGAAAATATGCAAATATGATTTCTCTGACATTTTTAATTGGATCTAACAGCAGGTTAATTTAGAAAACTGCTGGCTAAAACTATTTGTCATTTCCGTAAAGGAAAGAATATGGAAAGGCAGGGGTGGGGCTGAAAAAATGATACTGAGCTTGTTTAACGTAAAAACTACATCAATCCATGATAGGGGACAGAGCAGGGATAAAAAATACACTTGTGACCCAGTTGCATAAACTGGCACATTTTAAACCATTATAAATTGGCCTATTGTTAATTTGGGCATGGTATTGCTATTGGAACAAGGAGTAGTGAAAATCTACTGTTTTCTTAAACACATTTGTAACAGTGCAAGCCATTTCTACATGGACGGTCTGATGTTGTAATGCTCAAACTAGAACATGAGATGGTTGATAGGAAACAATGCTTCATGCAGAAAATGGTTTGTGTAATTATCAAAAGTTATACTGTAAAAGTGTTACTGTGGTATATTTCCAGAGAATGAAGCCACACGCTTTATTTATATTAGCTAGGTTCAAGCTGCCAACAATTCTTTAACAAATCACAGAAAGAACTCAGTGGTTAGCACTGCTGCTTCACAGCACCAGGGGCCCAGGTTCAATTCCAACCTCGAGCGACTGTGCGGAGTTTGCACATTCTCTCCGTATCTGCATGGATGTAATCCGGGTGCTCTGGTGTCCTCCTACAGTCTAAAGATGTGCAGGTTAGGTGAATTGACCATGCTAAATTGCCTGTAGTGTTCATGCATGTGTAAGCTGAGTGCATTAGTCAGGGGAAATGTTGAGGAACAGGATAGGGGAATGGGTCTGGGTGCGATACTCTTCAGACGGTAGGTGTGGACTTGTTGGGCCAAATGGCCTGTTTCCACACTGAAGGGATTCTATGATTTCTATGATTTCTACATTGGGGAGAGAGCGGCATAATGGTAATGTCACTGGAATGGCACTCCAGAACCTCAGGTAAAGTGTCTGAGTGTATGGGTTTGAATCTGACCATGGCAGATGGTAAAATTTGAATTCAATAAAATTGGAACTAGAGAGTTGATCTCATGGCAACCATGCAACCACTGTCAATTGTAATATAAAACCCATCTGGTCCACTAATGTCCTTTAGAGAAAGAAATCTGCCATCCCTACCTGGTGTACATGTGACTTCATACCCACAGCAATGTGATGTGGCAGAATTTTACATCAATTTTAAAATGTGTTGCATTATTTCTGGAGAAATAGTTCATTGAAAAAAGATAGAGTGCTTGGTGGCATGGTGTAAAGATAACAATCTCTCCTTCAACATCAGCAAAATGAAAGAACTGGTCATTGACTTCAGAAAGCAAGGTGGAGGGTATGTGCCCCGTCTTCATAAATGGAGCTGCAGTGGAGATGGTTGAGAGCATCAAATTCCTACGAGTGATGATCACCAACAATCTGTCCTCGTCCACCCCTGTTGATGCAACGATCAAGAGAGCACAACAATGCCTCTACTTCCTCAGGAGGCAATGGAAATTCAGCATGCCTGTAAAGACCCTTACCAATTCTTATAGGTGCATTATAGAAAGCATTCTATCTGGATGCATCGCAATTTGGTATGGCAACTGCTCTGCTTAGGATTGTAAGAAACTACAGACAGTCATGAACCCAACTCAGTCCATCTCATAAGCCAACCTTCCATCCATTGACTCCATGTATACATCTTGTCACCTTGGAAAGACAGCCAACATAATTAAATACCCTTTCCATCACAATTATAATCTCTTTCAACCTGTTCCATTGGGCAGAAAACACAAAAGCTTAAACATACTGTCACAAAGCTAGTCCTTTTTTTATATAAGCTGTTCCTTGGCTCAGGGAGACTCTGTCCTTGATTGTTTTCAGAGGGGCAATAAACTGGGCCGTGCTCCGATCAGTCTGGTTAAGTATAGATGAAAGGGTTTTGAGAGGCCTTTTGTTTACATGTAAACAGATAAGACTTCAGGTCAAAGTGGTCATGTTTTAGTAGTACCCTGTATAATGAAGGGAAGTGGTCAGCTCTCTAGCTGAGCAGTTTAGTTCTGTCTTGAACTGGTTGGAAGTTCAACAGGGAGTTGTGTGGAAACTCACTCTCTTTTCTGCCCTTCAACTTTAACCTATAAGCATGTGTTCCATTTATACTGGATTTTAAAGGGAGTTTGCTTATTGGAACTGTTGTGTATATTCAGAACAGCATAATTAAGTCTAGTTGGATAGGTTGAGTTCTATAGGGGTTCTTTATTCTGTTCTTTGTGTTTCATTGTGTTATTTTTGTGAATAAATTTTTGTCTGTTTTATAATCTAGTAGTCAACCTAGCGAACTTAATCAGGGTAATTTTCACTGTACAGTTACCAAAACAAGTGGCAAAGTTATAGTCTGAGCTGCCTGAGTGATCTGGGCTTAGTCCATAACAACATGTACTAACAGATTCCACAACAGCTTCTTCCCTGTTGTTGATGGACCTTTCAAATTTCAAATTTAATATTGACCTCACTTTTTGTGCACCTTCTCTGCAGTCTGTTCTATTACCCTTTTTACTTTGTATTGTATGATTTCCCTGCATGCTAAACAAATGTTTTCACTACACCTAGGTACAATAAATCAAATCATTATATACAGAATTTGAAAAGCTATTGAACAATACTAGTTTTCACACGGCTTAATCAATACCAACCATCCCAATTTAGTTGTATAACTATTTTCTAGATTCCAACAGTTCTAGGAAGAAATGTTACCCCTCAATGTTTAATGGTGTTACTATCTCTGAATCCTCCATTATCAACATGCTCAGGGATACCATTGACCAGAGCCTGAACTGGACCAGCCAGTGGCTACAAAGGCTATTAAGATACCATGAATTCTACAGCAATTCTACAACTTATCCTTGATCTCCTTAAAGCTTGGAGAAAGTGAGGACTGCAGATGCTGGAGATCAGAGTCGAGAATGTGGTGCTAGAAAAGCACAGGAGGTCAGGCAGCATCCGAGGAGCAGGAGAATGAGCATTCAGCACCACACTCTCTCCTTAAAGCTTATCTATCATCTAAATGGCGCAAGTCAGGAGTGTGATGAAATCCTTTCCACTTGTATAGATGGTGCAGCTGCAGTTACACTCACGAAGCTCTGCCACAATCCAGGATAAAGCAGCCTACTTGATTGGCACCACTTCCACAAATTCCACGCCCTCCACCATCAACACACAGTGGCAGCAGTGTGTACCAACAACAAGATGCATAGAGTAACTCACCAAAGCTCTATCAACAGCACTTTCTAGATCCATGACCTTTATCAGTTAGAAGGACAAGAGAACTAGATGTATGGAAACATCACCACCTGCAAGCTCTCGTTCAAGTCACACAGCATCCTGTCTTCGAACTATATTGCCATTCCTTTACTGTTGTATTTGGGAGTAAAAATGTTCACGTATACTTCTATCCTTATAACTGCTAAATGATCCTCCCTATTTAATAGCTCACCTTACTTCACCTTACTTAGTTTAGGATGTGCAATCACCTTTTTAGCTCACATTGAAATGTTTATCGGAATCATCCATTGTAAAGTTTTGTTCAAATGTGACAAAGCTAGTTCCATTGGAAAATCATTCTGATTGTCAGAATACTTACAGCATAAAGCAATTTTCATGTAAAATTATTCTTTTTTAAGTGCTATGATAAAAAGAGCACTCTTGGGTCTGCGGGATACAAGTTAACAAGGATTTTTATTCAAGCATATATAAAATGGAGTAGGTCTGTCAGGTCTGAGATCCTGACTCAAACAATACAAAATATGTAACACATGCCTATAGCACTCAATTCCAGTCCCCCATAACAGGTTTCCAATTATAAGACTCATCAGTCATCTAGCTGCACATTCTGATATGTTCTGTTCTAATATTATCACATATAACTAATATTACTTTCTACTGTTGTCTCCTACAGACCCTCCTTTTGGAACCCTGGTCGTACCCACTTGAGAAAGTTGGGATGTTCCCTAAAATCCTCCACCCACCATATTTCCAGGGATAGCACTAAAATTTGGCTGACTTGAGACAAATCCCAGAAGCTCATATAGATTTCCCCACCTTCCTTCTCTGCGAGCATATTGGCTACAATTGATAGCAGAATATGTCGCCTATTTGTTATTAACACCATTTGCGCTTCTTGAACTTTTATCAGCCTCTGGTTGGTAGTTGCCACCATGCTCCCTACTTTCCACCAGTTACACTGTATTCTTGCCACTATGGTTTATTCACTAGCAGAGTCCTTTAAAATCCTTGTCATACCTTTGCCTAGGTTTTCTGTATCCTTTCTCTTTGATTGCTTGACTGCTTTTGTCAATGAGGAGAAAGTGAGGACTGCAGATGCTGGAGATCAGAGCTTAAAAATGTGTTGCTGGAAAAGCGCAGCAGGTCAGGCAGCATCAAAGGAACAGGAGAATTGACGTTTTGGGCATAAGCCCTTCTTCAGGAATGAGGAGGGTGTGCCAAGCAGGCTAAGATAGAAGGTAGGGAGGAGGGACTTGGGGGAGGGGCATTGAGAATACGATAGGTGGAAGGAGGTTAAGGTGAGGGTGATAGGCCGGAGAGGGGGCGGGGGCGGAGAGGTCGGGAAGAAGATTGCAGGTCAAGAAGGCGGTGCTGAGTCTGAGGGTGGGGACTGAAAAAAGGTGGGGGGAGGGAAATGAGAAAGCTGGAGAAACCTGCATTCATCCCTTGTGGTTGGAGGGTTCCTAGGCAGAAGATGAGGCGCTCTTCCTCCAGGCGTCATGTTGCCATGATCTGGCGATGGAGGAGGCCAAGGACCTGCATGTCCTTGGTGGAGTGGGAGGGGGGGTTAAAGTGTTTAGTTACGGGGCGGTTGGGTTGGCTGGTCCGGGTGTCCCAGAGGTGTTCTCAGAAATGTTCCGCAAGTAGGCGGCCTGTCTCCCCAATGTAAAGGAGGCCACATCGGGTGCAGCGGATACAGTAAATGATGTGTGTGGAGGTGCAGGTGAATGTCTGACGGATATGCAAGGATCCCTTGGGACCTTGGAGGGAAGTGAGAGGGGAGGTGTGGGCGCAAGTTTTGCATTTCTTGCGGTTGCAGGGGAAGGTGCCTGGAGTGGAGGTTGGGTTGGTGGGGTGTGTGAATCTGACGAGGGAGCCGCGGAGGGAGTGGTCTTTCCAGAACACTGATAGGGGTGGGGATGGAAATATATCCTTGGTGGTGGGGTCTGTTTGGAGGTGGCGGAAATGACAAAGGATGATACGATGTATCTGGAGGTTGGTGGGGTGTTAGGTGAGGACCAGTGGGGTTCTGTCATGGTGGCGATTGGAGGGGCGGGGCTCAAGGGCAGAGGAGTGGGAAGTGGAAGAGATGCGGTGGAGGGCATCGTCGCGTGTTGAACTCGTTAATCCGAGAGCATGGGGAATGAAGGTGAGGCCTTTGCTGAGGACTGATCTTTCATCCTCAGAGAGGGGTAGTTCTGGAGGGATGGTGAAAACACGGCAGGGCTGGGAGCTAGGACCTGGTGTGGGGCTGGAGCTGGGAGTGGAGGCGGGGACGGAGATCAGCGTGGGGGTGGAGTTGGGTGTGATATCGGAGATTGGCGTGGGGGCGGAAATTGCGGTCCTTGAAGAAGGAGGCCATCGGGGTTGTACGGTTTTGGAACTGATCCTCCTGGGAGCAGATGCGGCAAAGATGAAGGAATTGGGAATATGGGATGGCGTTTTTACAGGGGGCAGGGTGGGAGGAGGTGTAGTCTAGGTAGCTGTGGGAGTCGGTCGGTTTATAGTAAATGTCTGTGTTGATTCGGTCGCCCGAGAATGAAATGGCAAGGTCTAGGAAGGGGAGGGAGGAGTCTGAGACGGTCCAGGTGAATTTGAGGTCGGGGTGGAAGGTGTTGGTAAAATGGATGAACTGTTCAACCTCCTCGTGGGAGCACGAGGAAGCGCCGATACACTCATCGATGTAGCGGAGCAAAAGGTGTAGAGGTGGTGCCAGTGTAGCTGCGGAAGATGGACTGTTCCACATATCCTACGAAGAGGCAGGCATAGCTGGGGCCCATGCGGGTGCCCATGGACAACTTCTCTTTCTAATCCTCCCACTTCCTCCAAACCAAAGGAGTAAAACCCTGAACAACTTCTCTTTCCAATCCGCTCACTTCTTCCAAACCAAAGGAGTAAGCCGATTTCTATCACCATGCCTAACCCCGCCCCCACGCCGATCTCCGTCACCACGCCTAACCCCGCACCCACACCAATCTCCGATATCACACCCAACTCCGCCCCCACACTGATCTCCATTCCTGCCCCCACTCCCAGCTCCAGCCCCACACCAGGTTCTAGCTCCCAGCCCTGCCATGTTTTCACCATCCCCCCAGACCTCCCCCTCTCTGAGGATGAAAGATCAGTCCTCAGCAAAGGCCTCACCTTCATTCCCCTATGCTCTCGGATTAACGAGTTCAACACGCGGCATGACATTGAACAATTCTTCCGCCGCCTTCGCCTCCGTGCCTGCTTTTTCAACCAAGACTCTCGCCAACCCTCTGACGACCCCTTCTCCTGCCTCCAACACACCCCATCCACCTGGACACCCCGTGCTGGCCTCTTACCCGCCCTCGATCTCTTCATAGCCAACTGCCGCCGCGACATTAACCGCCTCAACTTCTCCACCCCTCTCACCCACTCCAACTTCTCACCCTCGGAACGTGCAGACCTCCACTCCCTCCGTTCCAACCCCAACCTCACTATCAAATCGGCAGACAAGGGAGGTGTGGTAGTAGTTTGGCGCACCGACCTTTACACCGCTGAGGCTAAACGCCAGCTCGTGGACACCTCCTCCTACTGCCCCCTTGACCATGACCCCACCTCCCACCACCAAACCATCATCTCCCAGACGATCCATAACCTCATCACTTCAGGGGATCTCCCATCCACCGCCTCCAACCTCATAGTCCCACAACCCCGCACCGCCTGTTTCTACCTCCTGCCCAAAATCCACAAACCCGACTGCCCCGGCCGACCTATTGTCTCAGCCTGCTCCTGCCTCACCGAACTCATCTCTGCATTCCTCGACACGGTCCTGTCCCCCTTAGTCCAAGAACTCCACACCTACGTTCGGGACACCACCAACGCCCTCCACCTCCTCCATGATTTTCGCTTCCCCGGTCCCCAACGCCTTATCTTCACCATGGACATTCAGTCCCTGTACACCTCCATCCTCCATCATGAAGGACTCAAAGCCCTCCGCTTCTTCCTTCCCCGCCGTACCAACCAGTACCCTTCCACTGACACCCTCCTTCGACTGACTGAACTGGTCCTCACCCTGAACAACTTCTCTTTCCAATCGTCCCACTTCCTCCAAACCAAGGAAGTAGCCATGGGCACCTGCATGGGCCCCAGCTATGCCTGCCTCTTCATAGGATATGTGGAACAGTCCATCTTCCGCAGCTACACTGGCACCACCTCCACACCTTTTCCTCCACTACATCGATGACTGTATCGGCGCTGCCTCATGCTCCCACGAGGAGGTTGAACAGTTCATCTACTTTACCAATACCTTCCACCCCGACCTCAAATTCACCTGGACCGTCTCAGACTCCTCCCTCCCCTTCCTAGACCTTTCCATTTCTATCTCGGGCGACAGAATTGACACCAACATTGACTATAACCGACCAACTCCCACAGCTACCTAGACCTCACCTCCTCCCACCCTGCCCCCTGTAAAAACGCCATCCCATATTCCCAATTCCTTCGTCTCCGCCGCATCTGCTCCCAGGAGGACCAGTTCCAAAACCGTACAACCCAGATGGCCTCCTTCTTCAAGGACCGCAATTCAAGGTCCTTCTTCAAGGACCCCCCAGACGTGGTCGACGATGCCCTCCGCCGCATCTCTTCCACTTCCCGCTCCTCCGTCCTTGAGCCCCACCCCCCCAACCGCCACCATGACAGAACCCCACTGGTCCTCACCTACCACCCCACCAACCTCCATGTACAGCGTATCATCTGCCGTCATTTCTGCCACCTCCAAATGGACCCCACCACCAGGGATATATTTCCCTTCCCTCCCCTATCAGCGTTCCGAAAAGACTGCTCCCTCTGTGACTCCCTCATCAGGTCCACACCCCTCACCAACCCAACCTCCATTCCCGGCACCTTTCCCTGCAACCGCAAGAAACGCAAAACTTGCGCCCACACCTCCCCCCTTACTTCCCTCCAAGGCCCCAAGGGATACTTCCATATCCGCCACAAATTCACCTGCACCTCCACACACATCATCTATTGCATCCGCTGCACCCGATGTGGCCTCCTCTATATTGGGGAGACAGGCCGCCTACTTGCGGAATGTTTCAGAGAACACCTCTGGGACACCCAGACCAACCAACCCGACTACCCCGTAGCTCAACACTTCACCAAGGACATGCAGGTTCTTGGACTCCTCCATCGCCAGACCATAGCAACACGACGGTTGGAGGAAGAGCGCCTCATCTTCAGCCTAGGAACCCTCCAAACACAAGGGATGAACTCAGATTTCTCCAGTTTCCTCATTTCCCCTCCCCCCACCTTGTCTCAGTCAAATCCCACGAACTCAGCACCGCCTTCCTAACCTGCAATCTTCTTCCTGACCTCTCTGCCCCCACCCCACTCCGGCCTATCACCCTCACCTTGACCTCCTTCCACCTATCGCATTTCCAACGCCCCTCCCCCAAGTCCCTCCTTCCTACCTTTTATCTTAGCCTGATGGACACACTTTCCTCATTCCTGAAGAAGGGCTTATGCCCGAAACGTCGATTCTCCTGTTCCTTGGATGCTGCCTGACCTGCTGCGCTATTCCCACTTCTAACCTAATGATGGAGCGGTCATTGATGGAACAAGTGAAAATGGTTGAACCTTGGACACTACTCTGAGAAACTCTCAGTAAAGTTTTGAGGCAGAAGTGATTGACTTTCACCAGCCACAAAGACTAGAACCTTTCAACCATCTTCTGGATAACTTTTCAAATGATACCTTTGGTGTTTATCGTACCATTTCACCACAGGCTCAATATAAAACTTGGAAGGGGTCTGCCCGTGATGTGGAGATCTCCCATGGGAAAAGAGCCGATGATCTGTAATCAACTAAATTTGGTAATCAAGAGGAAACCTGAGTTGCAGATTTGTGGACCAACAGGTCCACATCAGATGCCATATCACTTGCCCATCACTCTTCTCGAGAACATCTTGAAACCAGGAACAGCTACATAAGAATCTACTCATTGACTACAGTTCACCCATCAACATTATTATTACCTCAAGACTGATTACTAAACTTAATGATCTCGGACTAAGCCCCACTCTCTGCAAGTGGATACTCAGTTTCCTGACCCACAAGCCATAATCAGTAAAGATTGGGGACAATATTTCATCCTCACTAACACTCAATACTGGAACCCCCCAAGGTTGCATACTCACCCCCTACTGTACTCACTGTATACCCATGACTGCATCACCAAATACCAGACTGATGCCATTTACAAGTTCACTGATGACACCACCATAGATGGTTGAATCTCATATGGCAGCGAAACAGACTGCAGACAGGAGGTGGAACACCTGGAAAAATGGTGGAACAACCTCGCTCTCAATGCCAGCAAAACCAAGGAATTCATTATTGACTTTCAGCGGGATGTAACAGCACAGAGGTGGAACGAGGAGAGAGTGTCAAGCTCCTGGGAGTGGTCATCAACAAAAAGCTTTCTTGGACTCTTCATGTGGACGCACTGGTTATAAAGGCCCAACAACGTCTCTGCTTCCTCAGTTAGCTGAGGAAATTTCCCATGACAGCAAATACCCTTGCCAACTTTTTAGGTGCGCCATTGAGAGCATTCTATCTGGATGCATCATCATCTGGTATGGCAACTGTACCATTCAAGATTGGAGACGGTTACAAGATTGGAGAGAGTGGTGAACTCGGCCCTGACAATCACAAAGGCCAACCTCCCAACTATAGAATCCATCTATCAGGCCCACTGTCAAGGCAAGACTGCCAGCATTCTCAAAGATCCATCCCACCCTGGCTATGCTTTTCTACAACCTCTACCATGAGGGAAAAGGTACAGAAGCCTGGACACGTGCATCAGCTGATTTCAAAACAGTTTCCATCCTATTGTTGTTAGAATATTGAATGGACTCAGAAACCCTTAGCATTCGCCTGTATCTGTGTTTTTGTTTTGCTGCTGTTTACCTATTATTTACTTATCAAAGCTATTTAACTATGTGATCTGCCTGTATTACTCGCAAGACAAAGTGTTTCACTGTGCCTCGGTACACGTGACAATAAATTCAATTCAATTCAATTCAGAGAGTTTTGAGAAGATTTGTAGCTCAGGTTGAGGTTCTAGATGTAGGTTCACTCACTGAACTGGACAATTCATTTTCAGACATTTCGTCACCATACTAGGTAACATCTTCAGTGAGCCTCCGGATGAAGCACTGCTGATGATTCATACTTTCTATCAATGTTTTTAGGGTTTCATTTCCTACGGTGATGTCATTTCCTGTTCGTTTTCTGAGGGGGTCAAGTCAATGTGTTTGTTGATAGAATTCTGGATGGAATGCCATTCCTCTAGAAATTTTTGTGTGTGTCTCTGTTTGGCTTGTCCTAGGATGGATGTGTTGTCCCAGTCGAAGTGGTGTCCTTCCTTATCTGTATGTAAGGATACTAGTGAGAGAGAGTCATATCACTTTGTTCATTCCATTCACATGTTCCCGTGGTAGGGCCATCAACAACTTGGTTGCATTCTCAACTCTAATTGTCACAGGCCACACGACTACCAGCTCCCACATCTCCTCAAATTGTTCAACAATGTTTAGCTTTTTTACAGTCTTGTATCAGGACTAAGGTGCAGTTCCAAATTCTTTATCTCTCATTTTAAATTAAATATTCTGTCTTAGGCGCTGAGCCTACATCGTACATGCTATTCCCTTTAACTGGGAATTAATGAATTTAGTAATAGTCTAGAAGAACAGGTTTTATCTACTTCTTGGACCTGTTTGGTTGCAACTGTGTATTCTGTTCCCCAGCCGATGAATCGCAATCTTCTTGTGCTCTTTCGGGTCACCCAGGAGACATTTTCTAATTCTGCTTATCCCATCCTCAGGGGTTGTTATGGTGTCTAGGCAGTTAGTATGTTTTTTTTACTTGTTTATATGATGTGGGTGTTGCTGGCTTAGCTTGTCCCTAGGTTGCCCTTGAGAAGGTGGTGGTGAGCTGCCTTCTTAAACTGCTCCAGTTCATTTGCTGTAGGTAGACCCACAATGCAGTTAGGGAGAGAGTTCCAGGATTTTGGCCCAGTGAGTATGACAGAACAGCCCTATATTTCCATGTCTAGAGGGTGAGTAGCTTGGAAGGAACATCTAAGTGGTGCTGCTTTCACATGTCTGCTGCCCTAATCCTTCTAGATGGAAGTGATTATAAATTTGTAACATGCTATCTAAGGAACCTTGGTGAATTTCTGCAGTGCATCTTGTAAATGGTTTACCCTGCTGCAACTGACTGCTAGTGGTAGAAGGAGTTGATGTTTGTGGGTGTAGTGCCAACCAAGTGGACTGCTTTTTCCTGGAAGGCGTTGAGCTTCTTGAGTATTAGAACATAAAACCTGGAACAGCACAGCACAGTACAGGCACTTCGGCTCTTGATATTGTGTCAACCTTTTTATTGTACTCTAAGATCAAACTAACCCATATACCTTTCATTTTACTATCATCCATCTAAGAGTTGTTTAATTATCCCTAATGTATCTGAATCTACTACCACTGCTGACAATTCATTCCACGCACTCATCATTCTCTGTGTAAAGAACCTACCACTGATATCTCCTCTAAGCCTTCCTCCAATCACCTTAAAATTATGCCCCCTCATGATAGCCATTTCTGCCCTGGGAAAAAAATTCTCTGGCTATCCACTCTATCTACACCGCTCATCATTTTGTACACCTCTATCATGTCACCTCTCCTCCTTTTTCTCTTCAATGAGAAAAGACCTAGCTCCCTCAACTTTTCTTCATAAGACATGCCCTCCAGTCCAGGCAGCATATTGGTAAATCTCCTGTACTCCCTTCGAAGCTTCCACATTCTTCCTATGATGAAGCGACCAGAACTGAACATGATATTCCAAGTGTTGTCTAACCAGGGCTGTTTAGCGCTGCAGCATAACCCCCCATGCTAATGAAAGCCAACACACTATATGCCTTCTTAACAACACTATCAGCTTCACTGGCAACTTTGAGGGATCTATGGACATTGTTATAAACCAGGTGAGACCCCTTCAAAATATTTCAAGAAGGTAACCTGGACCCTAACTTTGCTCATTGTTTTAAGCAGGAATAAAGTGGATACTCGGCGAATAATGCAGCTGGCCCAACCATTCAGTTTTAAACAAAACAGAATTTATTTGCAATATTACTGAATGAAATGGAAACAAAAACGAACAGAATATAGAATAACATAACCTATCCAAAAAACCAACAGACTATCCCAACTTAATGATGCTGTTCCAAATACTTTCAGCAAACCCCTTAAATACCCCTTGGCACAAAAGGTAAAATCAAGCACAGGATCTTACAGGAGAGAGCGAGATAGCAGAGGGATTCAGCATGGAACACCTTTCATGTAGCTGGTTCTTGGATCAGCAACCTCAGAACTGACTGCCTTTCACTGAACAGCCAGACTGCTAAAAACCAAGCCAAACGCGAGAAAAGCTGAGCTGGGAGAACTGGCCACTCCTCTTTCATTTTTCGAGTGTTTTTTTTAAACTTGAAAGGCTTTTGTCTGAGGTAGTATCTGTTAGCTATAATCAAAATAGCCCTAAAACACTTCAAAGCTAGACTTTTCGGAATCACTGCTTTTATGACCTCTCTGAAAAAAAGCCAAGGATAGTATAACCTTGTTAAAGGTGCGACATCATCACACCTGCTCCCTTTAAAAAAAACCATCAATACCCAAAGATGACTTCATTTTAAAACCCCTTAATCTTAATATATTAGTACTCTAAAACACACATAGACATTACATTGGCATTAATCATGCAAACAAGCACTACTACATTTTGTTTCGGTCCTTTTTACTACTGCCACTGAATACCTCTGTTTCTCATTCAAGTCTCAGCAATGCATCGGCAATCATGTTTTCTTGTCCTGCCACATGCACAATTTTCAAATTGAACAGCTGTAACAACAAGCTCCATCTAAACAGTCTGCCGTTTTTGTCTTTAAATTTCTCCTCAAACTTCAATTGGTTATGGTCAGTGATATGATTGTATCGGATACATTACCGGTAACATAAACATTAATGTGTTGTAACACAAAGCTTGAAGTCTCCTTCTCAACTGTCGAATATTTCAGCTGATGAATGTTGAATTTCTTGGAGGAATACCTGATAGTTCTTTCTATCTTCTTTCGCCTTCCTGCAAGAGCACAGCACCAACACCCGCATCACTTGCATCGATAGCCACCTTCAATGCCTTTGTGGCTAATACTGGGCAGTGGTTAACACAGCTGCCAGGCTGTCAAATGCCTTCTGACAGTCTGGTGTCCACTGAAACATCTTGCCTTTCTTTAGCAATTCAGTGAGTGGACCAGCCACACTGCTAAAATTTGGTACAAATTTTCGATGAAATCTATTAAATTCCAGGAATCCAGTTCTTTTCATCGATGGTATGGGAAACTTCCCAATTACCTTTGTTTTTGCATTCCAAGGGGCTTTGTGTCCATGTCCAATAGTATGGCCCAGAAAAGTGATTTGGGCTTTGGCAAATTCACTTTTAGCCAGGTTTATCACCAAGCCTGCCTTCCAAAGTCAATAGAATAATTCTAATAAATGTTGCAAATGTTCCTTCCATGTGTGACTAAAAATCACCAGGTCATCAATGTAAATGACACAATTGGGTAATCCAGTAATGACCTTATTGGTTAGACTCTGAAATGTGACTGGCACAGTTTTCATACCAAATGGCATGACTTTAAATTGATACGGTCCATTTGACATTACAAAAGCTGAAATTGTCTTCTCTTTTTTGAACAAAGTTATCATCTGAGTATCATCTGAGTATTATCTGAGCAAGCCCAACTTAGAAATATAACTTTGCTTGTTCCACGTTTACAACCCAGTCTTCCAAACGTGGAATCAGATATGCATCAGTTCTTGTAATGGCATTGACTTTGCGATAGTCCACACGTAACTGTTGGGTACCAGCTAGTTTTTGCACCATTACTATGGGTGAGCTCAAGACACTGTAACTCATTTTGATCATGTTATCTTGGAGATTGCGTTCAATCTCATTTTGAACCTGTGCCGACTTCAGAGGGTTCCTCCAACATCTATAAAGATGTTGCTTAATCGAAACAGCATCTCCTATATCTACATCATGCATAATTGGGTTAGTACTTGCCAGCTTATTTCCACATATCTCCTCAGGTGATAGTAATAACTCTTACAGGCCATTTCGATTTTGCTCTAGAAGGTTACTCAATAATTTATCCCAATGTTTGGCAACTTCCTCATTGTCCAATTTAACTTGGAGAATGTCCAATTCAGAATCCTCTGAACTTGGTTCTTCCCTTTTGTTTGTAACCAATAATACAGTCTTCTTTGGTTTTCTTTCCCTGTCAAAATACCTTTTGAGCATATTCACATGACACACTTTGTGAGATATCTTTCTGTCTGGAGTCCTTATCAAATAGTTCACCTCACTCAATTTTCTTTTGACTTGAAACAATCCACTAAACCTTGCTTTTAAAGGTTCACCTATCACTGGAAGTAACACTAACGCCTTATCCTCAATGGCAAAATTGCGAGTTTTGATTTCCTCTGCTTCCCATTTCATTATATGCTGTGATACTTTTAAATGCTGTCTAGCCAACACTCCTAATAAGTGATCTCTGAATTCTGACTTATCAATTTCTCCTTAATCAATTTTCGCGGTCCTCTTACATCATCCCCAAAATCTAATTCAAATAGACTGAATTTGGTTGATTCATTTGATGCATCTCTGATGGCAAAAAGCACAAACAGAATTCCCTTATCGTATCTGGATAGTCCTGACTATAAGCCCTCAACATGGTCTTTAATGTCTGATGCCACCTTTCTAGTGCTCCCTGCGATTCTGGATATACACTGTGGATTTGAATTGTTTTATTCCTAAACTGTCCATAACTTCCTTGAATAATTTTGGTATAAAGTTTGATCCTTGATTTGATTTTATCTTTGTGGTTAGTCTGTATTTGGTGAAAAGTTTGAGTAAGTCCTCTACAATCCATTTAGCTGTGATATTGCATAATGGAACAGCTTCTGGAAACCTAGTGGACACATCCATTATTGTTAACAAATACTGATTCCCACCTTTCATTTTAGGTAGAGGTCTTACACAATCAATTAAGATTCTTGTAAAAGGTTCCTCAAATGCAGGAAATGGTATCAAAGGGGCGGGTTTTGTTAATGCCTGTGGTTTTCCCATTACGTGACATGTATGACATGTCTGACAAAACTCAACTTCAGAACAATCTCAATTATCCAAAAGAGGTGGGCAGGGAGTATAACTGATTGTTCGGATAACCGATTGTTTGGATAAGGATCATGTTTCTTCTGGACCTTGAGATCGTGTTCGGAAAGTCCGAAATTCAGATAATTTGGGTAACTGAGGTTGTTCTGTACATTTTGCACAGTCAGGCCAGTAAAAATGTTTTTGTATTTTAACTTGAGCTTTTACCCACAACACCTCCTTTCTATAACCACTGGTAATACCACTTGATGAACTTCTGCCCATTTCTCATCTGCCTCAATAGGTGATGGTCTCCATTCCCTCATTAAGACATAATTTTTAAGGTAATAGCATTCAGGGTTACATTTGGATTCTTTTTCCATGTGTGCCTCTTGCTACAATTGCTTTAAATTTTTATCTTACTGCTGTGACTCAGTTAATTTATGTCAGCTCAGTTAAAAATGTCAGCTGTGTCATCTATTTGCTCCTGGTTTGTGTCAGCCATCTGATCAAACAGGATCTCTGCTAATTCCACTTCAACTTTCTTATTTGTACTCTTTGACCTCTCCTGTTTCAACTAGTGATTTTGTGACCTTGTTACCACACAGTCAGGAAAAATCCTAGGATATACGTCCTGCAGTTGTTCAGTTGCCTGAATTTCCACTGGTTTTTCAACCACAGTGGGCAGCACGCCTACCTGTGAGCCAGCTATACCGTTAGCAAGGACAAATGGTATTCCTGGAGCTGAGGGTTTGTCCGGTACTCCTACCACAACCTCTCCACTTTTCACCGACACTGTAACCTCACTTTACATAATTGAGCACTTCTCTCACTGTGAATTCCTGTTACTAGCACGTTTTCTGGCAGTAGTCCTTCAGAGGTACATATCTCCTCATCTTTCAACATCACAGATTAAGAGGATCCTGTATCTCTTAGTATTGTATCTTTACCTGCTGCACTTGGCCTATGTGAGTAAATTCTACCTTCACTGAAAAGTGGTTTAAGGAGATCTGGCACTTCCTGCTTAACCAACCTCTGACCAACTTGTACATTCTGGTGCAGTTTTCTAGCCTCCACTGTGCTTTCCATTCCCATTCCAACAAAATTCACTGGCTTATCCCGTTTTCCTACTTCTGGTTTCCCAGTGCTTTTCCTAACCCGCCAACACTGTGATTTCATATGGCCTACTTTATTGCAGTGAAAACACCGGAGCTTTTTGATTTCTCTTTCCCTTCAAGTATTTCCTAATTACCCTGTGGTAACTTATCTTTATGACCTTCACCGAGATCTACCTTTCCCTTTCCACGTGAGGATTTCTCTTTTTCCCAATTTCTATCCCTGATGGATTGAAATTGATATTGGAAGCCAAGCTTTGATTTTTGAACCAACTCATAATCATCAGTCATTTCAGCTGCTAATCTTCCCATTTTAACTTTCAGCTCTTCCACATGAGTTCTCACTACTTCACTATTTTTGAACTCCTCCAAAGTAACCATCTCTCTAAGAGTGCCATAATATCTACTTTTAATGTCCTTATCCACCTATCAAATTTACTTTGACTGATCCTTTCAAACTCAATGTAGGTTTAACCAGGGTCCTTCTTAGATTCTTGAAATATCTGTCGGCTTCTGGCACAAGCTTGAATGCACTTAAGATTCACCTCCTCATATTCCCCAGATACCTCCTCTGATAGTGATGCAAATATCTCACTAGCTTTACCTACAAAGTTTTGTTTGGATCAACAAAACCCACATGGTCACTGGTTACCACATTTGTTTAGCCACCTTTTCAAATGCGATGAAAAAGGCTTCCACATCTTTCTTATCAAATGTAGTCAACGCTTGAATATATTTAAACAGTTTTTCACCAGGCCTTTAGCTACCATGGGTTTGCTCATCCTCACTCTCTTCTTCACTTGCCTTCAGCCTTCATCTCCATCTTTTTAATAGACAATAGACAATAGGTGCAGGAGTAGGCCATTCTGCCCTTCGAGCCTGCACCACCATTCTATATGATCATGGCTGATCATCCTTAATCAGTATCCTGTTCCTGCTTTATCTCCATAACACTTGATTCCACTATCCTTGAGAGCTCTATCCAACTCTTTCTTAAATGAATCCAGAGACTGGGCCTCCACTGCCCTTTGGGGCAGAGCATTCCACACAGCCACCACTCTCTGGGTGAAGAAGTTTCTCCTCATCTCTGTCCTAAATGGTCTACTCTGTATTTTTAAGCTGTGTCCTCTGATTCGGCACTCACCCATCAGCGGAAACATGTTTCCTGCCTCCAGAGTGTCCAATCCTTTAATAATCTTTTATGTCTCAATCAGATCCCCTCTCAGTCTTCTAAACTCAAGGGTATACAAGCCCAGTCGCTCCAGTCTTTCAGTGTAAGATAATCCCGCCATTCCAGGAATTGACCTCGTGAACCTACGCTGCACTCCCTCAACAGTCAGAATGTCTTTCCTCAAATTTGGAGACCAGAACTGCACACAGTACTCCAGGTGTGGTCTCACCAGGGCCCTGTACAGCTGCAGAAGAACCTCTTTCCCTCAATATATTCAATCCCTCTTGTTATGAAGGTCAGCATGCTATTAGCCTTCTTCACGACCTGCTGTACCTGCATGCTTACTGGTGTACAAGAACACCCAGATCTCTCTGTACTGCCCCTTTACCTAAATTGATTCCATTTAGGTAGTAATCTGCCTTCCTGTTCTTGCCACCAAAGTGGATAACCATACATTTATCCACATAAGCTGACTTTCCTGTCTGAGTGCCAATTTCTGAAGTTCAAATTCCCTCTCTTTCTTTCGTTGCTTTTCTCCTTTTCTCTCTCTTCTTTTTGTTCTGCTAAAGCGATTCATTCTTTTTCTCTTCCCCTACTTTTAATCATAATTCGAATTGTTTCATTTCTGTTGCCCTTGTCTTTTGCCTCTAGCTCAAGCTGCTTCATTTTCAATTGAATTTTAGCCATTTGTAAAGATTCTGATGGTGTTTCCAGCAAATTTAAGTGCCAAGCTATTGCTATAATTATCTCTCCTTTCCTCACAGAAGGAGGCAGCTCCAGCTCCAGCTCCAGCTTTTCTGCTAATTCTTGCAGCTTGGCCTTAACCACCTTTTGCAAAACCCCCAAAGTCACTTCTTCCGCCCCAAAAAACTCTGAAACACTGAAAAAACCTTTGCCATCCCAAGCACTATTTAAATCAACCGAAATCAACAGCCACCCCCGTCTAACACTGTCACCTCCACACCATGGATAATATTCTGAGGACATGGGTTTGACTCCCACCATAGCAGATGGTGAAATTTGAATTCCCTTCATAGCAGCACCATGGGAGTCATAAAACTCGAAGGATCGTAGGAATTCAAGAAGGCAGCTCATCTGCAGGGAATTGGGAATGTGCAATAAATGCTGGCTGAGCTAACAATGCCCACAATTCATGAACAAGTACAAAACCTACATTCTTAAACCCCTGTATATTTGCTGGGAGTGTAATATTTGCTGTCATCAATGACCCATCTGAGATATTGCTTGGACATTGCTCCATTGTGGTTGGGTTACCTTGTTCATATAAAGACACATATCTTATTAAAATTAGTCTTGTGAATCTCTGTCATGTCCTCAAATTTTTGCAAACCAGTAATTGGGCCAAAGGATAACCAAGTCCTTTAATATCTATCACTTGAGGTGACCAAATATGCGGCTGGAGTCACTATCAGAATTTTTTCAAGATTGTGTGGGTTAGGTATTTGTTTCCATCATTCTGTATGTAGGCTATTTTAGCTTTCTAAATGGATGGTTAAGTAGACAATATCAGGGCTGTTGGTTCCAGAGGCTCATATTGGGCGCAACCTCCTAGTCAGATCCCAGGTCATAATAATCACATTGTCCATACCTATACTCTAGGTATTTGTCCATAACACGATAAGACATAAGAGCATAAGTTAGGCCATTCAGTCCATCGAGTCTGCTCCGCTATACTCCCGCTTTCTCCCCATAACCCTTGATCCCCTTGACAATCAAGAACCTAATATCTCAGTCTTAAATATACTCGAATGACCTGGCCTCCACAGCCTTCTTTGGCAATGAATTCCATAGATTCACCACTCTCTGACTGAAGAAGTTGCTACCTATCTCTGTTCTAGAATGTCTTCCTTTTACTCTAAGGCTGTGCCCTCAGCTCCTAGTCTCCTACCAATGGAAACATCTTCTCAATATCCACTCTGTCCAGGCCATTCAATATTTGGAATGTTTCAATTAGATCTCCCCTCATCCCTCTAAACTCCATCAAGTATAAACCCAGAGTGCTCAAACATTCCTCATATGTTAACCTTTCATTCCTGGGACCATTCTCTTGAACCTTCTCTGAAGATGCTGAAGGGCCAGTATATCTTTCCTGAGATATGGGGCCCAAAACTGTGCACAGTTCTCCAAATGTGGTCTGACAAGAGCCTTATAGAACCTCAGAATTATATCCCTGCTTTTATATTCAAGTCCTCTCAAAATAAATGCCATCATTGCATTTGCATTCCTACCTACTGACTCAACCTGCAAGTTTACCTTGAGAGAATCTGGACTAGAATTCCCAAGTCTCTTTGCACTTCAGGCTTCTGAATTTTCTCCCCATTTAGAAAACAGTCCATGCATCTATTCTTCCTACCAAAGTGCATAACCTCACACTTTCCAAGGTTGTACTCCATCTGCCACTTCTTTGCCCACTCTCCTAACCTGTCCAAATCCTTCTACAGCCTCCCCAACTCCTCAATGCTACTTGTGTTTCAGGCATGACATCCCTTTGATGAAACCATGTTGACTTTGCCCTATTTTACCATACACTTCCAAGAATTCAGAAATGTCATCCTTCACTATGGATTCCTGGATTATTTTAGATTAGATTAGATTACTTACAGTGTGGAAACAGGCCCTTCGGCCCAACAAGTCCACACTGCCCCGCCGAAGCGCAACCCACCCATACCCCTACATCTACCCCTTACCTAACACTACGGGCAATTTAGCATGGCCAATTCACCTGACCTGCACATCTTTGGACTGTGGGAGGAAACCGGAGCACCCGGAGGAAACCCACGCAGACACGGGGAGAACATGCAAACTCCACACAGTTAGTCACCTGAGGCGGGAATTGAACCCGGATCTCTGGCGCTGTGAGGCAGCAGTGCTAACCACTGTGCCACCGTGCCGCCCACCGTGGATCTTATCCACGACCAAGGTTAGGCTAATTGGTTTGTAATTTTCCGTCTTTTGTCTTACTCCCTTTTTAAACAGGGGTGTCACATTAGCGAATTTTCAGTCCTCTGGGACCCTCCATGATTCTAGCGATTCCTGAAAGATCACCACTAACGGCTTGACTATCTCTTCAGCTATCTCCCTTCAAACTCTAGAATAGAGTCCAGGTGATTTATCCACCTTCAGGCCATTCAGTTTTACTAGCACCTTCTCCTTGGTGACAGCCACCATAGTCAGCTCTGACCCCTCACTCTTTTGAATTTTTGGGATATCAGTCATGTCTTCCACCTGTGAAGATTGATGCTAAGTCATTATTAATTTCCTCAGCCATTTCCTTGTTCCCTACTACTGTTTTTCTAGCATCATTTTCCAGTGGCCCAATGTCCACTTTTGCCTCTCTTTTGCCCTTTATATATCTAAAGAAACTCTTACAGTCTTCCTTTATGTTACTGCGTAGCTTTCCATCAAATGTAATCTTCTCCCTCCTTATATTTTTTTATTGCCATCTATTAGTCTTTGTAAGCTTCCCAATCTTCAGGTTTCCCATTGCCCTTCACCACATTATATGCTTTCTCTTTTGCTTTTATGTTGTCCCTGACTTCCCTAGTCACCCATGGTTGCCTCATCCTCCCTGTACTATGCATCTTTTTTCCTTGGACTGAGCCTCTGCTGTTCCACTGTCTTTCCTGCTAGACACCTCTCCCAGTCAATTCTACCCAGCTCCTCTGTCATGCCTCTGTAGTTGCCTTTATTTAGCTGTAATACTGTTACCTCTAATTCTATTTTCTCCCTCTCAAATTGCAGAGTAAATTCAATTACATTCTGATCACTGTCTCTAGAGGGTTTCTTCACCTTAACCTCCCTTACCAAGTTCTTCTCATTGCACAACAATAAGTCCAGTATTGCCTGTTCCCTTGTGGGCTCTACCAGAAGCTGCTCCAGAAAACCATCTCATAGACATTCCACAAATACATTTTCTTGCAGTCCACCACCAACCTGATTTTCCCAGTCCGCTTGCATATTGAAATCCCCCAAGATCACTGTAACTTTGCCTTTCCTACACATCTTTTCTGTCTCCTCGTGTATCTTACGCCCCAGCCCCTGACTACTATTTAGAGACCTGTACATAACTCCACTTATCGTCTATTTGCCTTTGTGGTTCCTCAATTCTACAGACACCGATTCTTCACCATCTGACCCTACTTCGTTTCTTCCTATTAATTTAATTTTATTTCCTACTAATAAGGCAACTCCATCACCTTTACCCACCCGCATATCTTTTTCAGCTTCCAATCCTGATCCCTTTGCAGCCACGTCTGTGTGATGCCCACCACATCATACCTGCCAATTTCGATCTGTGCCACAAGCTCTTTATTTCATTCCTTATACTGCATGCATTCAGTTATAACACCTTTCAGCCCTGTATTAACTGTCCCTCTTCTCATTGTCATTCGTTTGTGCACTGTGCTTGAAGTTTGATTTCTAACCCTTTCCATACACTCTGTCTTATTTGTGTATATCCTGGAGATTTTCATAACCTCTCCTGAGTTCTGCACTCTTTCCTCCTCCTTTCGGGTTTTTTAATTTCCCCTAAACGTAAGCCCCCCCCCCCCACTTTAGTTCAAAGCCTGGTCTTCCGCCCTAGTTATGTAATTTGCTCAGAATCTGGTCCCAGCATGGTTCAGATGAAGAACAAGCCACTGGAATAGATCCCATCTTCCCCAGTACTTGTGCCAATGTCCCATCAATTCAAACCCATTTCTCTCACACCAATCTTTGAGCCATGCATTTACCTGCTTAATCTTATTGACCCTGTGCCATTAGCTCACGGTTCCGGTAGTAATCCGGAGATTATTACCTTTTTGGTGCTGTTTTTTAATTTAGTACCTAACTGTTCATACTCCTTTCGCAGAACCTCTGCCCTAGTTTTATCTATGTCATTGGTACCTCTGTGGACCACGGCCACTGGATCTTTCCCTCTCCTCCCACTCCAAGTTCCTCTACAGCCCAGATACGATATCCCGAACCCAAGCACCAGGCAGATAACACATAAAAGTCATTAGATAAATTACAAAAAGTAATTTTATACATTAAACAGCTGAATATTTCTGTCCAGCTAAAGCTAATTCTGTTGAAATTTCCATAAATTAAATCCATAGGATAAAATACATTGTAGGAAGCTGGCAAGCAAAATGCCTTGTTTTGCATTCAAATAATAATGCTATTTAAATGTCTTTTGCTAACAGAAGGAACATTTTGGGAAGTCCCCAGGTTACGAACACCTGACTTATGAATGTCCTATACTTATGAACCAACCTCCAGCTTCTCATTTTTAAAAATTATTTTTTAACTTGTTCGTAACTGGGGACTTCCTGTACAGCAAAACTTTTCATATTGCACTCATCAGGATGAATCACAAAAATGCCAATGTGAAGGGAAAACAACATTTACACTGAATGAGAGGAGAGTGCTCATTTGTTGGCAGGTGACCTCTGATTAGTAGAGACATTACTAAGGAGAATGCATCTATTTGATAATGACTGTCAGTTAAATACTAAGCTTTGCCTAAATCTTAAACCAGGAAAGTTGACTGTGATTGATCAAGGCATTCCACTGAGAAATGAACCACTGAGAACTGTTTCATGTGCTATTGAGTTAGTCCGGGCGGTGTATGTGTACAAGTTCTTTCTGCCTGCAAAGAGTGCTTAAGCATGGGTACCTTCCAGCATATGCAAGAGTACCATGCAATGAATGCAACTGACAATCCTAAATTGGTTGTCAGCTAATTCCTTTGCAAATCCGAGGTTACTTAGGAATGATTGTCCAATCACAGAATCACATCTTATGTTGCACTTTGCATTTTGAATGCATGTTTTAGTTGAATACAACCACAGAACAACTTTGGTTATCTGAACATCAGTTATCTGAATTTCAGATTATCTGAACAAGATCTCAAGATCCACTAAAAATGTTATCCGAACAATCAGTTATCCAAACAATCAGTTATCTAAACAATAGATACCCATCCCCTCTCATTTGGATAATCAAGGTTGTTCTGTAGTACCTCACGTGTTTAAGGGAGAAGCTGTTTGATACAATTGGTCAGTATTTGGGACATATGGCCTATCCACCTCACATCATCTTTGGATAAAGCCAACGAGGGGAAGGATTTAGATATGAAATAAGAGCAGGACATGACTATATTCCTGAAGAGGTAACAAATATTATGTGTAGAGAAAAATGAAGACATTGCTGGAGGATAGTTATGATGATTCAGACAATAAAACAATGTGTTGGAGGAGGATGGGTAATTGTATTAGTCACAGAGAGGGCAAGAGAACCAAAATGGAAATACATAGGCTAACAAAGAATGTCACTGCTGCACTAGAGGTGGAAACCTAATTGGGGTTGTGGGGAAGATTATAAGAATATAGGAGATTCAATGACTTTGCACAGGAAAAAAAGGTTATTTACATTGTACAGCAATATTTTAAGGCAGAGGAGTAACATGTCTTTAAGAAGGGGGTTACAGTGGCAGATGTAAAAGTGAGGAGCTAGTATCTGAGTGAAGGAAGCCATTACATGCATACAGAACAAGAAGCAATATAATATTAATTATTAAGTTGTATAATGATTACTTCTTTAACTTGTGAGTAATTTTCATTTTTGATCTAAATTTGTAATAAATTTATTTTTAAACCTAAGGATGATATGCTGAATCACATTACCAAACGACCTGTGGATACCAGGACAAGTTCCATTAGTTCGGAAGCCTCATTTATCTACCATACATCCCATAGTTCAATGTCAGTTGCCTCTGAAAGAACAATAAGAACTGCTTCAGGAGAACAAACCTTAGAAGAAACTCCTTTTCTTACACTGACCAAAATGGACAAGGAAAAGATTCACATCAATATCTCTCCAGTCCTAAGCAGATCTCCCACCAGAGTAGATGCTCCAGATTCTACACCAAGCATCATAAAAGTGAAAGATGGTCAAGCTAACCCATCCAGAGCATCCATGGTTAAAAAATCCTTAAAAGAAATCCCAAAGAAAGATCCAAGACTAACCACGGAGACCTGTGTAAGTTGTTTTTTCCTGATTTAAAAATCATTTAGTTTTATTCCTTGATGTCTGAATTGATTCACAATGGGAATTTTAATGAAATAAATAGTATATCCTTTTGAATATTTTGTGCTAGTGCATGCTGGGAAATAGGAAATGCTTTTAGCATCTTATATAAGCAGCAAGCTAATAGGATATTTTCATACCATCAATCTGGCTCATTTTTGAACTCAGTCAGCGGGAATAAAATAATGATGCCTAACTACTTTGTGATATTCTTTCCTCAAAATCTGCAGCCTGATTTTTTGTGTGGGCTAACAGAGGCCCTCCATCTTCGTGAAAACAGCACTGGGGGTCTGATTTGGAAGTCTCACCCAGAACTAAATACTAATTTATTTTCTTTGTTGTTTTCCTATTTTCAAAATCAATTTAAATTTAAAAGGAAGATTGATAGACTTTAAGGTTTATTATAGGAAAAGTCCTTTGGAATATCAATTTATTTTTAGAATCTAATACTTGTTTATAATATTCTTGGTTTTTTAAAGTTATTTTTCTCAGTCAATTCAAATGGTCTTTACTGTAATTAATTGCAAATTGCTGTTACTGACCTTCTGATGAACTTGACTTCCAATGATGCACAGCTGTGAATCATAGATCCATCATAACCTAATACCATATGTAGTTGTGACATTACATTCGATTATTTTTATGAATGCTTGTGAGAAAAGGCAAATAAGATGTTCAGAATAAAATAGATCTATAAAAGATCAACTCAAAAATGGTAGTGATAAAGAATTAGTGAAACCCCTCAAATATTGTTCGTGAATTTGATATTGTAGGTAGTTGAGATTTGAAGATAGTAGCGAGAAAGTCAATGTATGCCCATTGGACAAATTGCTAAAATGTCATCAAAAGGAAAATGTTAGCTTTCATGGCAGATGTAGGGAGGCATTCTGTTTTCTAAAGACGAAATATAAGGACAATGCAGTGATCTCAGTCACAAGCTATCATTTAAAAGCAACTTCCCCACTTGTGTTAAACATCATTTGAAATCCAACTGGTGTAGGAACTACATTGGCACATTCAAAGTAAACAGGTCAAATTGAGTCTTTACTCATGAATTTGAGGGAAGAGTAAGCTGAACTTACTTACTGCTCTGCAATGTTTCTATATTGTGTTTATCAGAATAAAATGGCAGAAGCAAGGTGAAAAGATTAATGCATAAAATCTGTGTGTTCTTGCATATCTCCATCTCTGAATCTATCTGTTTTGACTATTGATCTGGCACTTGTCCCTTGCGTTTGTTTCTCTCAGTCATGAAATACAAATGAAAAATATGAGCCAAAAGTTTAGAGTAGTCAAGCAACTGTAAACTTTCCAAAATATTTGCAATTAGTGTTTTATTGTACTGGATTATAAATGAGCTGTTTAAGGAACATATTTGTAACTGTCTTCGATAATTATTTCTGTTGGGCGAGGCATGAAAATTAAATGCAAATTACAATTCTAATTGGTTTATGAACAATTTGTCTCGGTAAATAGCAGAAATTTAATTTCTGAGCCATAGGTAACAGAAAAAGTGAACACTAAGATATACTATCTGGAGTACCAAGAAACTCTAGCAATAATTATGGTGTGACCTCAATTTTAATTGCTGTAAATAAAATAGACTCTCTATTCCTTATGAAAAATCATTGTAATATTATTAGTGTTGCAAGTTTTTTTATTATAGCAAATTCTTGGAATCATCTCAACATAACTAAGGAGGACAAGAGAAAATAAAGACATTTTGAATTCACTGAATAGGAAGAGAGAAGAGATATAAAAAAGAAACATGAATTAAAACTAAAAATAAGCATTTTTAAGTTCAGCCTTCATTTGTTTGATCATTGGAATTTGGCAAGTAAATTCATTTCCACAGATCAGAATCTTTTCTACATTAATGAAAGATTATTGCACTTTATGTGAAAAACATTGCAAGGGAAGGGTCTCTTCATGGCTTAACTGTTAATCCTAAAAAAAAACATGCATTTCATATGGGAGCTTCCTCTGACTTCAAGACTAGCCAAAGTGTTTTTCACCAATCAAGTGCTTTTAGAATTGTAGGAAATGTGGAAACCCAACAAGCCCCTGCAAGAAACAATATACCACTGACCAAACGCTTGTTTTTCTGATGTCATTTGAGGATCAAATATTGATCAGGACTCTCAAGGAAAACTTCATTGCTCTTCTTCAAGAAAATGCCATGGAATGTTTATGTTTTATTGTTGGTTCTGTTATAACACATGTTTCTTCAACGCAAATTGGCTATAATGCGAATGAAGAATTTAGACCATTATTTGTAGAATGAACTTTCCTTACCTGTATTGACTACAGTGCAATTCCGGTTCCATTGCTTTAAATGGTGCTGCTATTACATGACTTTCTTTTAATGCAGAATCACATGGGAACAGAACTATCACATTATATCAAAACACTCTGTACTTTAGAAAGCAGACAGGACATTGACATATCCAATAATGTAGCTCTTCAGTATTGGAGATTGGCCTGAATGTTGTGCTCAATCCTTTACTCCACCTTGCACCTCTCCACCCTCTGTACCTGCCCTTTGGGAGGATTTTCCCACAAATCATTCACAACAGTATTGTCAAATACTAATTGTCTAACCTTTGACCCTTTGTTTACCATGATATTTCTACAGTTAGCAATACTCTTAAGTGCACCTTCACCTTTATCCTTGATTCCCTTTTCCTAGTAAAAGTTCCACTCTGTCCTATGTTGGACAGTTTCCTGTTCATTGCCTGAAATCCCTTATATCCAATGAATTCAAATTATTTTACTCATGATGCATTTCTGCTATAATAATTCAAAGAGTAATAGTTTACTGTTGCTTGACTACTCCAGATCTAGCTAAAAAAATAAACATCAGGTTCTACTGGGCATTACATTCTTCTGCCAAAATTGCTCCCTCCTTTAGAACAGCCTTGGAGTGCAAAAATAACTGTTTCCAAATAAACAAGTGATTTTATTCAGTGGAACTACAAGAAGAATTACTAATACAACACACATATATACAGATGAGAAATAAAAGATAAATCCAAAATGGTAAAAGCAAAAGCAAAACTGATATACAAATCAGTGTTTGAATTGTTCGCAAAGAGGAGATCGTTGAACATTGTGACCATTGCAATGGACACTACAGACAGCATTGACAGTGGTAGTTGAACAGTCCTTTGTTGTGCAGAATAGTTTAAATTCTGTAGTTCTTTTGACCATGATTGATTTCCAGCACTCAAGGTGAGAGAAAGTTCTTTTGTGACATGTTTCCTTTTTAACTGGTTTGCAGCACTCAGAAGGAGAGAGAGCTGTATCTTCAACGTGGGGTAACAAGGTGATAGTTCTTTGATTGTGACAGCCACAGCATGCTAACACTTAAACCCAGGCTGACATACTTAAGATTGTTCAGTCACAGTTGTGCACACCAGCAGAGTTGAAACAGGCTTTTTAACCCCTGTCCTTGTATATTCTCCAAACGTCTGTGGTTTGGGACATTACCTGCATGAGGCGACTTGTTGAGCTGAAGGACACCAAATTCTTATTAACCTTTGTAGTCAGAAGAGATCAGAGTTCAGTCTGTTTCACTTGCCTCTTCCCTTCTTTGAAGGCTGTTGTTTCCAGTTCCCTTTGCATTCATAGGTGTGAAGTTCCATGGGTCTCTCCAGAAAGCCATTTAATTTATACCCACAGCCACTTTTGGCTGTATCAGCTCTATTTTAAAAAGAAAGCACATTTTGGAGTTGCAAGTTAAAAATGTCCACAATAATTCATGTTCTGACACATGGTCATAACTCTATATATACAAAGATGACTGGGAGTTGAATTTAGTGAGCACATTTTGGTTTAGCTTCTTTTTATTTTGAGCATTCTGATTCAGGCATTTTAGGGGAGGAGAAGAAATTGTCTGTTGTTAAGCCAAGTCAGTAAATGTGAATATATCTGTACTACTCTATAAGCAAAGCTCTGCTATCTCTGTTGGAGCCAGGCAAATATGAGGCATAAATTGCAAAATTAAATTTCAAAGTACTGTTCAAAAGTGACTGAAAGTGACTTGTTCTGAATTCTTATTTGTATTCATAGTGAAATGCTAATATTCCTGGAGAATAGAATCTGTTCAGTTTAGAGTTTGTTAAATGCAATATTGGACTGGACTTTTATGGGATTGGGCCTTTAAAAATAGTATCAGAATCCAATCCAGGCTCCAATCCCAGTTGTCCAATATTCTTTGAAGCAGGATAAAGGAGTGATATGGGGCAGGTTGCAAGACTATACCCTCCACTCCCAACCAGGCCTGTCCTTTTGCAGGAATAGGCATCCCCATACCTCAAAGTTTTCATGCAGTCAGGCCAGCTTTTCAAGGAACCCTGGTTTGTGGCATTTCAGGAAGAACTTCTTCACTCAAAGGGTTGTGAGTCTGTGGAATTCCCTGCCCAGTGAAGCAAATAAGGCTACCTCATTGAATGTTTTTAAGGCAAAGTTAGATACATTTTTGAAGTAAACGAATTAAAGGTGATGGTGAGTGGGTGGGTAAGTGGAGCTGAATCCATAAAAAGATCACCCAAGATGTTATTGAATGACGGAGCGGGCTGGATGGGCCAGATGGCCCTCTTCTGCTCATATTTTTTATGGTTTTATGTTCTTCTGTCATGTACTGTGATCTGGATGAGAGAACCTTTGATTGGTAAGTTCAAAAGGTAACGTGTGCTAATCTATCCCCCATACGCAACCTCTATTATCCCTCATGTCCTACAAGCACCACTCACGTCCGTAACTCCTAATGCCTTCCATTGCGACATAATCTCTTTCACTATCACTGCACCCACCGCCCCTCTATGAGCACAATGTTGCCTAATACCCTACTTGCTAATCTATGGCTCTTCCATGCTCATTCACTATGTATATACTCAGCACAGAATCAACAGAATCCTATAATAAAATTGTTATCTAAGAAAAAAAATTAAAATTATTCACGTATAACTTTATTTTTTTAAATTCATTTTTACTACAGCTCTACAAACATGTCAATCATCCAGAAATTTAAAGCAGTGCTAACAGAAACTGCAAGCATATGACACATAATGTAAGAACTAGAAGCAGGAATAGGGAAGTCAGCCACTTAAGCTTGCTCTGTTATTCAATATGATCATGGCTAATCTCATTCCCATTTCAACTCCACTTTCCTGCCCACTTCTCATAACCCTTCAATCTATTACTAATTAAAATACTGTGTATCTCCTCCTTAAATTTATTTGGTGTCTGAGCATCCACCATGCTCTGGGATAGTGAATTCTACAGATTCATGACCATTTGAGTGATGTAATTTCTCCTCATCTTTGTTTTGAATCTGCTACACCTTAGCCTGAATTATGACCTCTCATTCTAGATCGTTCCCTAAGAGGAAATATCTGTTCTGTGTCAACTTTGTCAAAGTCCTTGAGCATTGTATGTACCTCAATTAAATTTCTTTTCATCCTTCTAAATTCTGGCAAGTAAAGACCTAAACTGCTCAATCTCTCTTCATAAACAAGTCTTCCATCTCTGGAATTTCTGAAACCTCTTTATCTTGTTTGTAAGCATTGAATAATTGAGAAATAGATCTGAGCAAAATATCTGTTAAGCAGTGTTTTCCCTGTTGTGCAGTTATTTCAATAGACTAATGGATATTTTGGTTGTCGGCTAAGAATGCAGAATGACAAAGTGAAGTGGCAAGATCAATATAGGGTGGTTATGAATATGATGGAAGAGACTAAAGCAGAACCAGAGGGCATTGGACTCATAGAGAGGGTAAATTGAGTTGAGTTTGAAGTAACTGCAAATGGGAAATCACTTGGTGCAAGGGTTGAGTGTAGAAAGTATTCTTGATAGCTCTGATAAACATGGCATGGCAGTACGCAATGAAAATATTTCAAGTAGGTAAGTAAGACAGGTCAGGTATTCAAAGCCTGAAAGGTTGCTGGAGGAGTGAACTGTCAATCAAGGTAAAGATCCAGAGGTGTTTGAGCACTGTGTGTGGTGGGTGGTATAACCAAGCAGGGAATTTTAAAAGAGAAAGTGTCATCACCCATGAGCTAAATTTCTGTCAAGGACATGATAGCAATCCAATCAACTACATCAAGGCCACAATGGTGAAAAACTTATTTACAAGCACAACTACTTTGCAGGGAGATGAGGGAGGGCAAGTTATTGTTGACCCACTGCAGAGTCCACAGTCTGCTGCAGAAGGAATGAGTGAACTGAGAAGATGTTACTTTGATTGACAGTCAACAGGGGGGCTGAATGAAAAAGTTATAGGGCTGTAGCATGATGCAATGAGGTTTGAGGCTCATGAAATGGTGGAGACAAATGCATTGATGAAATCTTTGGAGAGAGCCAAGAGAAACAGAGAGATGCTGTGAGCTTGTCCAAAGAGAGTTGATTCTGGAATGGAGCAGGAAAATAAGGAGGTGGAAGAATAGTGAAAGTTTAGGTAGGCATTTGAATATTATGGGGATTGTTTAACAAAGTGCTGCATAGGGGAAAATAGAAGGAAACTGATTAGTTAACATGAAAGTGAAGAGAGAAGGATCCAAGAGCAATAAAGGAAAGGAAAGGAAAGATAGAGATAAACTTCTTTGTTATTAGACAGAAAGTTGAGTCACATAGACATGATAAAGATTGGAATAGATATGAAGACTAGGGAGGAGCCAATAGAGAGGAGACTAAGTTACAGAGGTTAAACTGAGGAATGCAAGTGTCTTATAGACAGGACAAAGTTTACATTAAGCAATGATGAACCAAAACCCCAGACAGGAGATCGATATGAAGGCTGAATGCATCCAGGAGCAGTTCAATGGGCAGAGTATTACCAAAATCAACTTATTTTGATCCAAGCGTCTAAGAGAAGAGAGTGGTGACCTTGGTGACTAGCATTACACAATATGGGATCCAGTAAAGCACCAGAAGGATTAATGTTTCAGTAAAAATGAACTCAGCATTTAGTGAATTTCAATAAATTCATTGAGGTAGGAAATGGTTCTGAGTTCTGGAATTCTGTCTTTAAACTGTGTTTAAATTATCAGCCAAAGCTCTATTATTGGTGCCGAAGTGTTTCAATCAAGCAATTGGCCAAGCTGCCTTATGCAAACTTGCCCTCATACCAGGGCCTGTATTGATACTGATCTATGAAAGGAATAAATTTTTTAACAATCCAAGATTTTGAATCCAGTGTGACCAATAATAGGCAGGTACAAGACTAATAGATATCATTATAACCAAATTATTACGTGACCAGTCTGATACTGATATACATAACGAATGCAATTTTGACAATGCTAAAGAGTCAATAGATTGCAGTGTGATCAGAAGCAAGAACGTATGAGACTGGTACATATTATTACTGTTGTGGTTCTGTTCGCCGAGCTGGGAATTTGTGTTGCAGACGTTTCGTCCCTGTCTAGGTGACACCCTCAGTGCTTGGGAGCCTCCTGTGAAGCGCTTCTGTGATCTTTCCTCCGGCATTTGTAGTGGTTTGAATCTGCCACTTCTGGTTGTCAGATCCAGCTGTCCGTTACAGTGGTCAGTATATTGGGTCCGCTGACCACTGCAACGGACAGCTGGAACTGACAACCGGAAGTGGCAGATTCAAACCACTACAAATGCCGGAGGAAAGATCACAGAAGCGCTTCACAGGAGGCTCCCAAGCACTGAGGATGTCACCTAGACAGGGGACGAAACGTCTGCAACACGAATTCCCAGCTCGGCGAACAGAAACAACAACGAGCACCCGAGCTACAAATCTTCTCACATACTTTGAACATATTATTACTTTTGCCCATTGTTTTTTCAGTTCATGATTCTCTCTTGGGTAAACAAAAAAGTAGAATATAAGATCTTTTGTCATTTTTTTCATAAGAACTGGGAAGTGGATGGTGAAAATCTGAAACAAAAACAGAAATTGCTGGAGAAAATGGGAATTCGTTTTAAGTGTTTTCTTTCTAAGCCTGTTGACATAAGATTCAAAAACCTTTGGTTGCAATAGGTGATTCAAATGCTATTGAGCTAAGCTTGATCATATTATTTTTCCAAATACATTAAGTGAAGCACAATTCATTCACCTTGCAATAGACATGACACATCTTCTAATGAAAACTTGGTCCCAAATGTGGCCATGATCTAACACCTTAAGCCTCATCTAGTTATACCTTAAAATATATCTTATGACAGAAGGACTATCAACTCCAGACAACAGTATACCAGGACCAAGAATTGAAATTCAATGAAGTAAGTTAATTCCCTTTTAATTCAATCATGCAAAATGCTTCATTTTCACACAAATTCCCAGGACCAGATTCTTAATTCTTTGCTCATTTAATATCGAAACAATAGAACATTTTAAAAGAATAACATATATTATGCAGGATATTGTTGTCGTGTTAGGAATGAATTGTTGAATACAATAATATACTTTTTTTGCATTTAAACCATAATTGTGGTGACCAATTCCTTTAGAAACTTATTGTTTGTTCGTCAGCATTCCATGCAATAATTACATGCAGAACTGATCACTTTTTAAAATGTAATATTCTGCTGGTTTTACCTTGGAAATTGCTTGGCTTGTGAGGGATATCATTCAGCAATTTTGTTTTTATTCACTCATGAGTTAAGTGTGTCTTTGGCTAGGCCAGTATTTTTTACCCAAAGAGCAGTTAAGAGTCACCACATTGCTGTGGGTCTGGAGTAATATGAATGCCAGACCAAGTAAGGATGACCGATTTCCTTTCCTAAATGACATGAGTGAACCAGATAAGTTTCTTCCTGACATTTGACAATATTTGAGCTCTTAATTCCAGATTCTTTATTGAGCTTAAATTCCACCATCCTCCATGCTGGGATTCAACTGAGATTCCCCAGAACTTACATGAGTTTTTGGATTAATAGTCTTCTCAATAAGTCATTGCCTCCCCTTAGTTCCATTGGCTCCTTATTTAATCTTTGACTTTAATTTATAATTTTAAATTATACTTCATTGATTAATCTCAGAAAGATTTGTGGTCACTCTTTATTGGAATTTGGAATTGAAAACTGGCTACTTCTTGCAGTATCTTTGAAATATATCCTTATTACAAATATCAAGGTTTCCATATTTCAACCTATGCTGCAAGAATAACATTTGATGTTTAAATCTGATTATTGCCCTGTTGCCCTAGAATTTTCTTTGTTTCCATGCCAGGATGATGCCAAGATATACAGGCCATGGAACAAGTGTTGGAAAATGGGATTAGAATCAGTAGATGGTTGTTTTGACCCTCACAGACTCAATGGCCCAAAAGGCTTTTTCTTAGCTGTAAACCTCTATCACATTGTATAGATTTCACATGACATACATTAAAATATTTTCTTATCGAAGCCCCGTAAATGGGGAGACTCAAAAAGATAATCGACTCAGCTCGTTCAGTCAGGTGTAACAGCGATTATATGCTGTGAATCTTGGAATGCAATAGGACATACTTGACATCACACAGCACAAATATATCAAAGTGCTGAGTTGTACATTAACTTGCATTGATTTTAGTAGCAGTTAAGCTAAATGCACAACCCAGATGTTTCATTTTTAAACAGTGCCTAATCAGTGCATTGTAATTGAAGTAAACGTTGATAGAGTGAACTTGAAACAAACATGTATTCTAAAGTTGGAAGGAGAAGCTCTTCCTGATGAATTTGTAATAGCAGTTCTGGAAAATTCCTAAATATAAAAGAGATGTATTATAAAAGTAAAATTGAGAGAGTGCATTTCATGTAAGAGCAATGGAAGCATATATTTAAAATCTGTATGGAAGTAATTTAAATGACATTGACTTGTAATTAGCAATTGCTCCTGACAATAATGAAGATAATTGGCTTTATATTTGAGGAGGGACAGGTGGAGACACAAGGGTATGTTCAAAGAGAAGGATGTGGAAGCAACAAAGAATGTGTCAAAAACAGAGTGATCTAGATTGAGAATTTGCAAAGTGACTGAACGATTAACCTCTAATTTTAAAGTGGAAAAAGGGGGTACAGGAACTGCTCTATAAGTTATGATGGAACAAATAGTGAGATGGTCAGAGAAGTCTAACAACATGGAATGGAGTGAGAAGATGAAGTTATGTCAAAGTTTTTATAGATGGAGGTTGTCTTGAAGTTGAAAACTGAAAGTACTGCAGACGCTAGAAAGCAGAAACAAAAACAGAAATTGCTGGAAAATCTCCGCAGGTCTGACAATGTCTCTCCTTGAGCAGAGAAGGCTGAGCAGAGATTTGATGAAGTACTTCAGATGCTACCAGACCTACTGAAATTTTCCAGCAATTTATGATTTTGTATTGAAATTTAACTCCCAGTACAGGTACATAGAAAGATCAAGGGTGATGTGAAAATGGAGCTTCATATAGGTGACAATGAAGTCATAGTCATATCGCATGGAAACAGACTGTTTAGTCCTACTAGCCCATGCTGACCATAATCCCAAACTAAACTAGTCCCACCTACCTTGGCTTGGCTCATATCCCTCCAAAACCCTCATGCACTTATCCAAATGCCTTTTAAATATTGTAACTGTACCCACATCCTTTGAAAATTCATTCCACATGCAAACCACTTTCAATTAGAAAAAGTTGCCCCTTATGCATTTTTAAAATCTTTCTCCTCTCACCTTAAAAATGCATTCACTAGTCTTTAAATCCCTCATCCTAGGGAAAAGACACATGCCATTCACCTTACCTATAACCCTCATGATTTTGTAAGCCTCTATAAGTTCACCCCTCAACCGCCTACACTCCAGTAAAAAATGTTCCAGCCTATCCAGCCTCTCTACTACCTCAAACCCTCCATTCCCAGCAACATCCTGGTAAATCTTATCTGAACCCTCTCCAGCTTAATAATATCCTTCCTATAACTTGGCATCCAGAACTGGACACAGTATTCCAGAAGAGGCTTCATCAACCTGTACAACCTCAACATGATGTCCCAACTCCTAAAGGTCTGAGAAATGAAGGCAAGTGTGCTATACACCTTCTTAACCACCCCACAGTTTTCTGAATAAATTTCTAGTTTGTGGATGATGAATGTAACAAAAGGTGTGGGAGCAGAAACTTTTTTGGGGTCAAGTGTCCCACAGATCATGACTAAGTTGTAATCAGAATTCTGACGGAGGCATAGCTGGCAACACATGCTGATATCAAGAGCTAGGAAACAGTTTTGTTTTTGTCAATATTAAATTAAAGGGATTTTTCTCATCCAAACTTTATTTCAGTCAGATAGATACTGACTTCTGTTTAAATAAATGAAGGACAGTTAAAAATTATCATAAAATAAAATCATAAAATAGTTGGAAGGTCGAAAGAAGTTGGAAGGTTGAAAGAATAATTGAAAGTTCTAAAAATTAGTACTTACAAAAATAAATTTGTACTGGAACAAGTTACAATGCCTATGAAAATATTTGAATTCAAATATGACTGGGAGATGATTACAGAACAATTGAGACCCTTAAAGAAGACCCTTAAAAATGTAGTTGGCATGGCTGACTATTTATCTAGACTTCAATGATTTCTCATTATACACATTTGAGTGGATACAATTCTGAATCATGTCCAGGCTTACCTGTGAAACAAGATCTGTATTTTAATAAAGTAGTTGAAAGGCTGCTGTGACTGTGTGAGAGGCACTTCCTGCTAAATTTCAGTAGAAGGCCATAAGATGTAGGAGCAGAAGTAGGTTCATAGAGTTTGCTCTGCCATTCAATGAAATCATGGCTAATCTGAAAAACCTCAATTCCGCATGCATGTCATTTCCCCATAACCCTTGATTCCCTTACTGATTAAAAATCTGTCTGTTTCACTTTGAATATACTTAATGACCCAGTCTCTACGGCATTCTGCAGTAAAGAATTCCACAGATTCACTATCCTCTGAGAAAAAAAATCCCTCCTCAGTTCTGTCGTAAATGGGTGACCCTGTTATTCTGAGATTATGCCCTCCAGTCCTAGAATCTCCCATAATTTAAAATAATCTTTCCTCATCTACCCTATCATGTCCTCTAGACCTAATCTGTTTCAATATGCCCTCTAGTTCTGGATTCTCTCACCCAGAGAAAAGACTTTGTCTATTTATCCAATCCATGCCCCTCATAATTTTGTAAATCTATGGAATGAGCTGCCAGAGGAAGTGGTGGAGGCTTGTACAATTGCAACATTTAAACGGCGTTTGGATGGGTATATGAATAGGCAGAGTTTGGAGGGATATGGGCCGGGTGCTGGCAGGTGGGACTAGATTGGGTTGGATATCTGGTCAGCAGGAACAGGTTGGACTGAAGGGTCTGTTTCCTTGCTGTACATCTCTATGACTCTATGATTCTAAGGTCTCCTCTCCTTCTAACCCCAATGAGCACAGGCTAACCTCCTGAACTTTTCCTTATAACAAAGTCCCTCTATATCTGCGATCAGCCCTGTGTACCTTTTTTGGACTGTCTCCAATGCCTACATGTCTTTTGTTAGATAAAGGACCCCAAAACCTTTCACAGTATTCCAGCAGTGGTCTAACTAGTAACTTACATAGTTTTAGCAAAGCCTCACTTTCTTTTTTACTCCATTCCCTTTGGAATAAAGGCCAACATTTTATTCGCCTTCTGTATTTCCTGCTGAACTTGTATGCCAGCTTTTTGTGAATTTGGCATGAGGACTCCCAATCCCTCTGTGTTGTAGCTTTTTGCGGTCTCCCTGCAGACTCAAATATGATAGTCGTACATTTACTTAACTCATCTAAGTTATTAATATATATTGTAAATAATTATGGCTGTATCACTGATCCCTGTGGTACTCCACTAGTTACAGGTAGCCCTTCTAAAAATGTCTCCTTTACATCAACTCTCTACCTTCTATTTCTTAAGCAATCCCTTGTCAACATTAAACTACTACCTCCTATATCAAGGGCTCTTAACTTAAGTAACCTAACAGCCCTACACATACACTGAATCTGTTTAGATGAGGAGGAACGTGATGGGCACTTGGAAGTACTCAAGGATGCCCTAATAAGAATGGGGTGTAATACTCAACTCATTGACCACAACTCTGACGTGCCACAGCAAGAAACCATAATGATCCCCTCAGGAGATAGACACGAGCTGCAACAGACAGGGTACCCTTCGTTGTCCAGTACTTCCCAGGAGCTGAAAAACTATGCTAAGTTATTCACAGCCTGCAACACATTATCAATGAGGATGAATACCTCGTCAAGACCTTCCCCATGCCTCCACTTCTCATTTTTAAACAACCACCAAACCTCAAGCAGATCATTGTTCGCAATGAACTGTCTGGCTTTCAGGACACCATACAAACCTGTCATGGCAGGTGCTGCAAGACATGTCAAGTATTGACATGAATGCCATCATTAAATGTGGGGTCACCACCCACCATGTACACAGTGGCCAATGGTGTCTATCTCATACGCTGCAGGCAAGGCTGCCTTGAGGCATGGTACGTTGGTGAGACCAAACAGAGGCTACATTGGCACAACAATCCCCAGCCAGAAATGTTCCCTCCCTGTCAGAGAACACTTCAGTGGTCCGGGATTTTCGACCTTGGACCTTCTGGTGACCTTCGGGTGACCATCCTCCAAGGCTGACTTCGGGACAGACAACAACGCAAAGTGGCCGAGCAGAGGCTGATAGCCAAGTTTGGTACCCATGGGGACGGCCTCAACCGGGACCTTGGGTTCATGTCACACAACAGGTGAACCCACTGCACTACAGACTCACTCACTCTCTCTCTCTCAAATCACACACATACACACATGACGCGCGCACACACACACACACACACACACTCTTACAGATTTATACCCCTTCACACTCACACACATACATATACACGCACTCTCTCACAGACATTCACACCCTCCCACACACACATATACCCACATGCACACACACATGTATAAGTTTGTGGGATCTATTTGTACTTGCAAAATTAGATTTTAGTTTGCTCAAAAAATGCATGAATCCATGTAAGATTCTGTAAATCCCTTTTATAGAAATAGAATCAGTCTGAACATTGGTGCACAGACAGCCTCATACAGAGCACCCCACACCTTCAATGCATTATCTGAGCTGAAATAGCACATATTGTTAAATTTCACTTGAGAATGAAACTTTAAAAAATTTCTGGGATTGGCATATGAAAGAACTGAAACCAACATGGTCATTCTAAAAGATGAGAGACTTAACAAACAATCCAGGTCTTTTTCAATATATAATTTCAGTTGCATCATACTGTAAACTTTTGCTATAAATTCTGTGCCTCATGATCTTATACTCCATCTGATGAAGGAGCAGCATTTTGAAAGCTAGTGCTTCCATATAAACCTGTTGGACTATAACCTGTTGTTGTGTGATTTTTAACTTTGTACACCATTAAACACCTTCTGAAAATCCAAAAATGTCTATTGCTTCCCCTTTATTTATCCTGCTTGTTACCAACTCAGGCAATTCTGATAAATAATTTATCAGGCATGATTTTCCTATCCTGAAGCCAAGCTGACTCTACTTGATCAAATTATGTATTTTTAAATGCTTTGCAATTACATCCTTTATATTTGACTCTAACATTTTCCCAGTCACAGATGTGAAGGTAATTAACCTATGGTTACCAGATTTTTGTCTCCTTCCTTGTTACATTGGTTGACATCTGGCAGTTTACCAATCCTCCAAGATATTTTCAGAATTTAAAAATTTTTGAAAGTTTGGTGACTCAGTCAACACTGCACTTGCATACCTTGGAAAAACATCAATATCAAAGCAGAATTGAGAAAGGGTTAAATGTCGTACCATAGGAGGAAATGGAAACAGAAAAGTAAATTGATATAAAGTGCTGCATTTTTCTTTTTCAACATGCCACAGTGATGTGAGATGCAGTTTTAAAATTACAATTTCCCACACCTCTAGACAAATTCCTGAATGCAGCCAAGATATCAAGAAGAGAAGGCATGTTGAGACAGGAAGTCTCTCAACTTATTTTGAGGGGTAAGGAGAAGATACATGGGCTCAATATATGAATCTAAACAATTTATTTTGATGCATTGATAAAGCAATACTAACAATTCCTGTATTCACTGTAAAGGGATTTGATAAGGTGGATGTTCAGCACTACTCAAAAGCAGAAAGATCCCAGCACATGATTACAGTCAGAGAGGATATTTTTGAAAAATGAATTTTTCCCATAACCAAAAGGAGAGACAATTTTTATTTTGTAGATTAATTTAGGTGAGCTTCTCAGAGTTTATACCAAGAGATTCCAACTTTATTTTAACTGATATTGCCTATTTTTTTGAAAGCTTACCTGAAAGAATCAGTCAACAAAAGGCTGTTTTTGATGTCTGATCAGCAGCTACTGCTGATAGGCAGTGAAACGTTGGTATGTCAGTTATTGTTTGCACCTGAAGAGACAGGTTTATCAGTTGAGAATTCACAATGAGAAAATGTAAATTTGAATTCACCACCAATATGCTTCAGAATATAAATGCATGCATCTAGTGTTCAATTGATCTGAACTGTTTTTAAATATTTGGGAAAATGTATCAGAAAAAATCTCACTGTGCGTGATGCATAGCACCACTAACAAGAAATATGTGAACAATGTTCTTGAATGAAGGATGACTATATTCACAAACCTATGACAGCTACATTCTTTTGGTGATGAGTTGTGGTGAAGACAAGTAGTATTGTAGCCATATGGTCATTACTATTGTTCCTCATTAGGAATATAACTGGTTGAACTATCAGCCAAAGGATATGAGTGAATCTGATGAAGCAAGAATGCTGGCTAGTTTACGACGGCAGCAACTTGAAGAAATGGAGGATGAAGGGAAGACAAACCATTTGAATGCTGTCCAGCTTGGTTACTGTGTCTATGGTGATGATAGCTTGAGTACGAGCAGTGATGACACAAGCGTTTGGAGTACCCAGCACACAGGACCAGTGAGTCTGGCCAAATGGCTTCATAAATTGTTTTAATGTGCATTTATAGTCAGTTTTGCAGTCTTGTCTGTTTTATGTATAAACAAGGGCAATGTTTGTGCTTTGGGAAATCAAATTTTTATGCACTAGAAGGTACTATTTATAAGCAATTAATACAAACTGGACAATGACCACTCCCTTCCATGAATCATGACTTGTCTGTCCTTGAAAACTATCACCACACCTCCAACCTTCATTTCTTTGTCAAAGTGATTGAATGGGCTGTCACCTCACAAATCCATACCCATCCTTTCCTCTAACAAGATTTTGCCCCAAAACACCTATGGGTGGAACTCAGAAAGAAGAAGTGGATGATCATCTTGATGGAGTTGTACTATAGGCTCCCAATAGTCAGTGGGAAACTGAGGAGCCAGTATGTAGAGACATCTCAGATACATGTAGGAATGATAGGGTTGTAGTCGTAGAGGATTTTAACTTTCCAATCATAGACTGGGACTGTCATAGTGTTAAGGGTTTGGATAGTGCGGAATTTGTTAGAAGTGTTCAAGAAAATGCTCTTTATCTATACATAGATGTACTACCTAGAGAAGGAGCATGACCAGTTCACCTATGCTATCCTTAACTTCCCTCGTCAGTCATGGTTGCCTCAAACTCCCTGTACCATACTTCTTTTTCCTCAGGATGAATGTCTGCTGTGTTTCCTGAATTACTCTCAGAAACTCCTGCTACTGCTGTTCTACTGTCTTTCCTGCTAGGCTCCTCTCCCAGTCAATTTTACCCAGCTCTCTCTCACGCCTCTGCAGTTGCCTTTATTGAGGTGTAATACCATTACCTCTGATTCTATCTTCTCCCTCTCAAATTGCAGAGTAAGTTCAATCATGTTATGATCACAGACTCCTAAGGGTTCCTTCATCTTAAACTGGTTTATTAAGTCCCTCTTATTGCACAACAGTTAATCCAGTATTGCCTGTTCCCTCGTGGGCTCCACCACAAGCTGCTCCAAAAAGCAAACTCATAGACATTCCACAAGTTCATTTTCTTGCACTCCACTACCAACCTGATTTTCCCAGTCCGCTTGCATATTGAAATCCCCCATGATCATTGTAACTTTGCCTTTCCTACACATCTTTTCTATCTCCTTGTGTATCTTGTGCGCCAGCTTCTGACTGCTGTTTGGAGGTATGTACATAACTCGAACTATTGTTTTTTTTAACCTTTGTGCCTTTTTTTAAACCTCAATTCTAACAACACAGATTCTACACCATCTGACCCTACTTTGTTTCTTACTATTGATTTAATTTTGTTTCTTACTAAAAAGGCAACCCCACCCGCCTCAGCTCACCTGCCTATCTTTTCGATAGGATGTATATCCTTGAATATTCAGCTCCCAATCCTGATTCCCTTGTAGCCACAACTCCATGATGCCCACCATGTCATACCGCCAATTTCAGTCTGGGGTTCAGGTAAATTGTTCTTTAAAAGTTATGTCACAGGTAGATAGGGTGGTTAAGAAGGTGTTTAACATGCTTGCCTTCATTGCTGAGACCATAGAGTAGAGGTGTTGGGGTGTCATATTCAGATTGTACAGGATGTTGGTGAGGCCACTTTTGGAGTACTTGTGCAGTTCTGGTCCCCCAATATAGAAAGGATATTATTAAATTAGAGAGAGTTTAGAAAAAATTTCCCAGGTTGTTGCCGGGAATGGAGGGTTTGAGTTTTAGACAGAGGCTGGATAGTCTAGGACTTTTTTCACTGGAGCATAGCAGGTTAAAGAGTAGCGTTATAGAGGCTCATAAAATCATGAGGGGCATAGGCAAGGTGAATAGCAAAAGTGTGGGAATTCAAAACTAGAGGGCATATGTTTAAGGTAAGAGGAGAAAATGTAAAAGGGACCTGAGTGCAACATTTTCAAACAAAGGGTGTTTTGTATGTGGAATGAGCTGCCAGAGGAATGGCATGTGCAGGTACAGTTAGAATGTTCAAAATACATTTGGAAGGATACATGAATATGAAAGGTTTAGAGGATTATAGGCCAGGCAGGCAAGTGGGACCAGTTTAGTTTGGGAAACTTGGTTGGCTTGAATAAATTGGAGCTGAAAATGTGTTGCTGGAAAAGCGCAGCAGGTCAGCATCCAAGGAATAGGAGAATCAATGTTTCGGGCATAAGCCCTTCTTCAGGAATGAGGAAAGTGTGTCCAGCAGGCTAAGATGAAAGGTAGGGAGGAGGGACTTGGGGGGAGGGGCGTTGGAAATGCGACAGGTGGAAGGAGGTCAAGGTGAGGGTGATAGGCCGGAGTGGGGTAGGGGCGGAGAGGTCAGGAAGAAGATTGCAGATTAGGAAGGCGGTGCTGAGTTCGAGGGATTTGACTGAGACAAGGTGGGGGGAGGGGAAATGAGGAAACTGGAGAAATCTGAGTTCATCCCTTGTGGTTGGAGGGTTCCTAGGTGGAAGATGAGGCGCTCTTCCTCCAGCCGTCGTGTTGCTATGGTCTGGCGATGGAGGAGTCCAAGGACCTGCATGTCCTTGGTGGAGTGGGAGGGGGAGTTGAAGTGTTGAGCCACGGGGTGGTTGGGTTGGTTGGTCCAGGTGTCCCAGAGGTGTTCTCCAAAATGTTCGGCAAGTAGGCGGCCTGTCTCCCCAATATAGAGGAGGCCACATCGGGTGCGGCAGATGCAATAAATGATGTGTGTGGTGGTGCAGGTGAATTTGTGACGGATATGGAAGTATCCCTTGGGGCCTTGGAGGGAAGTAAGGAGGGAGGTGTGGGCGCAAGTTTTGCATTTCTTGCAGTTGCAGGGGAAGGTGCCGGGAGTGGAGGTTGGGTTGGTGGGGGGTGTGGACCTGACGAGGGAGTCAGGGAGGGAGTGGTCTTTTCGGAACGCTGATAGGGGAGGGGAGGGAAATATATCCCTGGTGGTGGGGTCCATTTGGAGGTGGCGGAAATGACGGCGGATGATACGCTGAATATGGAGTTTGGTGGGGTGGTAGGTGAGGACCAGTGGGGTTCTGTCCTGGTGGCGGTTGGAGGGGCAGGTCTCAAGGGCGGAGGAGCGGGAAGTGGAGGAGATGCGGTGGAGGGCATCGTCGACCACATCTGGGGGGAAATTGCGGTCTTTGAAGAAGGAGGCCATCTGGGTTGTACAGTATTGGAACTGGTCCTCCTAGGAGCAGGTGCGGTGGAGACAAAGGAATTGGGAATATGGGATGGCGTTTTTACAGGGGGCAGGGTGGGAGGAGGTGTAGTCTAGGTAGCAGTGGGAGTCGGTCGGTTGATAGTAAATGTCCGTGTTGATTCGGTCGCCCGAGATAGAAATGGAAAGGTCTAGGAAGGGGAGAGAGGAGTCTGAGATGGTCCAGGTGAATTTGAGATCAGGGTGGAAGGTGTTGGTAAAGTGGATGATCTGTTCAACCTCCTCGTGGGAGCACGAGGCAGCGCCGATACAGTCATCGATGTAGCGGAGGAAAAGGTGGGGGGTGGTGCCAGTGTAGCTGCGGAAGATGGACTGTTCCACATATCCTACGAAGAGGCAGGCATAGCTGGGGCCCATGCGGGTGCCCATGGCTACTCCTTTGGTTTGGAGGAAGTGAGAGGATTGGAAAGAGAAGTTGTTCAGGGTGAGGACCAGTTCAGTCAGTCGAAGGAGGGTGTCAGTGGAAGGGTACTGGTTGGTACGGTGGGAAAGGAAGAAGCGGAGGGCTTTGAGTCCTTCGTGATGGGGGATGGAGGTGTACAGGGAGTGGATGTCCATGGTGAAGATAAGGCGTTGGGAACCAGGAAAGCGAAAATCATGGAGGAGGTGGAGGGCGTGGGTGGTGTCCCGAACGTAGGTGTGGAGTTCTTGGACTAAGGGGGACAGGACCATGTTGAGGTATTCAGAGATGAGTTCAGTGGGGCAGGAGCAGGCTGAGACAATAGGTCGGCCAGGGCAGTCGGGTTTGTGGATTTTCGGCGGGAGGTAGATACAGGCGGTGCGGGGTTGTGGGACTATGAGGTTGGAGGCAGTGGATGGGAGATCCCCTGAGGTGATGAGGTTATGGATAATCTGGGAGATGATGGTTTGGTGGTGGGAGGTGGGGTGATGGTCAAGGGGGGTGTCCGCGAGCTGGCGTTTAGCCTCAGCGGTGTAAAGGTCGGTGCGCCAAACTACTACCACGCCTCCCTTGTCTGCCGGTTTGATAGTGAGGTTGGGGTTGGAACGGAGGGAGTGGAGGGCTACACGTTCCCAGGGTGAGAGTTTGGAGTGGGTGAGAAGGGTGGAGAAGTTGAGGCGGTTAATGTCGCGGCGGCAGTTGGCTATGAAGAGATCGAGGGCGGGTAAGAGGCCAGCACGGGGTGTCCAGGTGGATGGCGTGTGTTGGAGGCAGGAGAAGGGGTCGTCAGAGGGTGGGCGAGAATCCTGGTTGAAGAAGTAGGCACGGAGGCGAATGCGGCGGAAGAATTGTTCGATGTCACGCCACGTGTTGAACTCGTTAATCCGAGAGCGTAGGGGAATGAAGGTGAGACCTCTGCTGAGGACTGATCTTTCATCCTCAGAGAGGGGGAGGTCTGGAGGGATGGTGAAAACATGGCAGGGCTGGGAGCTAGGACCTGATGTGGGGCTGGAGCTGGGAGTGGGGGTGGGTTTGGGCGTGGGGGCGGGTTGGAGATTGGCGTGGGGGCGGAGTTGGGCGTGGTGACGGAGATCGGCGTGGGGGCGGAGACACATGCGGCGTGGTGGTCGTGCAGGCTAGTGATGTCACTGGGGGCGGAAGTGGCTGCGGCGACGGCAACCCAGGGGGTGGAAGTGGCTGTGGCGACGACAGAAACAGTGTTATTCCCGATAGCCGCGGAGGCCGCGAATCTCTCGGCGATGGTCTTCCTAGCGATCGTGGAGGCAGTTGTCTGGGCGGCAATCGCGGAGGCTGCGAGGTCGGTGGGGTCGGAAGTGACGTCATGGTCTGCGGCGGCGGTTGTTGCCGCGGGCACTGTAGCGGCCACATGGTTAATGGCGCCGGACTGCTTTCGGAGGCCGTTGGAAGATTCTGGAACAGTTGAGGAACCCAGAGTGTGGGGGTAAGTACATGTAAGTTTTTGGTACTTACTGTCTTTAATTTCCGATATGGCTAGGGAGAACTGTTTGTTTAGTCTATGGATTCTTCTGTGGATGAAGAACAGTAGAGGTCCTTTGCAGGTCAGTGAGAGTGTTGTCCTGAGCTGGGGTAGGTCTAATTGCAGGGAAGGTAGGTAGCGGCGTATGGCTGCAAGCGTGGAGCGGAGGATCCGGAGGGAGGTCTGTTGCTGGAGGCTTGTTGTAGATACTGGTTGTCCTGGTTGGGTCCAAATTTTGTTGGTCGGAACTTAGTCCAGAGTCCGTGTGGGATCAGTCGGTTCCGTAGGCAGGTACTGAGGAAAGAGATGTGGCTGTGGTAGCGAGTCTGTTTGAGAATGTGGCTGAAGAGCTTCTGTGCAGAGGAGGTGACCTGGGATGTGCAGTGAGAGGGGGGACTCACTGAAATCCTTGTAGAGGGAGGAAGAGAGCTTCTTCAAGGAAGGCATCCTTGCAAGAGGATTCACAGTAGGTTAAATTGGACCAAAGGGTCTGTTTCTGTGCTATGTGACTCTTTGATTCTATGACTCTATAAGTGGCTCTATCAGTCACAAATAATATCAAATATGACTTTGAAGAAGATAAACTATTCCTCCTTATCCTTCTCAACCTATCTACAACGTTAACACAATTGACTCATCCGCCTTCCTTCAAAATCTCTCCACAATTATTGAGAGGGTGAAACTATACTTGCTATCCATTTTATTTTTAAATTCAATTTAAAATTGCATTTTTGTCTGTCTGTTTATAACCAGAGAATCACCTGAAACAGACTCTCTTCCTGCTCCTTTAATTTTATCTTTGGTATCACCCAAGGATCTGACATTACCTCCTTATTCTCATATGTACGTACTGCCTCTTGATAGACAGCATAGACAGCAGCAAAAACAATATTTAGTGTCTTTAACATAGTGAAACATCCCAAGCTGCTTCACAAAGAATGACATGAGAAAATAAGGAGATATTAGGTCAGATGACCAGAAACCTAATCAAAGAGGTAGGTTTTAAAAGTGTTTCAAAAAAGCAAAGAGAGATCGCAAGGTGAGTGCTTGGATTTGAGCCAGAAGTAATTGAAGAGACAGCTTCCAGTGGTGCAACAGTGTATACACTTAAATTGCATTTTATATAAAATGAAAAATTAATAAGATAAGGGGGCTTTATCTAAATATATTGTTTGCAATTGTCCATTATGCAAAGATTGTATAAAATTGTACAAATCTGTGAATGATCAGCAGCAAACGGTGTTAATCAACTCAGAATTTCCTGGCTTGATGTAAATCCAATGATATGACAAAATCTATGCTTAATTTTATGCCACTCATCAATGTAATTGAAAATTTCTTGCCAAATTCATTAGCATTTGCCAAAGTATAAAATCTGGCAAATAAAAACAGAAACCAGCATTCATAATTAGTGCTCAAGAAAATTGCAGTATTTGACTCGTGCTTCATTTAAATCCCTAGTTGCGAAAAGTTTTTAAAAACGCATATTTTTAACGCAAACTGGAGATCAAGTAAGCTTAGTCTGGTTCTGTTATCTGATTGATATAAATTAGTTGGAATGATTGTTACCATCGCGAAAAGATTGGAGATTTTTAATCCTAGTAATGTCTGGTAACAATTTAATTATACACTCCAAGAAGTGTTTGAACCTATGGTGATCCACAATTGTCTACAGACTAAAGCTATCTCCTGCCTTTGCTATACAGACAAAATGCAGAATCTGCCTTCTTTACAATTGACTAGACTGGCTGTGCTTAATTAGGAACTGTTAAGCACAAGCTCTGTAAACAGCTGAATATATATTGTTCATGGATTTCAAAAAGACACAATCAATATAATTACATTCACTACTTGTCACACAGCAAAAACACAAAATAAATCACTTCCCTGTTGTATAGTTCTTATCGAAATTTCAATAAACCTCCACACAATACTGAAGTTATCAGCATTAATTTTGTGCTGTGAGACAAATGACATAAAAAGCCTCCCATTTTGTGACTTTACAGATGCTTGATTTGTCTCTTCCCCATCTCCAGGCTTTCACTTAGCAGGTCCTGCTGCTACAGACAGTTGCAGTGGATTGAAACAGACTTCTTTCTTTGTTCAAATTACTTCCATCAGGACAGGGTGATTTTGAAAACCTGGAGAACTGCCTATAATCTATTCTTTCCACTCATTATTTCAGACAGTCAGTCTGAAGAGAAAGCAGACAACCTTTAAAAAGTATACTGACATTTTGAGTAAGCTTATGGAGTCCATCATGCTGCAAAAGTGGGTACATCCCCCTCTGCATTCCAAATCTGTCAGATTGAAATATGACCCAGGTGAAAATGCCCTCGCAATAATTATGACTTTGGATATGTATAATGAATAGCTGAATCATTATACCCATTTACCATATTACACAAAGTCAAGTCACTCACCTATTACATTGACTTGCAATTTTCTTCAGTAGTTACATTTCATGTTTATCCACCACCATTTACTTTACACTCTTGTCTACAGCAAAATTGTTACTTCTGCCCATTGAGATGAATTCCATAGAATGGCCAGCAACTTTGGTCTTCTGAGTTCAGGGAAGTAGGGAATATGAGCCATGAATTAATTTAAGATAATGGTCATTGTTATCTTTTGTTGCTGATATTTTTGAAACATTTTGATTCAGCTGATGATAGCCTAGCATGATTTAGTCTGATCAAATTTATTTAAATTTAGAAATGGTTCCAGCAGAAAAGAAAGCAAATCCATAGTTATGTTATTTCTAAAGGAGTTAACTTTAAAACTGATGCATTTATCTAGGAACTGAGTAAATTTATACCCTCTTAGTAATTTCCTCTGGTTAATGGTGTACTCCCAATCAACTGAAGCTTTATCTGTGTCATTGCTTGAAGCTTAACTTTTTTTTGCCGCCTCAAGAGAAACTTTTTTTTCCTCTGTTAAGAACAGTTGATGGAATTGGAAAGATACTCCTAACCAGGTGTAGTTTTGGCAGGAGTGAATGTTCATTTTTAATAACGACATAATGATAGAGGAAAGTGACAAAAACAGAAGCTTCATTTTTTATCATATAAAAGGATAATCTTAAGGGAAATCAGTTTCTGCAAGTCTGGAGGTACTGTACTATGAAAGCAAGGCAAAATATTATTCCATGAATAAAAGAATCAATGAAAAAAGAGGGTTTCATGGAGGACAGAACTAGTCCTTAAGTGACATTACATGACTCTATTTAATAGGGTTTATTATGTTATTTAGTGATTTGAAAATACTTAGATTTATTTTAAATTTCCTTCTACTCCTGTCACATTAAAGTAAAAGATGTCCTGCTACTCACTGATCACAATTTCTTTGGATTGCTACCAAATTTCTGAAGGGATTTTCTAATCACATATAAGTGTTGCTTGCTTCAGAAATCAATATGCTTGATATTTCACAGTTGTCTACTGTATTTGGTCTATCCATTAGTACTGCAATGTTAAAGTTGAAGTATGAGTTATGGTCCCAGCTGATGCTAATACTGGACAAATTAGAAACTTGGCGTGATGGTCCATAGGTCTCATTTTTGTGGTTTCAATACTATGTGATCAGACACTGAATATATTCACAAGACGCTACCAATGTACTTACAGAGTCAAGGATGTTGCCAGGTTTAGAGCATTTGAGTTATAGGCAGAGGCTAAAGAGGCTGGAACTATTTTCCTTGGATGATCAGGGGCTAAGAGGTGACCTAATAGAGGTTTATCAAATCATGAGGGGCATAGATAGGGTGAATAGACAAGCTTTTTACCAGGATAGAGGAGTCCAAAGCTAGAGGAGGTAGGTTTAAGGTGAGAGGGAAAAGATTTAAAAGGAACCTAAGGGGCAACTTTTTCACACAGAGGATGGTGTCTGTGTGGAATGAGTTGCCAGAGGAAGTGGTGGAGGCTGGTGCAATTTCAACATTTAAAAGGCATCTGGATGGACGTATGAAGAGGAAGGGTTTAGAGAGATATGAGCCAAATGCTGGCAAATAAGACTAGATTAATTTTGGATATCTGATCAGCATGGACGAGTTGGACCAAAGGGTCTGTTTCTGTGCTGTATAGCTCTTTGACTCTACAAGTCAAAAAGATAATATGAAATGTCTTCACACTGAAACTCCTTTTTAAGTTAGGGCACTTCTGGTTCTTTTTGTCAAGGATCTTCATTCGCTTAATGCTATTATCTTCAGTTAATGTCGATTCAGAGACACTTAAACAAGTTGCTAGCTCTACTTACCCTTTAACACATGTTCTTTAATCTTATGTCTTCAGCAGCCTGGAGGATATCTTCCTCTCTCAAAAGTCAACTTTTATGGAGATTTTTGTTTTACTGACCTCTGAGATAGTCATGACTTCTTCTGTCCTGACTGTTATAGAACTTGCTAAGCTAACAGTCAAAATCCTTTCTCTCTGAATGATCCTGCTTTCCCTCAAGCCATAAAAGGTGATTTTACAGTCAGGCCACTGAGTGGTGACTCCTTTATTTCCATGCATATATATTTCATTAAAGCACTGCCTCCCCTTATTTATATGCTACTTCCAAGAAAGTCGACATTGCAAATTACCAACATGTAAATCAGAGAAAGCATTTGGCAGCGGCAGCTCACCTAATACTTGTCCCAGCCATCATCTAAGTTGCTCTTCACAACAATGTCCCTGCATGGCCACCATCATCCTCAATCCTTTTTCCACATAAATTGGTATTACCAAACCGCCAGTCTCACCATATCACCATGCCTGCTTTTGGACCAACTCACTCAGCAATTCAGCTGTTTAATACCTTACTTTGGACCTCAGGGAGACCTAGGACTTTCAGAGTTCTGCCTGGTCATTTTCTGTGCGGGGACATACATCGCCTGCATTTCCACAGAATACAACTCATGGGTTATAGTTTGTCTTTTTAACACACTTGCTAACTTTAGCACTGACATATAAGCTGTCAGCTTCTATGTGACTCGCATTGCTTTCTTAGCCCAGAGGGAAAGGCAGGCACCTCTTCACTTGAGGATGGGACTCACTTAGTGAAAGGTAACTGCTTTCTTTAAGTTCAGAGAATGAGATATAATATTGCAAGAAGCAATAGATTTTACCTAATGCAGAGCAAACTTTGAGAGTTTCTATTACTGAGATGTTCACAGCAGGATGCGACAGCCTATTAAGCTGACATCATGGTTTACATTACCAAAGAGATATTTTGAACTCATTCAAAACCCATTGATTTGCAGAGTTAATATCCCACCCCTGGTGTCTCACCCTTTGTAGTCATCTATGTGACTTGGAAACTGGTTTTGAAAATGGAAATCATGTCTATTAATTTGAAGACATTGACATGTCACATGTTGTAAGTTTGGTGCAGGCGCTGAACTTGAAACTGGTTACCAGAATAACTTAACAATTAGTTGAAGTGACACTGTTTAACTAAAATGTTCCAGAAGACATTAAAAATAAAACAGGATATTTTATCATATAAATAAGCTTATTTTGTAGAAACTGTATGAACTTACACACATGACATTTACCTCGTAGCTAAGGATCTTGTTAAGTAATTAGTGACAAGTCAGCTTTGCATGTACTAAACTAAGTGTAGAATACTTCAGATGCTGCAAATCTAAAATTTAAAAAATACAGCAGGTCTGCCAGCATCTGTGGAAAGAGAAAGAGAGTTAATGTCTAATTTCGATTGAAGAGCCATACTGGACTCAAAATATTAACTTGGTTTCTGACTCTACCGAACTGTTGGGTTTCTCCAACACTTTCTGTTTCAAGACTAGCAAATGCTATTCTACTTCTAGAAAGAAAGTTAACCAGATGGTTACATCACTTCATGTACCGGAGATATCCATGGGCAAGAACATCCCAATGCCAGTAAATACTGAGAAAGTGAGTGGTATATTAATTTAGAGAGGCAAGTATTATGAAGAATCATGTCAGGGCTACCTAGTAATATCGGATAATCCTTCTTTTCTTGACGCTTGGTCAATTTGCCATGAGAGCTGAAGGCTTGCAATTTTATTTATAAAACAAAAGCAAAATACTGCTCATGCTGAAAATCTGATATAAAAATTTTAAAAAGTAAGATTACAGAGCTGGTCAGGAAGTATCTGTGGAGAGAGGAACAAAATTGGCATTTGAGGCCAATGATATCTCACCAAAACTAAGATATACTATCAGACTTCTAGAAAAATATATTTTTATCCATTTTATGTTGGTCTGGAGCAGTATTTCCCCAACTATTTTTCAAATGTGGCCCATTTTAACTCTCCAGATTAACATGACCTCAGACGTCAATAAATACAATGCATCAATAAAAAGGAGTATTTTAACATATAATAAACGTTAAAATTCATATAAAATAAATCCACATGTGCGACATCAAACTTTGTGTTAAAGTTTGTATAATAATCTTATTCAGCAGAATTTTTCCAGGCCATGAATGACATGGATTATGGTGAGAAATTTGAGATAATTACATGAGATATTGAGTGAGGCTTTTCTCAGCACAGACACCAGCAAGTCATGTTTTCCAATAAAGTTCAGCGTGTCCATCAGGTAGCTAGGGGGCTACAAACAGGGATTATTGCACATCCTCATTACAATTCTCATCTCACCTCATCAATACGCAGGCTCCCAAGCTCCCCACCAGATCGCAGCTAGATACCAGGAATTCACAACATGAAAGTCAGAGTGAGTATCTGATGAATCTAGCTTAATACTTGCTCCTCTGGACATCATTCTTGGACAGCAGTCACTAACATCTCAAGGCATGCTCCAGGACAGCAGCACACCTCACATTCACAGATATTGGCCATAAATCCATAAGCCCATAAGACAAAGGAGTGGAAGTAACGCCATTCGGCCCATCGAGTCCACTCCGCCATTCAATCATGGCTGATGGGCACTTCAACTCCACTTACCCACATTCTCCCCGTAGCCCTTAATTCCCCAAGACAACAAGAATCTATCAATCTCTGCCTTGAAGACATTTAGCGTCCCGGCCTCCACTGCACTCTGCGGCAATGAATTCCACAGGCCCACCACTCTCTGGCTGAAGAAATGTCTCCACATTTCTGTTCTGAATTTACCCCTTCTAATTCTAAGGCTGTGTCCACGGGTCCTAGTCTCCTCACCTAACAGAAACAATTTCCTAGCAACCACCCTTTCCAAGCGATGTATTATCTTGTATGTCTCTATTAAGTCTCCCCTTAATCTTCTAAATTCCAATGAATACAATCCCAGGATCCTCAGCCGTTCCTCATATGTTAGACCTACCATTCCAGGGATCATCCGTGTGAATCTCCGCTGGACACGCTCCAGTGCCAGTATGTCCTTCCTGAGGTGTGGGGACCAAAACTGTACACAGTACTCCAAATGGGGCCTAACCAGAGCTTTATAAAGTCTCAGCAGCACAATGGTGCTTTTATATTCCAACCCTCTTGAGATAAGTGACAACATTGCATTCGCTTTCTTAATCACAGACTCAACCTGCATGTTGACCTTTAGAGAATCCTCGACTAGCACTCCCAGATCCCTTTGTACTTTGGCTTTACAAATTTTCTCACCGTTTAGAAAGTAGTCTGTGCTTTTATTCTTTTTGCCAAAGTGCAAGACCTCGCATTTGTTCACGTTGAATTCCATCAGCCATTTCCTGGACCACTCTCCCAAACTGTCTAGATCCTTCTGTAGCCTCCCCACTTCCTCAGTACTACCTGCCTGTCCACCTAACTTCGTATCATCTGCAAACTTCGCTAGAATGCCCCCAGTCCCTTCATCCAGATCATTAATATATAATGCGAACAGCTGTAGCCCCAACACTGAACCTGCGGGACACCACTCGTCACCGGCTGCCATCCTGAAAAAGAACCTTTTATCCCAACTCTCTGCCTTCTGTCAGACAGCCAATCCTCAATCCATCCCAGTAGCTCACCTCGAACACCATGGGCCCTCACCTTGCTCAGCAGCCTCCCGTGTGGCACCTTATCAAAGGCCTTTTGGAAGTCTAGATAGACCACATCCACTGGGTTTCCCTGATCTAACCTACTTGTCACCTCTTCAAAGAATACCAACAGGTTTGTCAGGCATGACCTCCCCTTACTAAATCCATGTTGACTTGTTCTAATCAGAATTTAGAAACCTCATCCTTAATGATGGATTCTAGAATTTTACCAACAGCCGAGGTTAGGCTAATTGGCCTATAATTTTCCATCTTTTGTCTTGATCCTTTCTTGAACAATGGGGTTACAACCACGATCTTCCAATCATCCGGGTCTTTCCGTGACTCCAGTGACTCTTGAAAGATCTCAACCAATGCCTCCGCTATTTCCTCAGCCACCTCTCTCAGAACTCTAGGATGTATCCCATCGGGGCCAGGAGATTTATCAATTTTAAGACTTTTTAGCTTTTCTAGCACTATCTCTTTTGTAATGACAACCATACTCAACTCAGCCTCCTGACTCCCTTTAATTGTTGGGATATTACTTCATGTCTTCCACTGTGAAAACTGATGCAAAGTACTTGTTAAGTTCTCCTGCTATTTCCTTATCTCCCATCACTAGGCTTCCAGCATCAATTTGAAGTGGCCCAATGTCTACTTTTGCCTGTCGTTTGTTTCTTATGTATTGAAAGAAACTTTTACTATCCTTTCTAATATTACTGGCTAGCCTACCTTCATATTTGATCCTCTCCTTTCTTATTACTCTCTTTGTTATCCTCTGTTTGTTTTTGTAGCCTTCCCAATCTTCTGATTTCCCACTGCTCTTGGCCACTTTATAGGATCTCTCTTTTTCTTTAATACATTTCCTGACTTCCTTTGTCAGCCATGGCTGTCTAATCCCTCCCTGGATAATCTTTCTTTTCTTGGGGATGAACCTTTGTACAGTGTCCTCAATTATACCCACAAACTCCTGCCATTTTTGCTCTACTGTCTTCCCCACAAGCCTCTGCTTCCAGTCTATTTTTGTCAGTTCCTCTCTCATGCCCTCATAATTACCTTTATTTAACTGTAACACCATTACATCCGATTTTGCCTTCTCTCTTTCAAACTCCAGACTGAACTCTACCATATTATGATCGCTGCTTCCTAAGGGTTCACTTACTTTAAGATCTTGTATAAAGTCTGGTTCATTGCAAAGCACTAGGTCCAGAATAGCCTGCTCCCTTGTGGGCTCCATGACAAGCTGTTCCAAAAAGCCATCCTGTAAGCATTCCATGAATTCCCTTTCTTTGGATCCACTGGCAACATTATTTACCCAGTCCACCTGAATATTGAAGTCTCCCATGATCACTGTGACCTTGCCTTTCTGACATGCCTTCTCTATTTCCTTCTCTATGGCATCTGACAAGTGCCAGCCTCGCTATATCTTTTAGTCATAGAGATGTACAGCATGGAAACAGACCCTTCGGTCCAACTTGTCCACGCCAACCAGATATCCCAACCCAATCTAGTCCCACCTGCCAGCACCTGGCCCATATCCTTCCAAACCCTTCCTTCCTATTCATATACTAATCCAGATGCCTTTTAAATGTTGCAATTGTACTTCATCTGGCAGCCCACTCCATACATTTGCCATCCTCTGTGTGAAAAGATTGCCCCTTAGGTCTCTTTTATATCTTTCCCCACTCATCCTATGCCCTCTTGTTCTGGACTCCCCCACCTCAGGGAAAATACCTTGTCAATTTACCTTATCCATGCCCCTCATGATTTTATAAACCTCTATAAGGTCACCCCTCAGCCTCCGACGCACGAGGGAAAATGGCACATCATCAATGCACTTAACATACAGTTCTAATTTTTTTTAATTTCCCTATTCTAATCAACCTGTTCAGAGATATTATTATATATCTCTGGAGCAAGTGCGACTTGAAACTGGGCCTCCCATTCACTGCACCTACAAGAGATCAGTTCTATACTTTAAAGCCTTCTCTATTAAATAAATTTAAAGTTAAAAATCACACAACACCAGGTTATAGTCCAGCAGGTTTATTGTAAGCACTAGCTTTCGAGGTGCTGTCTCTTCATCAGGTGGTTGTGGAAGAGGACCGTATGACACAGAATTTAAAACAAACAGGTTACAGTATCATGGAGCTGTAATGAGATATTAAACAAATTTAGATTGTCTTTCATCTTTTAGAATGGGACATGCTAGTTTTGGTTTCTTTAATCTGTAAATCCCAGGATTCCTTTTAAGTTACATTTCCAAGAAAGCCTCAGCTTTTCTAACAATAGGTGCCATCTCAGCTCAGACAATGCATTAAAGATGTGAGGTTAAAGTCTGCCTGTGTCCCAATGTTGAGTCAGACTGGTTCTGTTTCTAAAGTGGGACATACAGAATCTTACATGGATTCATGCGATTTTTGGCTTGAAGTACCTGGCTGTAAAAAATCTTTTTCTATGTATAGCTTTTTTAATGTATACATTTGAATAGATGATACATTATATCTGACAATTGTGTTAAATAAGAGAGGATGGGGGAAACTTTCAACTAATAGCTACTCTTAACCGACCTTAAAAGCAACTTCTGGCTGAAAATCTAAAGTGCCTGGGAAGGGTAACTTAACTATCTCACTGACACTCAAGATCAACTTGTCGTAAAGAGATACAAAAAAATTCTTTCTGCTAATACAAGGCTCCTTAAAGATTGGTCTCCACATTATCTAAATCCTCAGTCAGATAGTTGTCCTCCCTCTTGTAACTGGTGAAATGTATTATGAGATCACTTAGTGTCACATTTTACCAAGACCTTTATGATCCCAATGTCTCAAAATGGCTGGGACTCATGCCATCAAAAATATCTGCTCTGATGGAAGCAAAAGACTGTTCCCCTTTACTACATTTAAATCCTAATTTGAAAAACGTATGTAAACATTTATGATATGCAATTCCAGCAAGTACTAAAAATTGTGCTTTACGTTAAAAGGAGCATTTTTGAAATGTTTGTGATCTAGTGTTAATTCATATTCCATATAGAAATGTGCACATAGTTATTTCGCTGAAAAGTGTCAATTTATTTTGACTGATAAGTCCTTCGATGCACGGATAACTCAAGATAATCTGTCAGACTGTGAATATTTTGAAATCAGATTAATGCTTCCACGTATTGCCTGAAATTTGAATTCATGGCTTTTCCTCTTATAAGTTTTACATGTATCACAGGAGTGTTAATATTGCATATTCTTCCTCCTCCTTAAATTGCCGTTAGTAAGTATGGCCATTATCCTGGAGACAATTTAAACACTTGTCGATGAGGTTTGTTATAAGTGAAATGCTAGAATGTTTTAATGAAAATGAAATACTTGATCTCTCACTGTAAGTTAACTTTTGTTTTTACTACCAGTTCAGATGGAAATGGCAACAAAATACTGCTAGAAAGTCTACAGCCTCAATTTTATCATGATTTGTCCATTGGTTTCACTGGAGCAAAGAAATTGAGTGTGGTGTAAATTGAACATTGGATCAGTTTTCGTTTGGCATATCTGGCTAATATCATGTCTAAAGCATCTTGTTACATGCTGGAGAATCTATAGAACTGTTCCCAGAACTGTACAAAGATAGTTCTTTAACATCCAAAGCATTTTTAAAATTTAAAATGAACATACAAAATGCTGTAAATAATCAGCGAATCAGGCAGCCTTTTTTAAGAGAAAACTATTGTTAAGGATCTGAACAAAAGTTAAAGATTTTATACAAGTATGCAAAATTCCTCATTTTCCCTGTTTTTAGACCCAGATTGACAAAAAGCATGGACTCTGTTTCTGTATTGAACAGAATTATTGTTTATTACAAATAGCTATAAATAAAAAAAATGAATTGTTGACACATATGTACTAGTTAAAAGCTAACCCCACCTTTTAAAATGCTGACTGTACACACAGACACACAAAAGAATGTATGTTATGGGCAGAGGGAAAGACTGCAAAGGCAGTTCAATGGTGCTGTCCAGTATTCATGGAGATGATCATTTTGATTTATCAAGATTTGCTACTCCTTGATTTTCCTTCTCCTTTTAACTTGCTTCATGGAGACATAGAGCAATTGCTTCACAACTTAGGAAGTCTCTGATTTATTGATAAAATCTACAGTTAATAGTAATTGATGAAGGAAATAATCTGGCTTTCTTCTTGAAGTTATTTTATTCTGCAGAGATAAGGACAGCCTCTTGCTTTCGAAATCCAATGACTTCTGACCAAACATTCACAATCCCAATTGTTCAGCTACTTTTTGTTTTATTTAGATTCCCTACAGTGTGGAAACAGGCCCTTTGACCCAACAAGTCCATACCGAACCCATGAACAGTAACCCACCTAGACCCATTCCCCTACTCATGCACCTATCAGTGTAGGCAATTTAGTATGGCCAATTCACCTGACCTGCACATCTTTGGACTGTGGGAGGAAACCAGAGCACCTGGAGGAAACCCAAACAGACACGGGAGAATGTGCAAATTCCATGCAGGCTCCTTGGATGCTGTCTGAACTGTTGTGCTCTTCCAGCACCACTAATCCAGAACCATTTCACAGACCAATCAGCTAATGCTGCCAGCCAAATCTCCCTTCATTCAACTCCTCCCATCCCCAGGAACCAGCTCATCTGTAGCAACCTCCCCCCGTCAGCTTTTAAACAAACAACAGTGTAAACTGCACTTATAATGACCACCAGTTGACTTGCTTTCTTAAACCTTTAGTTTCTAAAACACCCTTTTCCCCATTTTGATCCATAATCAAAAATACAGCCTGATTTAGATATACTTGTGGAATCATAATTTACAATACTTCTTCCTGTAGGACAAGTGGTGCATGCGGGTGTTGTAGGGTGTGCAAAGGTAATGAAGTGAAGTTGGAAAGATGATACGAGAAATGTACTCCTGCTCACAGAAAGAAAGCCTTCATGAAACCCCTCGAAACTGACACTTAGCCAATCTTTGGTCAAATTCAGCCTTCTGTTATAATGGAAAATACAGAGTATAGCTGAAACGTACCCAAGTATATGAAATATGGAATTTTTATAAAGTACTTGGTGGCACGGTGGCACAGTAGTTAGCTGCTGCCTCACAGTGCCAGAGACCCGGGTTCAATTCCCGCCTCAGGCGACTCTTTGTGTGGAGTTTGCACATTCTCCCTGTGACTGCATGGGTTTCCTCCGGGTGCTCCAGTTTCCTCCCACAATCCAAAAGTGTGCAAGTTAGGTGGATTGGCTATGCTAAATTGCCCATAGTGTTAGGTGAAGGGGTAAATTTCGGGGAATGGGTCTGGGTGGGTTGTGCTTCGGCAGGTCGGTGTGGACTTGTTGGGCCGAAGGACCTGTTTCCACACTGTAAGTAATCTAATCTACTTTAAAAACATAGGTTTTGATATTAAAAGAATGTATTATTTTATGTTCATCTATAATATGTGAACTTTAATCATGAACAAAATCTTCCTATTCTGCTGTTCTGATTTTGCTGGTGTCTGGTGTCTGGTGTCATGTTAATTTAAGTAGTTTTATACATAAAGAATACATGGGATTTGTGCATCATTGGCAAGGTCAGCCTTTATTGACCATGCCTATTTGTCTTTGAAAAAGTGATGGTGAGTTAAAATGGAATAATTGGTCTGTTCAAGCACTTTGCTTTATCCACATGTATATAATCCAGCAAGGGCACATAATGCTATTGGTATTGACTTTATCCTATATCACATGCACTAACTACATTGAATGCTGAAATACTGCAGTCACTTTGACGAGTTGAGACAAATGCATTGGTCCACAATCCTGATAGTAATAAAAGGTAAATAAAGGGAAATCCGAACATTTGTACCGTTTTGAAGTCTGACTATTTCACCCATTTGAAACGGCCTAGCAGCATTTGTGTTTCATGATAGGTCATAAAAAATTCTCTAATTACTTGATTATTTGTCAAAATCTTCTTGAACCTTTCTGACTTCGGCTGCTAATTTTTAAGATCCTTACCTTTTCAGCCACTCTCACCCCTCTAAAATGATCCAGCAAAGCCATAAGAATCAAGAAGGTAGCTAAGCCAATTAAGGCAAAAAGGCAGTTAAGAAAGGGGAACAAAGGTTGGCCTAGCTAGCAATGTCCACAGCCCATAAAAGATGTAAACAAAATAATTATATATTTATGGAGCGATGCTAATACTTTGTAGATTTTCTCAGCTATTTTAAAACAACAATTCAAATCTGTTTTCATTATATTTTAGTTTCTACCTTCATTATGTTCGATATAACCATACTTAGATCTGAATTTATATTCATGATCTTTAGTTTCCTGTTTACCAGTGAAAATCCTTTAATGTGTCTGGTTACTTGGACTGCCTTATAGGAGCATTGCTGCTCCATGTTGTGAAAGCCCAGTAAAAATACTACAGTCAGTCACAGCACTATTGGTAGAGCTGAAATTCTCATCAGAGACATAATCGAGACTTAGTTCATGTTAGTGGCAAGCAGCCTTGCTTTGAGTTAGTTGATCTGTTGTTCTATTACATTTTATCAACAAAATTAAGTCAATATTAGTGTCGAGAGAATGGTGACATACAGCTGTAACATTTCGAGACTAAGCAAATTGAAAACAAAGTCCTCCTGATGGAATAGTCAGGACAGAAAATTCAAAGTTCTCTCCTTAAAGAAAAACCATAATCTGTATCAAGTAATCAACTATTTTAGGTAGATGTACTGCTGAGTACCCTTTATAATAGTTAATCTCTTCATAATTCTGCTTCACTCTGATGGCTCATTTTTTCTCAGGCTCGTGCCAACAGTAAAATATCAGAGGGCAAACAGAGTTGGGCTATGTAATTATTGTTATAGAACAACATAATGTTGTTTTACTTAGGTTCAGGCTAGTTACAACAGCAAGAAAAGATATTACATTGAGCTGGTCTGCTGTCAATGGCAAAGCAAACATTTCGAATTTCACCAAGGTGACCTCACTTACTGTAATTTTAAATATTTTTCTTATAGCAAATTACAGAATAAATGTCATTTATTAGCTTCTGTATCGAGGAATAGAGCTTTTGTAATGGCCGCTCTTGTCATTTGTGGCTTATCTGACCACAGTCATTTCATGCATGAACAGAAATTTCAGATTTCAAGAAGGTTCAATAATTTCCCCATAGCCCTGCACTGAATAGAATATAAAAATGAGGTTACAGCACCACCAAGTGGTAAATGAATCTCAAGTAATTATACATGTGTGCAAAATACATTTAGAGTTCTTTATAATTGAAAACTCTGTTTGTAATTTAATATGCAAAATGAAGTTTCCTAAATATTCTGTATTTCTTTTAGTACTGTGTTAGATTAAATATTTCTAATTACTGCCTAAAAATGAAACAACAAAAAAGTTGTAATTATATAGTGTTATTTACAGAATATAAAATGTGCAAAGGTTCTTCACACTATCATAATCGAACAAACTGACATGAGACGCAAATTAGGTTTGGTGATCAGAAGCTTGAATAAACGTTTATATTTAAGGAGTGTTCTAAATTAAGAGGGGCTATGAGGTTTAAGGAGGGAATTCCAGTGCTTAGCTCATTACATTAATAATTAACTTAAAATTCTAAACATAATCTCATTTCATTAAGTCAGAATGGTTCCTTAGTCTTTTTATTTGTATGAGGAAATGCAGAAGTTTTTTTTGTATGTTTGGATTACAAAAAATAAACATAAACTGGTCATTTAATTGTTGTACCCTGAGACTTTTGGGTTAGTGTTTTTAAAAAAAACTTGCAATGTGGAAATCAATGCTAAGCCTACCATTATTGTACATCCTTAGTTGCCTTCTTAAATTCCTACAATTCGTGTGGTCAAAGCACTCTCACAATGCTGTTAAACTAGGTTTCAAATTTTCAATGCAACAACATTAAAGGAACAGTGATATATATTCACATCAGGATCCTGTACGACTGGGAGAATAACTAGAAGTTGATCACATTCCCCAAGTATTAGCTGCCTTTGTCAGGAGTGGTGGGCAGTTGGGAGTTACTATGAAAGTTGCTTGGATGGATTGCTGTGCTGCATCCCATAGACGTTACATGCTGCAGTCACAGCACTCTTGTGCTTCTTCAGTCTCGGCACCACGAGTGTCTTTCATCATTTTTCAGTATTGTGCCTTGTAAGGTTTTGATCAATCAGGAGGTGAGCCACCCAGCACAGATAGCAAGCCTATGGCCTGCCCTCATACCTGCATCATTCAAATTGGCTTGTAGTTTACAAATAGTTGTATTTTAGCAGTGCTGAACAGACTCCTGACTGATAGTAAGAATTGACTGAATACTAGGATAACTTTTCAACATGTGAGGTATGATTTGCCTTTTTATTTCAAAGTCATGCATTCAGAATAGATTATTTTAAAAAAGGAAACCTCTGTCCTTTTCCTTGGAGATGGGAAATATATTTATACATTCCAACTTTCTATTTTTATGTGTAAATTGTAGGTCATGTTATTCTTTCTTTTGCATAAACTGAAACAGAACTATCCTGTTCTAAGTACTTTTGAAGCAACTTCTATAACTAATTTTATTTGAAAAAGTAATGAGTTTTCTTGTGTCAAGCCACTGGAGGGATTGTGCAATTAGAAATTAAATATACTCATCTTGCTATAACTCAATTCAGTACAGAGACTACGGAATTTTATACTCATTCCTTTATATTTTCCAAATCTTTTGGGAAGACAAGTCTCTGGACTTTGCTTGCTTGATTAAAAATGTACAAATTTAATATAATCTTTACTTGCCATTACCTTACAGATGATCCTTTTTTTACAGCCAGTCAATCAAGGCCATCACTACCAGAATGAAATGCTTTTGACTCTGTCTCAGAAAAAAATGAACCCACTTCTTCTTTCGAATCCACGGTAAGCACAGATAGTAACAGTACATCTTAGATTTTCATTAATATTATCAATGTTTCAATTTAATATGTTGCAGCATTCATGCCAAGATCTCAATTATTTTTACACTGCTACCCAAGTTTGCTTTTGTATTTTTCATTCACATCAGAATTAGGCCAGTTTGTCCATGAACAAAACCACGAAGATCCAATCATTTAAACATATTCCTGATGTTATGATTTTGGAGTATCGACTATGTTATGTATTTCTTTATCAGGAATTATTACAAACTCCTCCCTTGAAAACCTTCTCTTTTATTAGCCATGTATGGTATGAATGCATTTTCTTTAATCCTTTCAGGTATTTTATGAGAATGTTGCGTTTATAGTTTCATTGGACTTTTAATTTCAGGATTGAGAACAAATTTCACAATTATTGAGTTTTCTTACCAACACCTGTCTGTTGTCTATATTTTAAAATAGATCAAAATTTTATTTAATAAACATAGTCTTACATTTTGTGTACCTTCTACCTATTTCATGTAATGTCAGGAGTACCCTCTAGTTCTGGGAGGAAAATCATGTCAAACCCATGCTTCGTTAAGTAGCCCCAAAATGCAGAAATGGATATTTTTAGTCAGATCAGCCCCATAAGGTGGGCACACCATCAATTGAAGCAGACTAAAAGGCTTCATGCCATCAGAATTAGCCCATTCCCACATATCATTCACAACCTCAACTATGGCTAATTAGCTTCCATCATATCTGTGGGCTTCACTTCCAGCAGGGTGTTTGTAAATGAAGCGGCAAGTCATATGTTCGCTCCTTTAACATAAGAACTAGACATGGGCTAAAGTAGTATCAAAATATTCGACAGACCTTTATTATATTTCTTGATATACGCAAATATTATTGTCACTGGCTCTTCAGAATCTGGGCTAATATTAAACTTTCATCACCATGTCATACCTCATGTGCCGCAGTTACATGAGTCTGAGATCTTTATACTGTCAGCTCACATGCTATGTTATAGTAATGACATGATGGGCATCTTTCTCAAAGCTGTGCTGTGTACTTCACATCTATTGCTCATCTGATCTGCGTCCTCAGTTGGCAATATCCTCCAGTTTGAGAAAGGAATAGTCAGTCACATTGAAATATCAGTTGTTATCACTTGCTGGTTCAGAGACTATTGCTGTACGCACTTCCATGTGATAGTCCTTTTTTGTGATAATCTAAAGATACAGTTCTTCAAATGTCCATGCTGTATGGTAGAGACTTCAATGACAGCGCTTTTGTCAAGTACAGACTATTCCCAGTTTTTGAAGTCATTATGGTAAATATATCTTCTTACAAGTGGGTGTCCTGGCAACATCAAGCTCTCTGTGGACTGCATCTTTTACTGGTAATCATTATCCATTTTAACAATATGACCTAGTTATTGTAATCATGTTGTTTAAACATTGCCATGATCCTTTCTGAGCTTGAAAGCAACAGTACCTGCTTGTTGGGAATTTAATACTGCAAATGGATCCCAGGGATTTTCTTCAGGCAACAAAGATGAAATTTGTTCAATCTGTGTTCCCATTTCTGATATACAGTCCAATTTTCAACACCATGCAACAGTACATTCAATATACATGTGTTATAAATTCTCAGTTGTAGAACAATTGTGAATTTGGGGTTTTCCCATGCTCTTTAGTTTTTCTAAAAGCATTGCCCCAGCAGTACTGTAAACAGAAATTATTTTGGTACCGTATTCTGAGAAGTATAATCTCTGTACAAAAATCACCTTATATTCACTAACCTCGATTTGTGTTTGTAGTAATGCTTGCATAAGGTTTATGATATTTATTATGGGACCATGTTTTCCAGGTGCTGTTACATGCAGCAATAATGAATTTGGACACAATGGCTAAAATACCAGTTTAATGAAATAAATAAGGTCTAGGGTGCAGTGGTACTGTCCCTTTCTGTGGCCAGACAGTCTGGGTTCAAGTTTCACCTATCCCAGAGATGTCAAAAAACATATCAAAGCAGATGTTTTAAAATTAATTTATAGCATATAATTTGTTTAAGACTTCTGTATTTTGGAATTATTTCATGAATGCAACATAAGAATGTACTTGAAATAAACGTTGGCACATCAGCATTTTATTATTATATTGATAAATGCAGATCTCCCATGATTAAGCATTTAAAAAATTCACAATGTATCTTGGCGAATCGAAGCAAGTTGGATAATACTACACTCTTGATTTAATTGGATAATTATCAATTTATATAGTGCCTGCATAGATAACTGCCTTCCATGTGTATATGTTACAGAAATATTTTATGAACTGAAAGCTCAGGAGATTGAACCATTTTATGGTATTTGGGGGTTTTAGTATTCTGAAATGGAACCAAATTCCATGCATTAAAGAATCAACAACATATTGAAATGATGTTTAAAAAACAACTATTTATTTAACAGAAATATATTTTATTTTTACATTGTTTCATAAAAACATTATCATGACTGGTTCTAATTCTTAAGTACATTCACTTTTATTAAAACATAAATTTGTGTGTAACATTCATGGGGAATTTCCCTAGACCATCTCTGAAAAAGCCCAGGAATTAGACTTTTCTCCTTATTCCAAAATGTGACATTAATTTTCCCAGACACCGTTATGGATGCTTGAAGAATCAATTCATCCTATATTTTGAATGTAAAACGTAATCCCTAATTACAATTGCATTGCATTTTTAGAAATTTTGTATTGCATTTTTAGACAATGCTCATTGCAAAGCCCAAGAAATTAACTCCTGAGGTTTCACTAGCAGAAATGTTTATACAATCGGAAGGATAATATTTTAAAGATTTACAATGTATTATGTGAATTGCTGTTTGCATACATATCCTTTGTCTTATTCTAAGTACAATGTGAAGTATATACAGAGGAACCTCGATCACCTGACATTCAATTATCAGAATATCAGATTATCCAGCAAGATTGCAAGGTCGCAATGCTTGGCTAAATTATGTTATCCAACATTCGATTGTCCAGAATTTGATTAACTGAACGAATTACTCTGTGCCTGTGTCTTTCGGATAATCGAGGTTCCTCTGTATGTGATAAATATCATGTCATATTTGAAAATGAATTGATACCGATATCTGAGGGCTCAGTAGATGAAGACTCTTTCTCCTTGCTAGTGTATTCATTTTGATTTTTTTATTGTGCAAAGGAGGTTGTGGCATTAGAGCTAGATATGGACATTTTTCTATTTCATTTGGTCCTAGCAATGATCAGTTCTAGTTGAATTACAACATGTTGAATGCAGTGTATACCTATCTCAACTATATCCCAACACCATGTCTCAGTCATAACTTCAGGAGAGTACCTTCTACTTTTTGTTTGTCATGACAGTGGTTTCTCTGAGTGAGATTCCTAATTGGTTTAATATGGAGATAATTTGAAGATTCAAGATGGCGACAGTCTGAAAAATCTGCTGTGTTGGCCTCTGTGCCATACCCTGGGCAAGATGGGCTTCTACTCCCCCTCCCCCATTAGCCACCCATAAGAAAAATTAGCAGTGTAAAGCGAGCAAAACATCTAGAACCTTTTCAATTTGAATTTGGAGGCTTTGGAGTCAAGATGAAGGCAAACAAAGGAAAGGGAGCAAGAGGAGTACAGCAGGCAGGACACTCCCCTGCTGTGTCAGGTTCACCCACATCCACTGCTTCATCTTGCGTGCTGGCGGCTCTGAGCTCAGTGGAGCAGCAACATCTACTCTCAGAGTTCAAGAACCTCCGTGAAAAAATCAAAGTGGCGCTGGAACCAATTTCTGCTGAAAAAGCATGAGCAGGAGATCCAATCATTAGATTAACATGTGGAAGGAGTCGAGCAAAGGACCACGACATCAGAGACTGCGACGAGAACTCCGAGGAGCAGATCTGAACCTTGGAAGGCCAGGTTTGGGCCTTGCTGGAACAGGTTGACGACCTCAAAAATCAAGGTCGGAGACAAAGTTTATGTGTAGTGGGTCTTCCAGAAGGCGAGAAAGGCGAGAATCTGGCCGAGTTCCTGGAGAAGTGGCTCCTGGAGTTGCTGGGGCAGGAGGTTGAGTTGGGCTGGCTAAGTGTGGAACAGGCTCACCAGATCACGATGCGCAAGTCCAGGTCAGGTCTGTGCCCCTGCCCGGTCCTCATGCAACTCAAGCACTATAAAGAAAAGCAATTAATAATAGAAACATTCAAAAACTGGGAAGAGATCCACAGGCTTTGGAATCTAAAGGTTCAAGAATAATGTTTTATCAAGACTTTTCTGGGGCCATAGTTTAGAAGAAGAAGATTTTCGATGATGTTAAGAAAAAATTAAGAGACTTAAATATTCAATATTCTCTGATGTACCCAGCAATACTACATTTTAATTATGGGGGATCTGTCTATAACATTAACTCAGCAGAAAGAGCAAAGGAATTTATAAACTCGCTGAAATAACAGACTTGGACCAAGGGGAAAAGAGGAAAAGATGTGTGCGGACAATGGCATTTTTTTTTTATCTTCTCTTTCTTTGTTCTTTTCACTTTCATGGTTTCAGGCCTTATAAACTTGGTATTGCTTTGGTGTAAAATCTGGTTTGTTTCATATTATATCTGTTATTTAACTGTTCTGTTTTTCTGAGTTGGGGGTGGTTACTTCTTTGGTGTAAAGGTGTGTGGGGTTGAGATATGGAGGAGGAGGAAAGGGGAGGGCGTCCATTGTTAACATGCAGGAGGGTAAATAACATGTTTTTTCCATTGCCTGGTTTGGGCCACAGCCTTAACTAGAAGGTACCAGGACAGCTGTAAGGTTGGAAGTGAATGCTCCCTATGGGTGTGGGGGAAGATCTCTGGAGCTTTGGGGTTTTTGCGTTTATTTGTTCAAGTTAGGAACAGTGATTAGTTTCCTAGTTTTAGTAGTGTTTATCGGAATATTTTTCAGATTTGATGAAGTCTGTTTTTTTTCCACTCACCTTCTTCCTCTTGGGACTGCGGGCTGTAGTGTTCATTCATGACTAGCGATCTGTTCAGGTGGTGCACCTGGAATAGAAAGGGGAGCCATTCCCCCATTAAAAGGAAAAAGCTGCTCTCAAATATTAGGAAAGAAAGGGTCTCTGTTGCAAGAGACACATTTAACCGATAGGGAACATCTGAAATTACAGCAGGGAGGATACGATAGGGTATTCTTCTCCTCCTTCAACTCCAAAAGCAGAGGAGTGACCATATTGGTATGAAGGAACTTCCCATTTCAGATGATAAATCAATCAAAGATGCGTATGGACAGTTCATCATTCTTAAGTCTCTGGTACACAGAGAAGAGTATGGTACTCTGAACGTTTACTGTCCCCCGGCACATCCTCTCAAGTTTTTAGTTGATGCAGTCTCTAAATTAATGGCTCTTAAGGTGTACTGTATGATTATAGGAGGAGACTTTAATTGTCTCATGGATTCTGGGGTAGACAGGATGCCAAGGGGTCTGTTGGGTACACCTCTGCAGTCTAGATAGTTATTGGACTTCTGTAAGGAGTTGGGGCTAGTGGATGTGTAGAGGTGTCTCCACCCTAATGGGAGGTATTTTACCTTTTACTCCAACCCGCACAAGTGCCACACAAGAATTGATATGTTCTTTGCTCCGTCGGTTTGTTTGGACATGCAGCAGTGTACTTGGATGTTAAGACCAAAGATAGTGGAACAGACACATGGCACTGGCACATGGATCCTTTTCTGTTAAGGAATGGCAACTTTGTGCAGTATATTACAAGGGAGTTCAGGGCTTTTTGGGACATCAGTTAGGGTATGGCCAGTAATCCATTGGTGCTTTGGGAGACTACCAAGGTGTATTTAAGGAGTCTGATTATTTCATACTCAACAACGAGAAAGAGGCAGAGAGGAGAGCAGCAGTGGAAGCTTGAGGCCTGGCTTATCTAGCGAGGAAGAAAAGTGGTCCGCAATCCAATGTGTCTATCAGGGAGAGAACTGGCAGCATCACTCACAAGCTTAAAAAGATTAATGCCAGGTTTCGGGAATTCTATGCAGAGTTATACCAGTCGGAGGGCTGTGGGGATGGAGTAGCGAGAATGGAAACCTTTTTTTGAAAACCTGGACCTAAATGCAGATCAGGCCTTCCTTTTAAATGCACCTCCAACGATACCAGCGGTGCAAGAGGTGGTAAGACAGCTCCAATGTGGCAAGACACCCGGTCCAGATAGGTTCCTGAGTGAGTTTTACAAGGAGTTTATACACTTGTTAGTTGAACCATTTCTGGAGATGTATAATCATTCGTATAGCCAGGACTGCCTTCTGCCCTCTTTTAGTGAGGCCAATATCTCCCTTATTTTAAAGAAAGGGAGAGACCCTGAGGATTACACGTCATACGGGCATATCTCATTGTTGAATGTAGACTTCAAAATTTTATCAAAGGTGCTGGCTTTGAGGTTGGAGAAGGGCTGCCCGTTATTATAAAAGAGGACCAGATGGGTTTTATCAAGGGCTGCAGCTCTTTCAATAATATCAGGCAGTTATTGAATATAGTGCAAATATGTCAGCAGAGAACGATTCTGGGTTTGGTGGTCTCCCTGGATGCAGAAAAGGTTTTTGATTGGGTGTAATTGTCATATCTCTTTTATGTTCTAGATTTCTTTGATCTAGTAGGGCCTTCACCAGGTGGGTGGCAGTGTTAGATAAGGACCCCAAGGCGGATATCACGAATGGTAACAAATCGAGCAATTTTAGTGTGGGGAGAGGCAGCCGACAGGGATGTCCTCTCTCACCTCTGCTATTTACCTTGGTAATTAAGCTGCTGAAGGACCCTGAAATAGTGGCGCCAAAGGTGGGAATTGGAGAACACAAAATTACTCTTTATGCGGATGATGTTTTTCTGTTTTTGGCTAACCCAGGAAAGTCCGTACCCCGGCTAATACGAAAGATTTAATTATTCGGGATACAGGATAAATTTTGCAAAGTCAGAATCCAGGGTTGGAGGGTTTGAGCGATAGGGAGAGGTTGAATAGGCTGCAACTGTTTTGCATTGAGTGTCGGAGGCTGAGGAGTGATCTTATAGAGGTTTATAAAACCATGAGGGGCATGGATAGGATAAATAGACAAAGTCTTTTCCCTGGGGTGGGAGAGTCCAGAACTGGAGGGCATAGATTTAGGGTGAGGGGGAAAGGTATGTAAGAGACCTAAGGGGCAACGCTTTCACGCAGAGGGTGGTACATGTATGGAATGAGCTGCAAGAGAAAGTGGTGGAGACTAGTACAATTGCAACATTTAAAAGGCATCTGAATAGGTATATGAATAGGAAGGGTTTGGTGGGATATAGGCCAGGTGCTGGCAGGTGGGACGAGATTGGATTGGGATACCTGGTTGGCATGGACAAGTTGGACTGAAGGGTCTGTTTCTGTGCTGTACATCTCTATGACTCTTTGACTCTCTGCCTGCAGTGCAATTGGTGGAAGTACTGAAGCTGGAGGACAGAATGCAGTTTCCTTTTAAGTGATCACAGAAAGGTTTTCTCTTATCTGGGAACGTTTTTTACCCCTACCTTCTGTCACCTGTACAGGGCTAACTTTGTACAATTGTTTGAGAGAATAAAGCAGGACTGCAGCAGTGGGAGGGGCTACCCATATCATGGTTAGGCAGTATAGCCCTGATTAAAATGAATGTTCTTCCTCGGTTGTTATATCCTATGAGGATGCTCATGTTGTTGTTACCCAGACAGGTGCTGCGGAGGTTAACTGGTTGCCTTGGATCCTTTATTTGGTGCCGTAGAGGCCCCCTAATTAAATTTACCAAGCTGCAATTTCCACAGGATATGGGGGGAGGTGGACCTCCCAGATCTGAAGAGATACCAAATAGACGCCCAGCTGTTGTATGTGGGTGACTACATGCTTAAGGACTTGAGGTCGACATGGCTTGATGTTGAGGCCTCGCAGGCAAGATGTCCCCTCATCAACTTACTGTTTATGGACAAGATGTAATCTGTGGCTACCACTGTGAGAGCCCAATTATTTTAAACATGGTAACAGCATGGAGGATAACGCGGTGAGATGAGGCAATTTGCTTAAGACTTCACCGTACACATTAATGGGACCTCCAGGATTTATAGAGTCAAAGAATCATAGAGATGTACAGCATGGAAACAGACCCTTCGGTCCAACCCGTCCATTCCGACCAGATATCCCAACCCAATCTAGTCCCACCTGCCAGCACCCAGCCCATATCCCTCCAAACCCTTGCTATTCATATACCCATCCAAATGCCTCTTAAATATTGCAATTATACCAGCCTCCACCACATCCTCTGGCAGCTCATTCCATATACGTGCCACCCTCTGCGTGAAAATGTTGCCCCTTAGTATCTTTTATATCTTTCTCCTCTCACCCTAAACCTATGCCCTCTAGTTCTGGACTCCCCCACCCCAGGGAAAAGACTTTGTCTATTTATCCTACCCATGCCCCTCATAATTTTGTAAACCTCTATAAGGTCACCCCTCAGCCTCCGACGCTCCAGGGAAAACAGCCCCAGCCTGTTCAGCCTCTCCCCGTAGCTCTGATCCTTCAACCCTGGCAACATCCTTGTAAATCTTTTCTGAACCCTTTCAAGTTTCACAACATCTTTCCGATAGGAAGGAGATCAGAATTACATGCAATATTCCAATAGTGGCCTAACCAATGTCCTGTACAGCCGCAACATGACTTCCCAACTCCTGTACTCGATACTCTGACCAATAAAAGAAAGCATACCAAATTCTGCCTTCACACTCCTATCTACCTGCGACTCCACTTTCAAGGAGCTATGAACCTGCACTCCAAAGTCTCTTTGTTCAGCAACATTCCCGAGAACCTTACCATTAAGTGTATAAGTCCTGCTAAGATTTGCTTTCCCAAAATGCAGCATCTCGCATTTATCTGAATTAAACTCCATCTGCCACTTCAGCCCATTGGCCCACCTGGTCAAGATCCTGTTGTAATCTGAGGTAACCTTCTTCACTGTCCACTACACCTCCAATTTTGGTGTCATCTGCAAACTTACTAACTGTACCTCTTATGCTCACATCCAAATCATTTATGTAAATGACAAAAAGTAGAGGGCACAGCACCGATCCTTGTGGCACTCCACTGGTCACAGGCCTCCAGTCTGAAAAACAACCCTCCACCACCACCCTCTGTCTTCTACCTGTGAGCCAGTTCTGTATCCAAATGGCTAGTTCTCCCTGTATTCCACGAGATCTAAGCTTGCTAATTAGTCTCCCATGGGGAACCTCGTCAAACGCCTTCCTGAAGTCCATATAGATGATATCTTCCGCTCTGCACTCATCAATCCTCTTTGTTACTTATTCAAAAAACTCAATCAAGTTTGTGGGACATGATTTCCCACGCACAAAGCCATGTTGACTATCCCGACTCAGTCCTTGCCTTTCCAAATACATGTACATCCTGTCCCTCAGGATTCCTTCCAACAACTTGCCCACCACTGAGGTCATGCTCACTGGTCTGTAGTTCCCTGGCTTGTCTTTACCGCCCTTCTTAAACGGTGGCACCACGTTTGACAACCTCAGTCTTCCGGCACCTCACCTGTGATTATCGATGATACAAATATCTCAGCAAGAGACCCAGCAATCACTTCTCTAGCTTCCCACAGAGTTCTCGGGTACACCTGATCAGGTCCTGGGGATTTATCCACCTTTAACCGTTTCAAGACATCCAGCACTTCCTCCTCTGTAATATGGACATTTTGCAAGATGTCACCATCTATTTCCTTACAGTCTATATCTTCCATATCCTTTTCCACAGTAAATACTGATGCAAAATATTCATTTAGTATCTCCCCCATTTCCTGTGGCTCCACACAAAGGCTGCCTTGCTGATCTTTGAGGGGCCCCATTCTCTCCCTAGTTACCATTTTGTCCTTAATGTATTTGTAAAAACCCTTTGGATTCTCCTTAATTCTATTTGCCAAAGCTATCTCATGTCCCCGTTTGCCTATGATTTCCCTCTTAAGTATACTCCTACTTTCTTTATACTCTTCTAAGGATTCACTCGATCTATCCTGTCTATACCTGACATATGCTTCCTTCTTTTTCTTAAACAAACCCTCAATTTCTTTAGTCATCCAGCATTCTCTATACCTACCAGCCTTCCCTTTCACCCTGACAGGAATATACTTTCTCTGGATTCTTGTTATCTCAATTCTGAAGGCTTCCCATTTTCCAGCCATTCCTTTACCTGCGAACATCTGCCTCCAATCAGCTTTCGAAAGTCCTTGCCTAAAACCGTCAAAATTGGCCTTTCTCCAATTTAGAACTTCAACTTTTAGATCTGGTCTATCCTTTTCCATCACTATTTTAAAACGAATAGAATTATGGTCACTGGCCCCAAAGTGCTCCCCCACTGACAACTCAGTCACCTGCCCTGCCTTATTTCCCAAGAGTAGGTCAAGTTTTGCACCTTCTCTAGTAGGTACATCCACATACTGAATCAGAAAATTGTCTTGTACAAGACTTAAGAAATTCCTCTCCATCTAAACCTTTAACACTATGGCAGTCCCAGTCGATGTTTGGAAAGTTAAAATCCCCTACCATAACCACCCTATTATTCTTACTGATAGCTGAGGTCTCCTTACAAGTTTGTTTCTCAATTTCCCTCTGACTATTGGAAGGTGTATAATACAATTCCAATAGGGTGATCATCCCTTTCTTATTTCTCAGTTCCACCCAAATAACTTCCCTGGATGTATTTCTGGGAATATCCTCCCTCAGCACAGCTGTAATGCTATCCCTTATCAAAACTTCCACTCCCCCTCCTCTCTTGCCTCCCTTTCTATCCTTCCTGTAGCATTTATATCCTGGAACATTAAGCTGCCAGCCCTGCCCATCCCTGAGCCATGTTTCCGTAATTGCTATGATATCCAGTCCCATGTTCGTAACCATGCCCTGAGTTCACCTGCCTTCCCTGTTAAGCCCCTTGCATTGAAATAAATGCAGTTTAATTCATTAGTCCTACCTTGTTCCTGCCTGCCCTTACTGTTTGACTCGCTTCTGTTCTCAGCTGTACCAGTCTCAGATCGATCTCTTTCCTCACTATCTCCCTGCGTCCCACCCTCCCCATTTTACTAGTTTAAATCCTCCCAAGCAGTTCTAGCAAATTTCCCTGCCAGTACATTCGTCCCCTTCCAATTTAGGTGTAATCCATCCTTCTTGTACAGGTCACTTCTACCCCAAAAGAGATTCCAATGATCCAAAAATGTGAATCATTCCCCTATACACCAGCTCCTCAGCCATGCATTCATCTGCTCTATCCTCTTATTCCTGCCCTCACTAGCTCGTAGCACTGGGAGTAATCCAGTTATTCCTACCCTTGAGGACCTCCTTTTTAAATTTCTGCCTAACTCTCTGTAATCTGCCTTCAGAATCTCAACTTTTTCCCTTCCTATGTCGTTGGTTTCAATGTGGACAATGACTTCCTGCTTGCCCCTCTCCCCCGTGAGAACATTCTGCACCCTCTCTGAGACATCCTTGATCCTCGCACCAGGGAAACAACACACCATTCTGCTTTTTCTCTGCTGGCCACAGAAATGTCTGTCTGTACCTCTGACTATGGAATCCCCTAACACAATTGATCTCTTGGAAGCTGACATACCCCTCATTGCATTAGAGCCAGTCTCAATATCAGAAACTTGGTTGTTTGTGCTACATTCCCCTGAGAATCCATCACCCCCTACATTTTCCAAAACAGCATACCTGTTTGAAATGGATATATAAAAGACTCCTGCACTAGCTACCTACCTCTCTTACCTTTCCTGGAGTTAACCCATCTCTGTGACTGTATCTGAGACTTTCCCCCCTTCCTATGACTGCCATCCGTCACATACTGCTGCTGTTGCAAATTCCTTATCGCTTCTATCTGTCTCTCCAACCGTTCCACTAGATCTGATAAGCTTTGCATCCAACAGCATTTATGGCAGATATAATTCGCAGTAACCCTTAAACTCTCTTTAAACTCCCACATCTGACAAGAAGTACATATCACTGCAAAGGCCATTTTTGCTCCTTCACAATCTACAGACCCAGAAAATAACACCGTCTTACTCCTCTACAAACACTGCCCCAGGTTAAATTAATAGCTATGGCTTATACTTTAAGTTTAATCAAGAGACTTATCTCCAAAAACATTTAATCAAGAAAGAATCCACTATACTCACTACTGCAGCCTTTCTCTTGGACAGACTTAAAACAACAATTAACTTATCTGATTCTGTGCTGTGAACTTCGCCCAACAGTTCCTCCAAGATTAGTTGTGAATTTCACTGTTTGTTAATTTTCCCAGATGCACTCCAATGTCCGGTGAATTTAGAGCGGGGTCAATGGACTCCATCTTTAGAGCAGGTCTGTCTCCTGTCTGGGAGATTTATTTGAGGGAGCGGTATTGATGTCTTTCAATCAATTAAGTCAGAAATATGGGATTCCTAACAGGGACCTTTTCTGATTCTTCCAGGTTAGGGATTATATACAGAAGAAGACCAGGCTCTTGGCTCAGCCCTACAAGTTGGGTATAGAAAGAAGAGTGCTCCAATATGAGGGTGCTCTCTTGGCTAGTACCATATACCATCTGCAGAGAGGGAGCATCTTGGGGAATATGGAGAGACTCCATGAGATCTGGAATTAGGAGTTAGGGGAAGAAATCTCATCGCAAACTATATCGGGGAATGTAAAGAATATTTAATAAAGCACAAACGATGCATTTGAAGATCCTTCACAGGGCCCATATGGCACCAGAGAGGTTAGCAAAGTTTAAGAAAGGATCCTCCCTGAAATGTCCCAAATGTAAAGTCAGCATAGGCACCCTCATGCATTGCTTTTGGTCCTGCTACAAGATTCACAGATATTGGGGTGCCGTAGTGCATGAGCTGGAGAAGATCCTGGGAATGGAAGTTAGAGAGGATCCAGTATCCCTTCTTTTGGGATTACTGAATCTTCCCTCTGGGTGAGCATGGGAAGCGGTTATTTGACATTCTTACACACTGTGCAAGGAAGAACATTGTAACGAACTGGATATCAGAAAAACCTCCCAGTCTTGTGGGGTGGTGCAGACTTGTGATGGAGCACATCTCCCAAGATTATCTGACGAGTATGGTGCACATGGAACAGAGCAATTTTATAAAACATGGCAGCCATTTCTAAATTACATAGACATGGACACATCAGCGATACTGATTAGGACCTTTATATAGCCATGAGGGCCGTATATGGTGGTCCAGGGATCCTGCTGGGGGTGGGGGTTGGGAGGCATAACAAATGCGAGTATAATAACTGTTGCTCCCATGGAAAGGAGCTTCGGTGGAGGTGTGGCGAGTGGAGTAGAGTAGTGTAATTTAATGTAATCTAATTTTATTGGATTATAATTTAATTTTGTTCTATTTCATTTAATTTGAGTTTATCTTAACTTGGGTTAAGTAAATATGAGACGATTGTGTCCTAAGGAGTAGTAGGTAGTTTATTGTAAACAATAACATAATATAATAATGTATTATTTCTACTTTTCTGTATTTTTATAACTTTTTGTTTTTTTGTAAAAAGTAAAAATTTTTCTATATATATATTTTTTAAAATTCAGATAATTCTGTGCGTTCAGACAACTACATCTCCCATAGGTACCATGAACATGGAAACCAGTCGGCCAATCAAACACTTGTAGGACTTTTTTAAGACTACCTTTAATTGAGCCACCTCCTCAGATCCTTCAACCCTTTATTCTAACACTATGCATCACAGATTATTAATAATCACATCTTTATATTTCTATAGTAATGAAGAGTCATCGGACTCAAAATGTTAACTCTGCTTTCTCTCCACAGATGCTGTGTATCATCAACAATTTCTGTTTTTGTTTCACATCCCCAGCATCTACAGTTCTTGTTTTATTTCTGTCTTTCAGAAGTACCAGCTTTTTGACACTCAAAACAATTTTATTTGGGAATGTTCCAAAATACTTTCTCATTTAAAGAATATTGTAGTAATACATTTACAGCTTTTGTCCAAAATAATTTTTGTATTTGTGTATCATGTGACTAGCTTTGACATCATTCTGAATAAGGGCTGAAGAAGGGCTCATGCCCGAAATGTCGATTCTCCTGCTCCTTGGATGTTGCCTGACCTGCTGCGCTTTTCCAGCAACACATTTTCAGATCATTCTGAATAAGTCACACTCATTTAACAAAGAACAAGGGATGCTTTTCAACTTGCTGAGCTGTTTAATTTACAAGATCTGATTGAATTTTGGTTGGAAGATTTTATCTACCACACAGTTGTGCTGAGCAGTAAATATATAATTATTGCATATCAGCATCAAAATCAAATACATGCATTTACAGATAGTATAAACGTCTGTTATTATCCCCCTGTGCCCCTACTCCAATAACAAATGATTTTGGTCAATAATTTAACTAAACTTCAAAAATATGTAGACATATCGCTGTACAGCCCCCTTTATTTTGACTTAAACTGTCTCAGTTTTTAACTTCAGACATAATGAATATGGTTAAAATAGTGATATGAGATTAGATTGTAATCTAATGTCAATATTTTCTTCCTATCAACAAGTGCAAACTATAATTCTTGCCAGTGTTATAATACCTTTTTTTCTTTCAGCATCATGTTCTGATGTAGTTTTATGATCATAAGATCATGAAAGATAGGAGCTAAGATAGGCCATTTTCCCCTTGAAGCTGCTCCGCCTTACTCCACTTTCCTTTGGCTTGCCATAAAATTGACTCCTTCATAAATCAAAAAATTTGTCCAACTTAGCCTTGAATATATTCAATCAACCAGATTCCACTTCTGTCTGGGAAAATGAATTTCAAAGATTTACAATACCGCAAGAGAAGAAATTCCACCTCAATGCTGTCATAATGAGAAGCCCCTTATTTTGAACTGAGCGTGCTAACTTTAGGCTCCCCAAAAGAAGAAACTTTCTCTCATCATCTACCCTATATGTGCCTAAGAATTTGTATATTTTAGTATGATTACCATCATTTCAATGAATACAGGCACAACCTCCTTGAACTTTCCTCAGAATCAACCTACTGAACCTTCTCTGAATAATTTCTAATGCAATTATATCCCTCCTTTTAACTGTCATTCCTCTTTACAGACATTAACTGATCTCATTTGTATTTATAATATTGTTCTTATTTTAAGCACTTTTTTTCAGGCTGTAATTGTCTAATGATAGCAATCCTTGAGCTTGCATTTTGTTTTTCAGTATTGTTTTGCTAATGTGTTGTCCATTAATAATTACACCAGAACTGTCATAAAATACTTTGAATCATCTGCTGTAATACATAATTGTTAATGTGCATAAATAATCTGTTGTGTCCATTGTACTTTGATTTTCCAAAGTTTAGAGAATGTTAATGAAATAACTGATAATGTAGGATTCTGGTTATACAGTGTTTCATTGGGGAAAATATAGGGCACCTCAGGAAACATGCTTGCATTCTCCCGAGATGTGGGTGTTTATTACCTATATTCAACTGCTCATGAGAAGGTGGTGATGAGCTATGATCTTAAAGCACAGCAGTCCCTGTGATACGTTCCCACATACGGTCGAGACACCACCCATGCCCTCCACCTCCTCCAAGACTTCCATTGCCGGGCCCCTGACGCCTCATCTTCACCATGGGCATCCAATCCCTCTACACTTCCATCCAGTATGACCAGGGCCTTCAAGCCCTCCATTTCTTCCTTTCCTGACGTCCCCAATAATACCCTTCCACTGACACTCTCATTCGTTTGGATGAACTGGTCCTCACCCTTAACCATTTCTCCTTTGAATCCTCCCACTTCCTCCAGACAAAAGGGTAGCCATGGGCACCCGCATGGGCCCCAGCTATGCCTGTCTCTTTGTTGGCTACGTAGAAAAGTCCATCTTCCATACTTACACCGGCATCACTCCCCACCTCTTCCTCCGCTACCTTGATGACTGCATCGGTGCCACCTCATGCTCCCGCGAGGAGGTTGACCAGTTCATCAACTTCACCAACACATTCCATCTTGACCTTAAATTCACCTGGACCATCTCTGACACCCCCCTCCCCTTCCTGGACCTCTCCATCTCGATCAATGACGACCAACTTGACATTGACATTTTTACAAACCCACCGACTCCCACAGCTACCTGGATTGCACATCTTCCCACCCTACTCCTGCAAAAATGGTATCCCATATTCCCAATTCCTCCGCCTCCGCCGTATCTGCTCCCAGAAGGACCAGTCCCACCACAGAACACACCAGATGGCCTCCTCCTTTAAAGACCGCAATTTCCCTTCCCACGTGATTGAAGATGCCCTCCAACACATCTCATCCACATCCCACACCTCTGCCCTCAAACCCTACCCTTCTAACCGTAACAAGGACAGAATGCCCCTGGTGCTCACCTTCCACCAACCTTCGCATAAACCGCATCATCCACCGAAATTTCCACCACTCCAAACGGACCCCACCACCAGGGATATATTTCCCTCCCCACCCCTTTCCACTTTCTGCAAAGACCATTCCCTCCGTGATCACAACCCACCCTCCCCTCCTGGCACTTTCGCCTGCCACCACAGGAATTGCAAAATCTGTGCCCACACCCCCTCCCTCACCTCCATCCAAGGTACCAAAGAAGCCTTCCACATCCATTCAAGTTTCTCCTGCGCATCCACCAATGTAATTTATGGTATCCATCACTCCCGATGCGTTCTCCTCTACGTTAGGGAGACTGAACCCCCTCTCATAGAGCGCTTTAGGGAACATCTCTGGGATACCCACACCAATCAACCCCACCGTCCCGTGGCCAAACATTTAAACTCCCCCTCCCACTCTGCCAAGGACATGCAGGCCCTGGGCCTTCTCCACTGCCACTCCCTCACCACTCGACACCTGAAGGAAGAACGCCTCATCTTCCGCCTTGGAACACTTCAATCCAGGGCATCAATGTGGACTTCACCAGCTTCCTCATTTCCCCTCCCCCCACTTTACCCCAGTTCCAACCTTCCAGCACAGCACTGTCCTCATGACCTGTCCTACCTGCCAATTTTCCTTCCCACCTCTCTGCTCCACCCTACCGTCCGACCATCACCTTCATCCCCACCTGCAACCACCTATTGTATTCTTGGCCACCTTGTCCCCAGCACACACCCCCCGCCCCCCCCCCAACCCTTCCCATTTATCTCTCCACCCCAGAGGCTCCCTGCCTTCCTTCCTGATGAAGGGCTTTTGCCCGAAACGTCGATTTTCCTGCTCCTCAGATGCTGCCGACCTGCTGTGCTTTTCCAGCACCACTCTAGTCTAGACTCTGATTTCCAGCATCTGCAGTCCTCACTTTTGCCCTGTAATATAGTACACAGTGTTGTTAAGTATAGTGTGCCTAGTATAAAAGTAACTCGTCATTGTCCTAGCAGACTATTAAGCTGCTCTTTCATTAAAGAAAGACAACTGGTGGTGATTTAACCTCAGGTGAGGGATCAGAATGATGGGTGACTCAGAGGGAAACTTTCAGTGAGCAGTACCCTGTGCACTGATTCCCCTGAACTCATTGGTAGAGGTCACAGCTTCAGCATGTGCAGCAATGTACCTTGTAAATGGCTGCAGTGGTGGGTTGCTTTGCCCTGAATGGTTTTAAGCTTCTTCAGTATTTTGGAAATTATATTTATCCAAGCAAGTGAGTATTATTTAATCGCACGCCCGACTCATGCCTTGTAGATGACAAAAGGTTTTGGAGAATCAGGAGATGAGTATATTACCAAAGAACATCTAGCCCCTAACCTACTCTTGTAACTGTAATATTCATATAGTTCATCAAGTTTAGTTTCTGGTTAATGGTGAGACTAGGAGGTTGACTTGGCAATGTTAATCTCATTGAATGTAAAGGGGAAGCAATTAGATGATTAGGTGATTAGGAGATGGAATATTACCTTGCATTTGAGTGCACAAAGGAGCATTGGTAGTATCTTTGAGCCAGAAGTCAAACCTGCTTCAGAGATGTGTCCTCTGAACAGGTTATTTAAATATATCGATCAGCCCAAGAGTAATATTGTCCAGCATGTGCTGCAAGTGAGCATAGACCACTTTGTTATCTAAAGAATAGTGAGCCAATCAGAAAATTGTCCAGGCATCTGTGAACGTTACCACTTCAGGAAGTGCTGGAGGGAAGATTGTTGATTACACTACTGAAGGTAGTTGCGTCCAAGATACAGTCCTAAGAAACTCCTGCAACAATCTCACACAGCTGCGATTATTGGACTCCAACAGCCACCATCATCTTCCTTTGTGTCAGGTATGACTCCAACCAGTGGAAACCTTTACCTCCAGTTATTATTGTCTTCAGTTTTACTTGGGTCAAAAGCTATCTTGATGTCAAGAGAAGTTATTTACCTCACTTCCAGAATTTACCTCTTTCATCCATATTTGGATCAAGCTTGTAATATAGTCTAAAGCCAAGTATTCCTGGCGCAACCAAAATTGAACTTCTTCTAATGCATTCATGAGATCTGATCTTTGCCAACTCGGTTAGCATTTGTTTCCCATCCATAGTAACTCTTTCAAAGGTGGTGCTGAGCTGCTGCAGGTTACTCCATATAGATAGACCCACAATGCTATCAGCAATTTCAGAAACTTGGCTCAGCCACACTGAAGTAACAGTAATATATTTCCCATCAGAATGTAAGTGCCTTGGAGGGGAATTTGCAGGTGATGGTGCCTTTCTAGGAGTCTTGAATTTAAAGATTCGTGATGCTATCTAAGGCACCTTGGTGATTTTCTACAGTACATCTTGTAGATGGTTCATACTGCTGCCACTGCATATTGGTGGTGGAGGGAGTAATTGGTACCAATTCACAAACAATCAAATGTATTGCTGAGTCTAGGATGGTCCAGGCAAGCGGAGAATACTCAATCAAACTCCTGATTTGTACCTTGTAGATGATAGAGTGTCTTTAGTGAGGATCACACAGTGAATTACTCATTGCAGGATTCCCAGCCCTCTGGCTTGCTCTTGTAGCCACAGTATTTATGTGGCCAGTGCAATTCAGTTTCTTGTCAGTGTGTTAGTGGGGGATTCATTCAAAATAATGCCATTGAATGTCAAAAGGTTTGATTCTCTCTTGTTAGAGATGGTTAGGCACAAATGTTACTACCTCCTCCTTTCTACTAAGCAATACATACTTTATTCCTATAGCACGGTTAGAATTCAAGCAAACAAAGAATTGGAATACTTAAGTCTATTGACATATTTAATGAAATAATGTATTATTTAATTACTAATCATAAACTGTTCCAATATAGCAGTATCTCATAAACACCCCATTGGCAAAGGCAAGTTTAGCAAGCAAGATTTTCCTCAAGTGCTATTTCTTCCCCAGGCCAGGAGAAAGGAACACCAACAGAAACAATCAAGCAGCAGAAAAGAGGAGTCGAGCTTTTTGCTCAGCTGCATCAGAAACCTTCGCACTCGTGAAAGCCAAACTAAAATGCTGGCTCTGTGTGAGCTTGACTCAATCCACTCATGCTTCTTTACAAAAGACACACTCCGAGAGCTCAAAGGTGTTTAACCACTGCTCCTGTAGCAGACATTCAGACACCGCTGTGACTATACCTCTCTGCAAGAGACTTAAAGGCACAGTACCATTAGTGTTCAGACCCTCAGAATGGGAATGAGGCAGATCACGCTGTCATGATTTTCCTTCATTCTTGTTTTATGCAAATACTTCATTCTTGTTTTATGCATCCAATACCGGGCTCAGTGATCATTGAAAATGTTCACAGAACCTCCTCATCTAGTTCAATGTAATGGGAATGTCGAGCTTTCAGCTGATTGCTCTGTTGTTTATCAAGCGTGTAGTCCTGTCGTCTAAATCAAGGCCAACCTTGAAAATCAAAATAGGTGGTCTTTCACCAGTAAATCAGTAATCCATATTCTTTAACAATTTTTTTTTCTCTGTTTCTGTTTCATTTTCAGGTGGTGTAGGGCAATAGGGAGGCTAAAATTGACCCAGTATATTCAATTGTTAGCTGTTTCTAACGATTGCTTATCTTGAAGTCTAAATTGTTGCTTACTCTCATTGTTCACCCAGTGCTTTGCATTGCCATGAGATGGTGTCTATACCTTGAAGCATGAAAGGAATTGATAAGGTTGAGAAAAATGTTGAATTATGGCATTATAGACATGGAAGCAGTAATTAACCCTACATTGAGGACTAATTTATTCATTCGTGCAATTACTCATTTGTGGACTAGATTACTAAATAGCACAGTGAAGCATTTAAAAATGAAATGTGCATATCCAATTTAAATGACACAGGAGAGAAATGATCTGTATGCTTTTTACTGAAGGCATAAATATGGCCCACCGTAGATCGCTGATTTTTTTTTCATCTATTTTTTAAGTACATTGAATGTCATGACCATATTTATTGAATTAAATTCTCTGCTACAGTTGCCTATTGGTGCATTTAGGTTAATGATGATTGTTGGTTACCAAAGACAGTTATTCCATTATTGCAGTCAGAGATTAATATTACCTATTTTAATAACATAAGCAAATATGAATTGTAGTGATAGTACCCTCTTTGTCACTTCCTGAAAACTATGAAAATCCAATTAATGAATGTGCACTAATTGAAATTTCTTAATTTAAGAAAATAACCATGAAATCACAAATAAATCACAGAAATGCAGCAGTGGAAAGCAACTTTTTTTTAAACAATGATGTTCTCTTTTTCAATTACCTTTATTGACTAAACCTAAAACTGCTTCCCACTTTCCTTTAATCCCATCATCTCTTATTGTTTCATGATCACTCAATGTTTGCTCTAAATAGCTTTCTGAGAAGGGGAAATCAAAGTCAATATTGTTTTGCCTGCCTTAACATTTTCCTTTGTTGCCATGATGTCAGTGAATACTCCATATATTTATACCAGCCAAACCGATTCATTTTTAATGGATAGTAACTTTTTTCACTTGCTGTTGGCGTTTGCTCCACCCATAACGTGTGGGACTCAGGATGCAATCTCTCTAATCCTATTGTTCCAAGGGTCATAAAATGAGATCAGTTGTTTTATTCAGTTCTCAATATGTCCAATTGTGTGCCTTCTCTATATTAAACTTAAAAAGATAATCAACCAGGTTTCTTTAATAAACATGGAACTACTGATTTAATATAAAACAAATTTTATTCAATGTAGATGCAAAACACAGTATGACAGTATAAATCTCTAATTCTATAAATAACCCGTAACACACACACGCTTGCATACCAGGTAAAAGTCAATAATAGTATTCTCAATGCAGATATTCACTCTGAGAAGAAAACACCTTTGGAAAGTAATGACTTGTTTCTGAACAAGAAAGCAATAAGTATGGAATATTCACATAGTTGTTGATCTGGCCTTCTGACACACAGCCAGATTAATAGACATGTGCCGTTGTCTCCTGAGTCTGGCAAATTCAGCTCAGTAAGGAAATCAAGTATCAAGAAGCCTTCCAGATGTTCTTCAAGAAGATAATCAAGTTGTGTACTGGACTCATAAGGGTATTTCAGAAAGGCAGTACATTTCCTGAGCAGGCTTTTTCCCAATTGATATAGTTTTTTTTCAATTGTCCCAAATTTGCCTCATAATTACCTATCCTTTCATGTGGCACCCCTCTCATCTGATGCTAGTCTAATTTTACCACTTGTCATAGCCAGAAGAACTCACCACTGCAATATATTGTCATGTTTAATAAATAGACATTGAATAACTTGTCATCCCTAGCACCAGCATCATCCTGGAACACCAGTTCTGAACCAAGTAAAGCATCGGTAGTCCAGGGTTGTCCTCCATTGGCACAGCATCCATAACATAGTGCTTTCCTCAACAGTCAGGCAACAAGGCTGATATTGCTGGGGGAAACATCAGCTTGTGCACAATAGAGCACAAGTACTACGGGCCTCACAGGTTTTAATTGATACCTGGTTCGAGTATAAAAGACCTGGATTGGATGATGAGTTACTAACTGTAAAATGTTCCTCAAGAAGCAAACAGTTCATCTCCAAGTTGGGAGTGGAATGTAGCCTCTATTGCTTTGATTACTGTTGACTTTTGGTTTCTGTCAATACAGTCTCTTGTCTGTGATGGCCTTACATGAGATAATGTTGAGATTCTAGGCTCCTGTGGATATTGGTGACAACATAGTAGTGGCTTAGAGATGGTTGCAAGATGCGAGGCATGTGACCTTATGTGAGGCGTGTGAATAATGTTTGAAAAGAGATTGGGATGGGAACTTTGAATTGTTTGTGTAAGGCATTAGGTAAATACCCTCCTCAAGGCAGAGCCCAAATCAAGCAATATGCTCACTTTCCTTGCTCCCTACAGTGCCAATGACGCCAGTTGACCAGTCATCCTTTACTCTGCTGCTCTTGCTATGAGGTCAAGGGATACCCTGATGTAGCCATGACCGGCTCACCACTATATGCCCACTTCCTTTAGCTGTTCTGAAATTAGGAGAAAGTGAGGACTGCAGATGCTGGAGATCAGACCTGAAAATGTGTTGCTGGAAAAGCGCAGCAAGTCAGGCAGCATCCAAGGAGCAGGAGAATCGACGTTTCGGGCATGAGCCCTTTCCTAAAGAAGGGCTCATGCCCAAAATGTCGATTCTCCTGCTCCTTGGATGCTGCCTGACCTGCTGTGCTTTTCCAGCAACACATTTTCAGCTCTGTTCTGAAATTAAGAAGCTTCAATAACCTGTATATTTAAATATCCCATCCTTTCCTATCCCTCTACATGAGCTTTTTCACAGCATAATTGGACATGAGGAGCTTGATTTCTGACTCATACTCTGCTGATATTATTCATTGGGTGCTTACTTGCACCAAATGCTCTTCTTTCAGGGCGGCACAGTGGCTCAATGGTTAGTACTGCTGCCTCAGTGCCTGGGACCTAGGTTCAATTCCAGCCTCGGGTGACTGTCCGTTGGAGTATGCACATTCTCCCCAAGTCTGCGTGGGTTTCCTCTGTGTGCTCCAGTTTCCTGCCACTCTCCAAAAATGTGCAGATCAGGTGAATTTGCCATGCTAAATTACCCATAGTGTTCGGTGCGTTAGTCAGAGGGAAACGGGTCTGGGTGGCTTACTCTTCGGAGGGCTGGTGTGGACTAGTTGGGCCATAGGGCCTGTTTTCACGCTGTAGGGAATCTAATCAGTGACCCCAATGATCATTTTCCTTTGGCAGCACGGTGGCTCAGTGGTTAGCCCTGCTGCCTCACAGCACCAAGGATCCGGGTTCTATTCCCGCCTCGGGTGACTGTCTGTGTGGAGTTTGCACATCCTCAGTGTGTCTGTGTGGGTTTCCTCCGGATGCTCCGGTTTCTTCCCACAATCCAAAGATGTGCAGGTCAGGTGAATTGGCCTTGCTAAATTGCCTGTAGTGTTAGGTGCATCAGTCAAGGGTAAATATTGGGTAGGGAATGGGTGTGGGTGGGTTACTCTTTGGAGGGTCAGTGTGGACTTGTTTCTGTACTGTAGGGAATCTAATCTAATCTTTTCAGGGTACCCTCCTCCCCATCCCTGCCCTAACACCAGATCGCATTTCAATAGTCCAGTGTAATATTTTTTCACATCTATGGGTAAGCAGCAGCTGAGGGGGAGGTTTGCACCTGACTTCTACATAGCATCCCTTCACTGTGCCTAGTTAAAGGTCAGACACTTAACAAAGGTTCTCAGGCATGACCTTACAACATGCCTTTCATTATATGACTTGTTGTAGTTCCATCACATAACCTGGGATGTTATTATTTTGTTATACAAATCATGAACTCTTTAGCTATGGGCAATTTTAGAAATAAATGCAAATTATGTAGGATTAATGTTTACTGTTAACTGGTACAAATTTGTTCAACATAGTGCAACATTAGTACATTATCAAGTTATATCTGCAGCATAGTATGATTCAAGCTCTTACCATTCTATCAGTGGCACAATAATGCATATTATTCTGGACATATATGATGATGCAAATGAATTTATACTTTTAGTTCAGTGCATAATGCAGAGCTGTCACCAAAGTACTGCATAATCCTTGTTTTGTCCATGCCTTCTTTAGGATTCCATAATACCAATAATTAATTATTCAAAACATGTTGACTTTGACAAGTGATAAATAGGATGTGACCCTAATCCACTGGCAACGATGCTGGCGCAGAGCACAGCTTTACATGCAATCATTATTTGATTTCACTGCGCAAGCTTTGCACATTATTCATTTTTTTCCTTTACTAGTGCATTGTCCTTCATTCCATGTGAAGGTTACTTTTGTTAGAGACAGTTTATTTTAATGAGAATAGAGAAAATTCTGCATTAACAACTATTAAAAATGAAAATTGCTGCAGAGTATGGCAGACACCAGAATACCAAAAGTGAAACAGTATCAAAAGTGAAAAATACCAAAGCTTTCTACAAAAAGTATTAATGTCACAAATGAAAGAAACTTGAGTGAATGACTTTACAATTCTTGATGTTATAAACTTCTAGGAATACAGCAGTGTCACATAAAAGTATTACTTTCCTTCCTCCACATTTGTTTCTGCAGAATTTTTAAAAATTATTCTAAAAACTACAAAGTTTTTTAAAAGATATAAATCTCAAGATCTTCCTTCTTCGCATCTGGTTGTAAAAGCTTCTGAAAATAAATGTGTAATCATGCACAACTTCAGACGTTTCTTTGCAATTATATCTTATTCAGATTATGGATGAGCTTTTCTGTGATTGTAAAGGATGACATTGTTAAAGAGTAGAATAGACTTCATGACCAAAGCCAGTTATTTTGATGGCAGTATTTTGAATGAAAAGCACAATTGACTAGAAGAACTTTCTGTGAGTTCCAGTAAAACCCACCAATAAAAGTGTAATATTTTGTGCTGTCCAGAGTTCAAATAAACCTGCAGAACTGCATTAATTTGTAAATAATTTAGACTATTTTGAAATGTTACATAATAGAAAACTTGAGAAGGTGCAATAATGCCTTAGATTTAAATATTAACTATACTGCTAAAGAGACTGTCAAGGAGGTGAACAAGGTGAAACACTACCTAACTCTACATTGATTCATCTGAAACCTAATGCTTTCCTTGTGCAAAATCTCCCATTGGAAGACCATCTGCTTTCTGTAAACTGAACAATGGCTCTTGTTAAAATTTGTTCCAAGACAGACATCCTCAAACCCATAGAATAAATGAATAATTGATAAATACCGTGAAACCAAATGACATGAGTCAGCTATTGAAGAATGCTGGGAATGCACAAAATTCACATAGAAAAAGAATGAAAGGAAGACACAGAGGGTAGATTTTTGTACTCTGGTGTGAGCTTTCAACCCAGAACCTTGTGACTTAGGAAGGAGTGTTACCAATTCTCAAACACTGTAACTAACCCTTTAAACTGAGAATATGCATTTAGTGGGACCTTTTAAAGCTCTTGTGATTACTGTATTATATTATTCAATATTTTATTACTTTTCAATTTCATATAATTAAAATCTAACATATAAATTTAAAAATTACATTTATTCATTTATGACTTGGCCACTTCATATTCGACTGCAATACTTGCTAGAATGAGCAGAAAAGCTTAAAGTGAAGTGAAATGTTCTTTAAGATCTTTTAATTTAAGATTGACACATGATTATGTCATTAATATAAAAAGCTTTCAGTGAGATACAATACATCCAGCTCTGTAGTACTGCAAAGCTCAATGTTTATAGTTGCAGCAATCTAGTTCAGTGGTCACCATGAATGCCATCAGTGTCTCTTGTGCCTGGAAAAAAATTCTGTTCTCATGAGAAATGTTCAGGATAAGTTGTGTCTTTACTGTAGATTTTAGAATACTTTAAAATTCAGGGGAAGACTTGTAAAATAGTTGGAAACTGAGACAGTATCTCCATATACACAGCTTAAAATTCCTCATTGACAGCCTTCCCCATCTCTCCAAAGAGAAAAAAAGGCAAATCCATTTGATTCAATATTCAACACCAGTAAAAAGAAAGATGAACAAAACAAAGGTCTGTATTTATATATTAAATGACCAGAGGGTGTCCCAGAGCGCATTACAGCCATGAAATGTTTTCTAAGTGTAATCATTGTGTGTACAAAACGTGACAAGCAATTTGCATTCAATAATATTCCACTAGCATCAATGTGATAAAGGCCAAGTTTATTGACAGTTGAAAAGTAAATTGACAACTTAAGTACTACCACTTATCAATATCTACAAAATGTGCTGAACTCAGAGACTGCAGATTGTATTCAAGCATAAATAACCTGCAATTCCTTCCCTGCAAAACAAACTGGGCCTTACATTGACTTCTAACAAATGAACTGAAATAACTCAGCAGAGGCCGGTATCATGTCACCAAGTCACCATTTATTTGAGTCCTTGACACTGATCTAGCTCCCTTAGAACAAGGTCTCAGAGTGAACAGAATGTCTGACACTTTTTTTTTCTCTTTTTTTTCTTTATTTTATTTTATTTAACCCCCACACTACCGCCTATTGTTCCCCAAGCTCAGTCGGATTGGCGAGGTTATCCACTTCCAGTGGAATACCCTGTAACTCATCCACTTGCCGCATTTTCCAATGATAATCCAGTTGTAGTGCCTGTTTAAAGTCCAGTCAAACTTCAGTTGGTTACATCATTAATCCCATTCTTGTCTCCAGTGAAATAACTCCACAATTGCTGTATCCCATCACCAAGTCACCTTTCATATATATGTGGAGAGTCCTTGGCATTGATCCAGCTCTGTCAGAGTGGACAGGAAGTCTGATATGTCTGTTCTTATCTGTCAGCCAGGGCTCCCTGACTGGACCATATTAACAACCCCAATCAGGGAAACTCATAATCTATGAGGTCCACCTGGCTGACCTCATTGCAATCACAACACAAACCACCCAAGGTTACTGTCAGGCAGACTGAAGAATAACTTAGATGACTCTTTTATTTATCCCACATTTATAGCAGCAGTCTTAAAGTATAATAATCTTAATTATAACAAGAGATAATTACTGACACAGACACTGAATAGAAATCCCTTGTCATGGGATGTTTCACCTTCAGCTAAGTTGAGCCCTCAGTTTGACATCACATTTGAAAGATAGCACTCTGATAGTAAAGAAGTGTGCACTGCATGATACTGGAATGTCTGGCTGGATTATATGCTCCAGTCTTTGAGATGGACTCAAATAAGTGTGACATAATTGGAATAATCTGGGAATCTAATCCATTTAAAACCCATCCTGAACAATGAATTAATAAGCAAATATAGGATGCCCCAAAATTAGACAGCATGATGTTGTACTGGCCAATAGAAGGTCTCAATGTTATTGATTAACGAATGTGTTGAGTTCACTTTTAATTGCTGATTAATGCTTGATGACTCCTGGTCAAATGCAACTGTCGCCCATCTTTCAAAACAAAGACTCAAAAAGGCCAAAGGACACTTTATTCTTCCTCCTTTCCCTTCAGTTCCACCAAAATCTCAATGGACATCAAGGTTGTAGAATATAGCATCTCTTTCAAAACTCAAGACCATATAAAACAAAGTGACTCCACTCTCACATATACTTTGCAGGATAGGGAATATAGCCTTCAAAGAGGGAAGCCACTGATCTAACCTGACTTGGCACTAAATACTTATCACAGTTAGCTTCATTGTTGGCATGCTATTTCTAATTCATTCACAGGATATAGGCATCCTGCTATGCAAGCAATTATTGCCTTCCCTAATTTCCCTTGAGTAGGTGTTGGTGATCTATCTGAACCACTGGAGTCCATGTGATGTTGGTGTATCCACAATGATGTCAGAGAGGACTACTAGGATTCCAATCCAGTGGCGAGGAAGGAATGGCAATTACAAATCACAAAAACATGTCACACCAGGAGGGGAAGCTCCAGCAAGTTGAGTTCCCAACATCAGCTGCCCTTATCCTCCTGGGCAATTACAGAGGAGAGGTGATGATGTGGCGGTGTTATCACTAGACTATTAATCCCAAGACCGAGGTCATGTTCTAGGGATCTGGCTTCAAATGCCAGTGTGGCAGATGGTGTAATTTGAATTCAATTTTAAAAATCTAGAATCTAATGATAACTATGAAACGGTTGCTGAATGTCTGATAAACCCATCTGGTTCGCCAGTGCCTTTGAGTGAAATCTATTGTCCTTACTGGGTCAGGCCTAAATGTGACTCCAGATTCACAATTATGTAGTTAGGAATGGGCAATAGTGCTGGCCTAGACAGCGATGCTCGTATCCTATGTTGGGTTTTATAACTGTTGTTGGAACTAGACACATCAAGTTGGTAGTATTCCATCATGCTTCTGATTTAGGAATACAGGAGTCACAATAAGTTTTTAATCCTGACTTTTCTTGTTAACTATTGAGCTTAAGTGAGTTGGATCAATTGGACGTTGCAAATTTTGAAAGATTTCAAAGGGTTCAAGACACAGGGAAATTGCCTATCTGAATTTTTAATTTCCTCGGCAATACCCTTGGAATCAGCTGTGTCAGGAATTCCACATGGTCCTGAAATGTCTAAGCTACAGGAACAACTATATAACAATCGGAATATCTGGACCAATATTTGAAGTGTAGCCTATTAGCCATTCCACACCCTTCTTCCTGGCTTAGGCAAGTAAGGAATTTTAAGAGAAATGTAATGAATGGTGAGAATGAAGAAGACTCTGGTTCTGTCTTTACAGATGCTGCCAGTGCTACTAAGTATTTCCAGCAGTTTTTTTTAATATAAATTAGATACTAGTTAGGAGTAGGAGTAGACCATTCCAGTGGTTGAGTCTGGCCTACCATTCAATATAGGAGAAAGTGAGGACTGCAGATGCTGGAGATCAGAGCTGAAAATGTGTTGCTGGAAAAGCGCAGCAGGTCAGGTAGCATCCAAGGAGCAGGAGAATCGACGTTTCGGGCATGAGCCCTTCTTCGTTCCTGAAGAAGGGTTCATGCCTGAAACGTCGATTCTCCTGCTTCTTGGATGCTGCCTGACCTGCTGCGCTTTTCCAGCAACACATTTTCAGCTACCATTCAATATAATTGTGATATTCATCCATATCAGTGTCTTTTTTCCAAACATCCCCAATTCCCTTCACATCATTAACATTTAAAAATCTGTCAATCTTTGCTTTAAGCAGATACAATGTCTGTGCTTCCAGAGCACGTATGGTAGACCATTCCAAAGACTGAGAACCCTCTGAATAAAGAAATTGTCTCCTTATCTCAGTCTCCTAATTTTGTTTCTCCTGGTTCTAGATTCCTCAAACATGGGAAACATCTTGCCTGCATCTACCTGCTTCTACTTTGTCTATTCCTTGTGTTTTATAAGTTTCAATTAGGTCACCTCTCTTTCTAAAAACTCTAGAGAATACAGATCCAACTTCTCAATTTCTCTTCCAAGAACAGTCCTGCCATCCCAGAATCAAATTTGGTGAACCTTTCTTACACTCCCTCAATGGCAATAATATATTTCCAAAAGGAAGTAGAACACAACTGCACATTGGTGTAGTCTGACCAAGGTTCTGTACAATTCAATACAATTGAAGCCTAACTTTGCTGTTCCTGTACTCAAATGATCTTGCAATAAAGGCAAGACAAGACAATATCCTTCCTAACTGCCCACTTCATCTGAATGTTAGTCTTCATTTTGACAAAGATACCCAGGTCCATATGTGCATCCACGCTCTACAATCTCTTACTGTCTAAGTAATACTTTTCACTATGTAGTTACTTCCTTAAACCCTGTTAAATATAGAATATAAAGTCCCGCGGACTTATCAACCGGCAGTCTCATAAACTTCTTATCCACAAACTTCTTACTAATGCTAATTTCCTTCAATTCCTCATTCTCTCTAAACCCTTAGAGCTATAATTCTAGGAGATTCTCATATTGTCCTCAATGAAAACAGATTAAAAGTAACAATTTAGCTTCTCTGACAATTCGTTATTCCCCATAATAAACTCTTTCCCTGGAAGGGTTCCACAATCTTAGCCAAATGCCTCATTTTTACATACATATAATGGCAGCTTTTCCAGTCTGTTTTGCTGGGGTTTTTTTGCTAGTTTACAATCATATTCTATACTTCCTTTCTTTATTAGTTTCTTGGTCTTACCTTGCATTCTGAAATCCTCCCAATCCTTAGTTTTATTCCTGTTTCTTGCAACTTTATTGACCTTTTCTTTGGATCTTATACAATCTTTACCTTTCTTTCTTAGCCCCAGTTGCCTGACAGTTTTTGGGGAATTTGTATCTTGAAGTAATGTATGTTTGCTGTTTACGTGATATGCAACTATGCAATCATTTTTGAAGGCTATCCATTGCCTATGTATAGCCATACCTTTTAATGCATTGACTCCATCCACCTCAGTTAATTTGTCTTTCATACCTTCACAATTTCCTTTCTTTACATTTAGCACCATGATTTCAGACTGAACCACCTTACTTTCAAACAGAATGTACAAGTTTGTCATATTATAGTCACTAAACTCTCAGGATTATTCTAGAGTAAGACAATTAAAGAGCCTATTTTGTTACATATGCTAGATATGGTGATTAGCCCATTCTCTAATTACTCCCTAATACACCAGAGAAGTCCATGCTCCACAAAATCAGTGCTCATTACATTTGTTCAGTTTATTATAGTAATCATGTGTGATTACAATATTGATTACTATTGACCATTGTACATACTGCAGTGATTTGATTTGCATTTAATTGCACCCATTATAGAAAGGTTAAGCTGCCACATGTCTGAATTTTCTAGCTATCTCCTATAAACAAATAAGATGCAACCTAAGTATGCCGAAAGGAAATAAAATAGCATTGGCTTGGAGTTGCTAGCATTATGAAAGACATATTACAGCATTAACTGAGCCACAACTCATTTCAAACTGCCCTCAGGTCTTTTAGAAAAGGTGCAAGATTTGAATTTGCTTTAGAACAATTTATTTTATTGGTTTTATGAATATCAATGAAATTCAAGAGTATAGGTACAAAAAAAGCACGTCTGTGTTGATTATTATTAAATAAATGAGCTTGCTGCAATTCCTAACTGATACATTATGTAACACTTGGTAACAAATGCAGCCAGTTTTCTAGTTACATTTATTTTGGCAAGTTTTCATGCGCTCATCAAGGTAAATTATGTTGCTGTTGGGAAACAAAATATACAAATAGTTTTCTACTGCTGATATTTAACACTGTCAACTCGCTTTGGAGTCACTTTATATAAGATTGTAACCACCATTGGAAAGAACTAAAACTTAAAAAGGGAAACAGATGTATTAAAACACCAGGAGAAGCAAGTACCCTTCTATCCTAATTTAGAATTATATCAGTGCCTGGGTGAAAATACTAGAACTGCATCATCCCCCTTACCTCCTCCCCTCCCCCCCCACTCCCCTTCCATAGTGGGTGTACCTACACCACATGGACTCCAGTGACGCAAGAAGGCTCACCACATCTTCTCAAGGGCAATTAGAGATGGACAACAAATGCTGATTGATTCAGTGAAGCTGATGATTTGCTCCACTGTATCTTGTGAATGGTACATATTGTTGCTACCTCATGCTTCTAGCACAGTGTATGAATATTAAGGTGGTGGATTGGGTAGTGATTAAGCAGGTTACTTTTCCTAGATGGCTTGTTGAGTGTTCCTGAAATTGCAATCATTCAGGCAATGAGAGAATATTCTGATTACTGTGAATGGTGGGTAGATTTTGGGAGTCAGAAGGTGGGTTATCCACTACAAATTTCCAGCCTCTAATACGTTTTTCATTTAGTATTTTGATACAGTATTTAAATGGTTGATCCCATTAAGCTTATGGTCAACAGTAACACCTTGATATTGATGGTGAGGGATTCAGCAATGGCAATACCATTGTACGTAGTATATCTGGGTAGTATGTGCATGCACATTACTTTTCAGATTCAGGATGTGATATGGACAATTCGCCTTAACTATCCAGACTGTGGGGAGGTTAGTCAAATGACTGTCCTTCATGTTTCCTGCACAGGTAAGGGTCAATTCATGTCCAGACATGTCTCTGGGAAGTCATGAAAATGTAAACAACCTTTTTGGAGATACTCAGTTGAAGACATATCAGAATGCAACAGATCAAATATGAAGTTACTATTGTCTACGTATTTACAGAAACTAAAATACGATAATTACCCAAACTTGGTGTTTACTGAGTGCAAGAGTCATTAAAGATTTGTGCAATGGAAACCACTTTCTCACAAGAAGACTCAAATAACCAATGTTCATGTCTCATTGTGTAGACAAGGGAAGCATTGACACTGTGATCACTTGATAGAAACTTACTCAAGATACAAAATATCTTATTAATAAATACTATTCTGATTAATTAATTTGAGTACTGTGAGGGAGTGTTTGCCTAAATGAGGCAGGACAGAGATTGAATGAATACATCTGTGAATTTATTACATTATGCAAATTCAATTGGTAAATCTTTATGAAGTTCTGCTTTTGAGAAACAGTCAGACACTGACGCAGAACTAACAGTGTTTAAGTTAAAATAGCCTAATTAAATGGTAGTGGCAATAATCCATCAATTACCAAAAATCCCTTGTCTGAATAAAATGTTAATTTCTGTAGCAGGAAACTAAGCCAGAAAGTGACTCATCACAGCTTTATTTAAGAAAAGGATTTCAAAGCACACAGTCAGAATGAGGGAGATTTTGCATTAGTGAGATAGTGTTAGAGCCTGAGTGAGTATATCTGGGAATTTGGCTCTAAGTGATAATTTGGTACATGGGTAAATGAGGTATGTTAAGTAGGTTTTTATGACAAGAAGTAAAGTGTGTTGAATAGGGAGTTTGATGAAGGGTGTGGAGAAGGATTTACTCTATTTCAGTAAATGCATTGATTGATAAAAAATTGCAATCAGAGTTCTGCCTTTAAATTGCTGAAAATTAGAGAAGTGTATTATTTTTAAAGAAGCAACTATACTTGGATTTAACAGAAAATTACCAGGAATGGGTGCATAAGTGTCAATGTCCTAGATAACCATCAAAAGTGCTGCCAGCTACAGAAACATGTGTTGTGGATTTCAGAGTGATAGCAGCAACTTGAGACATTGATGCATTCATTAGGCTGCAAGTTATGTGAATAGCATGTTCAGAGAGGTAGTCACAGCTTAAGGGCCTGGAAGCAGAAAAGGAATGAGGTAGTTTAAGGCTTGTAATGCAAGAGTCCCCTGAGGTGCCACTCACAAATAAGGTTTCAATTTTGGAAGCTAATGTGAGAAATGGTTACTCAAGTGACTATAGTCAGAGCCACGTCTTTTGGCATCACCAGAAGTCAATTGTTCAGGAGGACAGGAAGAAGAAAGGAAGGGCATTGGTGATGGAAAATTGCTGTTTGGAAAAAAGAAATGCCACAGAGGCATTTCTGTGATCGTAAACATTACTCTAAAAGATGGTATGTTGTCTGCCTGGTGCCACGGTCAAGGATTGTCATCACAGCTTAGAGACATTCTTTACAGGAAGGGTTAACAGCCAGAGGTCTTGATGGTATCGGTGATGTAGGCATTGAACAAAGAACAAAGAAAATTTACAGCCCAGGAACAGGCCCTTTGGCCCTCCAAGCCTGAGCTAATCTAAATGTACTGTCTAAACCTGTCAGTCAATTCCTAAGCATCTGTATCCCTCTGCTCCCCACCTACCTATGCATCTGTCCAGACGCATCTTAAATGAATCTACCACGCCTGCCTCTACCACCTCTGCTGACAACGCGTTCCAAACGCCCACCACCCTCTATGTGAAGTACTTACCGCGTGTATCCCCCTTAAACTTTCCACCTCTCACTTTGAAAGCATGACCTCTCATTATTGAATCCTTCACCCTGGGAAAAAGTTTGTATCTATCCCCCTGCCTATACCCTTCATGTTTTTGTAAACCTCAATCAGGTCCCCCCTCAATCTCCTTTTTTCTAGTGAAAATAAATCTAACCTACTCAACCTCTCTTCATAGCTAGCAACTTCCATACCAGGCAACATCCTCATAAACCTTCTCTGCACCCTCTCCAAAGCGTCCTCATCCTTTTGGTAATGTAGCGCCCAGAACTGTACACAGTATTCTCAGTGCAGCCGAACCAATGTCTTGTAGAATTTTAACATGACTTGCCAGCTCTTATACTCAATACCCCATCCAATGAAGGCAAGCATACTATATGCCTTCTTGACCACTCTATCCACCTGTGCAGCAACCTTCAGGGTACAATGGACCTGCACTCTCAGATCTCTCTGCCCATCAACTTTTCCCAAGGCTCTTCCATTCATTGTATAATTTGCTCTAGAATTAAACTTGCCTAAATGCATCATCTCACATTTGTCTGGATTGAAAGCCATCTGCCATTTTCCACCCAACTCTCCAGTCTATGCATATCATCCTTTATTCTCTGACAGTCCCTTATGCTTTCTGCCACTCCACCGATCTTTGTGTCATCTGCAAACTTGCTGATCATACCTACAGTGCCCTCTTCTAGATCATTTATGTATATTACAAACAACAGTGGCCCCAATACTGATCCCTGTGGAACATCACTGCTCACCTTTCTCCATTTTGAGAATCTCCCTTCAACTACTACTCTCTGTCTCCTGTTGCTCAACCAGTTCTTTATCCACCTAGCTAGAACACCCTGCACACCATGTGACTTCACTTTCTCCATTAGTCTACAATGGGGGACTTTATCAAACACCTTACTAAAGTCCATGTATATGACATCAACAGCCCTTCCTTCATCTAACAACTTGGTCACTTCCTCGAAGAACTCTTATCAAGTTGGTAAGGCACGATCTCCCCCGCACAAAACCATGTTGCCCATCATCGATAAGCTCATTTCTTTCCAAATATAAATAGATCCTATCTCTCAGTGCCCTCTCCAGCAACTTCCCCACCACTGAGGGGGAGTCTTGTTCTGCAGTCAGAATCATAATCATGTTAGCTATTTATGGAGCCCATGCTAGAATACTTAGGTGCTTGTTTTTCACTGGCACAGACTTGATGAGCCAAAGGGCCTGTTTCTGTGCTGTCGGTCTCTATGACTCTACACAGGAAATTATCAAGCAGTAGCATGTAGAATCACCAGTGCCACATGCAAGCAAGTACAGAAGTTAAAGGATGCAGCATATGAATTCATGGCTGGAAAGATGATACAGGAGGGAGCATTTTAGATTCCTGAACACTGGACTGGCTCTGCAGAAGATAGTACCTGTAGATTAGATTAGATTACTTACAGCGTGGAAACAGGCCTTTCAGCCCAACAAGTCCACACCGACCCGCTGAAGCGCAACCCACCAAGACCCATTCCCGTACATTTACCCCTTCACCTAACACTATGGACAATTTAGCATGGTCAATTCACTTAACCTGCACATTTTTTGATTGTGGGAGGAAACCGGAGCAACCGGAGGAAACCCACGCAGACACGGGGAGAATATGCAAACTCCACACAGAGAGTCACCTGAGGCGGGAATTGAACACAAGTCTCTGGCACTGTGAGGCAACAGTGCTAACCACTGTACCACCATGCTGCCCACTGTAAAAGTGGAATGGCGTGCAGCTGAACAGAGTTGGGACTGAGTTCCTTGCAGTGTGTTTTGCTAGTGTTATTGGGAAGGCTTTAACCTAACTTGGCAGGAATGTGGGAACCAAGAGAGAATATTAGACAAGAATATGAGGATTCACAAAATATTTGGAGAGACAGCACTAGAATAGAGAATAAAAGTCAATAGATAAAGCAGGATTAAGAAAGAAACTGATGATGTCTAAATCAGTAGATAAGATGTAGTGTAGGCCCAGATTGCAATGTGGAAATCGGAAGTTTTGACAATAACAGAGACCTGGCTCAAGGAAAGGCAGGACAGAGCATTAAATATTCCTGGAGAGAGGTGCTGAAAATATGATAAAGAAAGAACAAGAGGGCAAGTGGAACCAGAGTCCTGGTGAATCGCATAACTAAGGCTGTAGATAGTGCTTTAAAGTAAATTGTGAGGAGGGTGAAGTCATTGCATGGAAAATTAGTCAATCAAAGATAAAGGAGAAAGTAGAATTGCAGGTTAGTGATGGGGCTAATTGTTATCAGAAAATAAAAGGATGGGACAGTTTAGGGAATCTAAAGTCTCGACAAGAATGAATAGAGTGAAACCAGTAGATGTGTTGTATTTGGATTTCCAGAATGCATTCAAAAAGGTTAAGTGATAAATTAGGAGCCCATGGCATTGAATGTAGTAAATTAAACCAAACACCCAGAAAAGCTCACCTCGCCTTGTAATCTGTTAAATTATGAGCGACAGATAACTCCCAAATTCTATTATTTAAAGTAAAAAATATCAATTTATTCTTTAACTCTAAAAATGAACATTAAACAACAACTGGTGAGACTCAGACAAGACGGTGTGGCCTCAAGATTACAGGAAGCAGGTTTAGAACTGAATTGAGAAGGAACTTCTTCACCCAGAGAGTTGTTAATCTATGGAATTCCTTGCCCAAAGAAGTAGTTGATGTAACTTCAGTAATCGATTTTAAAGCTAAGGTAGATACTTTTGTTATGAAGATGTGGACGTACTGTTCCTTTAAGAGAGTTAAAAGCTAGCAAAAACTAATTGATAGCACCGAGTGTTCTGAAAGAAGATACAAAGTAACATGTGCTCCAGTCACTGGGGTAGCTAGGGTAGCTGGTTGCCTAGAAATGCCAAAACAGAATCAAATTAGGCCAATCAGTTTAAATTATACCCAAAAAAATACCAAACTCCAATCCAGTTTGAATTTAGTATATTGACAATCTTAAAAGCCAACGATACAATCCAATGTTTTGGGGGTATAAGACCAGGTAGAATTGAACAATTGAGAGGAGAACTGCCAAGTTACCAGCATGTAAAGACTGTCTGAAACATAGCTCTCATAAAAGTATCTTTATCGATCAGTAACCTGTGAAGCAGAATCCCCAAGAAGAAGAAGACAGGAATACATAGAAAACTGAAACCTGCCTGATTTTGAGATAAGAAGTTTGTTTTATGAATTGTAATCAGGAGTTTTATCGGACTAGTATTATCGAAGGGAAGGTAAAAAAGTAGGTTAGAAAGGAGTTGTAAATAGTTGTTAGTTAATTATTCTCTGTTATACTTTAAGAAATAAAGTTGTTAATTTTTACTTTAAATAGTTCTTGGCCTCTAGAATTTTCACAGATTACTGCACAGCATAAATCTTTTCTGTGTTGCTGGTTTGCAGTAAGCAGGACAGTTTACCCCGTGTCGTAACAACTTTTAAAAATTAAAGCAATTAAGGGATATGGGGAAAATGCGGGAATGTGGAGCTAAGCCCACAAAAAGATAATCTTATTGAGTGGTGATGCAAGCTTGAAGGGCCGGATGGCCTACTCCTGCTCCTAGTTCTTATGTTCTCTAAGCCTCCTTTCTCTTAAATGCTCATTATCTACCTTCACTCTATACCAATATATCGTTCTGATAAAAACCTGCATTAAAATTTCATCAACCTAATTTCAAAACCACATATTAGCTGTCATCGTTGGTGTCTGTCTTTCTCTGCTGTAGATCTCCCTGGGTCATCTTTGGTCTTTTGCTGCAAAGATGTTTCGTATGAAAAGGTACCATTGATAGACAGTGTGTTGCTGGCAGTTACTCTGGCAATGGCAATTGGTCTCTCTGTCTAATTGTCAAAATGTCTGTTTCTTTTAAACCCCAAACCTCATTGGTTCGAGGTTGGCAGAAACAATAAATTCAAACTCGATTGGGATTTGGTATTCTGGGACATAATTTAAACTGATTGGCTAAATTCAAATGGTTGTCAAAACAGCAACAAAAACTCAGGTATTTGTTTCACAACCAAATGTTGTTTATTTTCAATTTTCCAGTACACGCTGAGACTGCTAGTCAGTCACATGACAGGTGCCCACAAGTTCTCCATGTAAAACAGCTTTCACACGGTCTTAAAGGTACAATATACACCTTTAAACTCATGATAATTAGCTAATGGGCAGGAAACAATAAGTGAGGATAAGGAGTTTTGTTTTCACATTGGCAACCCTGTGACCAGTCAGGTTCCACAGGGATCAGTGCTGGAGCCAGAACTGTTTACAATACGTAAACAGAAAGAAAGTGAATATACTGTAGCCAAATTTGCCGATGACACAAAAATAAATGGAAAGGCAGGTTGTGAGGAGATATAAGCAGATACTGAGAGTTATTGATAGATTAAGTAAGTGGGTAAAAAGATGGCAAATGGAGTATAATGTAGGAAAATATGGAGTTGTTTGTGCGGGAAAAGAGAACAAAATGAACAGGATATTATTTAAACAGTGAGCTAGCACACAGGTGCAGCAGGTAATCAGGAAGGCTAATGAAATGTTGGAAAAAGTGAGGACTGCAGATGCTGGAGATCAGAGCTGAAAATGTGTTGCTGGAAAAGTGCAGCAGGTCAGGCAGCATCCAAGGAGCAGGAGAATCGACGTTTCAGGCATGAGCCCTTCTTCAGGAATGAAGTGAAATGAAATGTTGGCCCATATTTCAAAGGGGTTGGAGGGAAGTCTTACTGAAGCTGTACAAGGTGTTAGTGAGGCCACATCTGGAGGACTGTGAGAAATTTGGTCTACTTATTTGTGGAGAGATGTCATTTTGGAAGTGGTTCAGAGAAGCTTCATGAGAGTGATCCGTGGTATGAAGGGATTTAGCAATAGCTAAACAAGTTGGGTCTTTGCTCATTGGAGGTTAGAAGAATGAGAGGTGATCTCATTGAAAGATGTGGATTCTTAAGGGCCTCGACAGGGTAAATGCTGAGAGGATGTTTCCCTTCATGGGAGAGGGGCACAGGCTCACAATAAAGGAGTGCCAATATAAAACTGAGATGAGGAGAAATTTCCTCTCAGAGGGATGATTATCTTTGGAACTCCTTACCAGAGAAAGCTGTCAGGACAGAGTCCTTGTCTATATTTAAGTTTGAGGTGGATAGATTCTCAATTTGTTGAGGAATCAAGGACTATGTAGGAAAGTGAGGAATGTTGGATCAGCCATGCTTCTATTAAATGGGCAATCAAGCTCAAAGGGCTGATTAGACTACTTCTGTTCCTATTTTCAATTGTTTCCTGATGGAGGGCTACTGCCTGAAGAAATACTGTTTGGAGCAACTTAATTAGTACGGTTCCATCTGACCCTTCGAGCTTGCTCCACCACTCAATAAGATTATCTTTTCGATTTTCCTGCTCCTCGGATGCTGCCTGACCTGCTGTGCTTTCCCAGCACTGCTCTAATCTTGACTCTAATCTCCAGCATCTGCAGTCCTCACTTTCACCCTCTGAAATGACCTAGCAAGCTACACTGCTGTACAATTAGTAATCAGCAATAAATACAGTTCTTAGATTCCATGGAGGAGTAAAAGAAAATATTCATATTTTTGGTTTATCAACATTCGATATAACCCAAGATAATTTCTCAGTCAACATTATGCTCAAAACTTTGAATATGTAACTATTAAGTTAATCATGATGGCAAGTGAGTGACAAAAACAAACTAAAAATAATCCATTCTAGAAAATGAATGAAGAATATGACAAGGTCATTCATATTGTAGATTGTTAATAACCATTTTCTACCTATTCTAGACATTTTGCATCTTAATTTAAGATTTATACTCGAACATTTTAATTTGTAAAATTAATGTTGTGAAACTGGTTCTATTACAATGTAACCTAAAATATCTAAATTAGCATGAAGTGTACACGGAATGAATGTAATGAATAATGTAGAGGATACATGACAGAGCTGAGCACCTTATTCATAGCCTGCTTTCAGTCAATTTAGCATTTCATCTCAATAGCTTGTAAAGTTAAGATATTCATATTATGTGGGAATTTACCACTTTGGAAAGGTGCTACATGCTCTTTGGTATATTATTGTCATGTATGTAATGGTGAGTTCAGCCTTGGGTTGAGCTATTATGTGAATTATAAAGTGGCGATAACAAAAAGGTGGATATATTTGTAGCAAATTTTATAATTACAGCACTGAGACATAGAAAGCAAGTATTAATCAATTTCTGCTGTGCAGAGTTTTACTAGCTATTATAGTTGGTGTGAGGAGGTCATATTAAAATTCTGCTATCAACAGGAATGCACATATATCATTTACTATGAACGTGATCTTAGAATTTATATCTGCCGAACAGCATTATGGCCAGGTTGCAGCCAAAATGCTGCATACAGTCTAATCTATGTGAAATAAGGGATCATCCAGGAATTGGAAACAATATGGCAGAGAGCAATAAGTCCAAACTTCAGAATAAAAGAGAAATACTATTTGGAGCAACTTAATTAGTACAGTTCCTAAAGCTCAAAAGATGTACCTCAAAAAGTACTTAATAAAGATATACAGAATACTGTAGAAAGCAGAGAAACTATGCTTCCAGATATATCAGGGTTTTCTGTAATATTGTACATCTTCTTTCTTTTCTCATCAAGTTGTCTGTCCAAAGGCAGGTCTGATCCACAGCTATAATCTTCACTATTGATAGGACGAGAAGGCAGGACCTAAAATCACCCTCGCAAAACAAGAATCAGGGTCCATGCTGTTGGCGTCAATCTTACCCACATTGGCATTCAACCAATTGAGCTAACTAGTTCAAAAAGATCCAAGTTGCTATTGTAACGTACTCTTTTTCATGCAAGTTTTGTCCTGAAGCTGTGGATAGTGATGGAGGTTCCAGTGCTCAGAGATTTGTTGCAAGACCTTCTCCACATTATCCTACATGTAGAAACACATTTGTAAATTCTATTGCAGAAAACCTTGAATTCTAATTCAGAAAAATTCCACAATATTAACAATTTCATCTGTTAATTCTCTCTACAGTAATCATATTGCAATCACTTACCTTGGAAAATACTCCTAATTACATAACTAAATTCTGACCCCAATTTGGCCAGCTGTTATTTTGGTTGCTTCAAGTGTTTAATACTAATCCAGACTTCAGTGTTTTACTCATGGAGTGCTTTTATAAAGTTGAGTGCCATGTTAACAATTTAAGTTTAACAAGCTGGGTGAGATAAGCAACAAACCTTTTGATGCTTCACCTTCTCAAGGAAAACACTCCCAACACCTTCAATCTCTCTTAATAACTAGAGTTTCTGATCCCTGGAATCACTCACAAGTCAGTTTTACACTTCTCCAACGCATTCACAGTGTGGCGCACAGACCTGTTGTACACTGTCCTCCAGCTGCCCTATATAGCTTCATCATACCTTCCTGGCGTTTATGATTTTGAGATGCCGGTGTTGGACTGGGGTGTACAAAGTTAAAAATCACAAAACACCAGGTTATAGTCCAACAGATTTATTTGGAAGCACTAGCTATCAAAACGCTGCTCCTTCATCAGGTGGTTGTGGAGAATGAGATTGTAAGACACAGAATTTATAGCAAAGATTTACAGTGTGATTTAACTGAAATTATATATTGAAAAAGACCTGGATTGTTTGTTAAGTCTCTCATCTTTTCAAATGACCATGTTGGTTTCAGTTCTTTCACAAATCGCAAAACGTTTTTTTAGAAGTTACATTCTGAGGTGAACTTTAATAATTGATGTCATGTCAGCCCAGATAATGTATTGAAGGTGTGAGTTTCCCTGTGTGAGGTTGTCTGTGCCACAATGGTCAGACTGGGAATCACATTTCCATATTGGAGTTTTGAGGAATTAGTAAGTAATTTGGGTGAAAGGGAACCAGCTGGTGTGCTATAATTCTATTTCTAAGAGACATTTGACAAGGCACCACAAAGGTTACTGTACAGAGTATGAGCCCTTTGTATTAGGGGTAACAAAATAGCTTGGAAAGAGGTTTAGTTAGCTAATAGAAAACAGAGTGACCCATAGACAAGTCATTTTAGGGTTGTCAAGCTGTGAGATGTGCTCTGTCACAAGGATTTGTGCTGAGATCTCAGCTATTCATATTAATTACTTGGATGAAGAAATGGGCAGCACGGTACTGCAGTGGTTAGCACTGCTGCAGCACAGCACCAGGGACCCTGGTTCAATTCCAGCCTCAGGTGACTGTGTGGAGTTTGCATTTTCTCCCCGTGTCTGTGTGGGTTTCCTCTGGGTGCTCTGGTTTTCTCCCATAATTCAAAGATGTGCAGGTTAGGTGAATTAGCCATGCTAAATTGCCCATAGTATTCTGGGATGTGTAGGTTAGGCACATTAGTCATGGATAAATATAGAGTAATGAGTCTGGCTAGGAGACTCTTTGGAGTGTCGGTGTGGACTTGTTGGGCCGAAGGGCCTGTTTCCACACTGTAGGGATTCTAAAATTCTAAGGAACCAAATGTATGGTTGCAAATGTTGCGAATGACACAAAGATAGGTAAAATAAGAAATTGTGTGAGGGATACAAGGGATATAGATAGTTCAAGTGAGTGGACAGAAACTTAATGGATGGAATTTGATGTGGCAGGAAGGGTAGAGGAATAGCATATTATTCAAATAGAGAGAGAGTATAGTATTCTGAGGTAGAAAAGGATCTGTGTGTCAAACTTATAAAAGTTGGTGTGTAGATACGGTAAGTGATTAGGAAGTTAGATCGAATATTTATTGCAAAGGGAATAGAGTACAAAAATAAAGATGTCTTACAGGGCATTGATGAGACTACTTCTGGAGTTCTCTGTACATTTTTGATCTCTTTATTTGAGAAAGGAGATACATTCATTCAAAATAGTTCAGGAAAGATTCATTCAATTGACAACTGTGATGTAAGGGACTATCTTATGAGGAAAGGTTGGACAGACTGGATGTATATCCATTTGAGGTTATAAAAAGAGGTGATCTTATTGAGACATAAGATCCTGACAGTATTTGATAGGATCATGTTGAAAGGATGTTATCCTTTGTGGGAGAGACCCACAGATAAGGGAGACAGTTTAACAATAAGATAAACATGAGCACATTTTGTTTTTCTTTCAGAAGGTCATTTGAACTTTCTTCATCAGAGAGAGCAGTGGAGGCAGTCATTGAATATTTTTAAAAGCAAAGATAGATAGATTCTTGAGTATCAAGGGAGTTGAGAGTTATCAGGCGTCAATGGAAATGAGGCCACAATCATCCCTGCCACAATCTTATTCTACAGTGGAACAGGCTTGAATGTGAACAGTCTGTTCCTAATTTGTACAATGATGTCTTCCTGCATGCACATACAGGTAAATGACATTATAAGTAAGGTGCCAACGTGCTGGTTTAGTATCCTTCCTCTGCTGATCTCTTTAAAAACTTGAAAGTAAAGAGATGCATAAAGAAATACTTACATAAGCAGTGCAGTATAAAATATGGCTGACGTACCCAAGGTGGGCTAGCAGATGAAGAACAGCTTTAATATGATTATTATACAGATTTGAATTGCCTTTGTGCCTAGGTGGTGAAGCAACATGGAATGAGCAATATCAGCAGCATAGGAGCATTATTATATAAAGAGTAGGTAAGTGGCAATATTATTTTAAATGGTTACTTTAAGAATCTAGGCAAAATGTTGCTGAAAGGGCTTCTCCAGCAGTGTCCTTTTGAAATGAGCATTCAACATCTAAAACAATATTTCAGTGCTCCAGGGGTTGTGTCGAATTTTTTTTAAAAAAGGAAATCTCCAAGTACTCAACCTGCTTTCAGTTGACATCACAGAATGCATTAGCATTCCTATTTTTCTTTCATAGAAATTGTATATTACATAACACAAAGGATATATATCATTGCTCAAGGTTCTGAAATGACTAAAAGAGTAGAAGATGCCAATCTATACTTAACCAGAATGTTCGAACATGTGCTGTCAATTTCTGTTTTTTTTTGGAGAAACAATATTGTTTTAAAAGGCTTTTTTAAAATTAGGTTGTTGTGTCACCAGTACAATGACAGAAACCAAAGGGACCCAAAAAGCTATAATCAATCTTTTCTTTTCCTCTGTGTAATGCCAGATTCCAGAGCTCCAGTTTCAGAATTTTTTCAGAATTTCAGAAATTTAATGAACAAAGCATAGATAATTGTACATCAAAATTGGAGATTCACTCTTAATTAAATAAGAATTCACCATATGTTCTTAAAATAAACAGTAATATGGTGGATTTTTAAACATTTTTTATTATTACTGCAATCTTGTAAGATTCATTGGGAGTAATTTTGCAAAATTAGGCTCCTAGGATTTACTCACCATCTGGAGTCTTGCATTCTAAAATTACTCCTAATTGTTTATACAAGTAATAAGGATTTTGTTTGCTTGTTTTAGCTATGTTGTGCATGAGAAAATTAACTTTCAGCTTATCGAATTCTACCATGAAGTTGTGCTTCTTTTCAGATAGCAGTAAGCTATAATAGAGGTACCAGAAAAAAGATAGTAGTGTACAATGCAGCTACAATGCAAACAAATGAATAAACTTAGCTTGATATCACAGGATTCTGTTGGAAATTAGTACAAATATATGATTTTCCAGCAGATAACACAGACTGGCATTCCAAGTGAGAGACATGGCCTCATTTAATAAGAACATAAAAAAACACATTTTTCATTGCAAGCCACTAAAAGAGGAATTAGAATATATAGCCAAATGCTTGGCAAGAAGATATGTTTTAAGAAATTTTTTAAAGGAAGAGAGAGAAGCAACGATGGAATTCCAGAGCTTAGGGCTTTGGCAGCTGAAAACAAAGCAACTTAGAGTGAAGTTTTTAAAGTTGGAACTGTATTAGAATGACAGTGGCTTTGAAGCTTATAGTGCTGGGGAGGCTGTGTAACTGGTAAGGAATGATGTCATGCAGGGATTTGAGTGTAAAGTTGAGGATTGTTACCTCATATAGCTAGTTGACTGCTTTATTGAGCCACTAATGCAGCACTCTGCCATGCCTTCCAGTACTTGCACCAGGATTTAATTACCTGACAGAGAGAAATTAAAATGACATCAGTTATTGCTACTTGTCAGCATCCATCCCATAATGAATGTGATGAAAGGAACATGCAATAGATACATTAGATGGGAGGATTTGTTTCTGTTGAACTTATGTAAGTAAAAGATCACTTCTAGATGAAGGCTGGAGTGCAATGAGTACTCTGCTGCCTTGTAGGCATTTGTGGTAAACATTGTCAGCAGTATAAGTCAATGAATGGAGGTTGTAATTGCAAATGCTATACAATACATGCTTATTTAAATGAATTTCTTGGAAAGTAATGATGTGTTTGTCTACTTGCAAAATTAAAATTGGTTTAAATTATATTTGGAAAACAAATAAACATTGCTGAAAATCTCTCCCCACAGGGTAGCATTTTGTTCCAAAAGTAAGAGGAAATGATTTTCTTTCTGCATTGTATGTGACAAAGTTGCAATCCTGTTTATAAACAAGTGGTGGAATCTTAGAGGGATTTGAACTAGATGAGCTGTGGTGAGAACTGTGACAGGTTTATGGGAGATGTCCACAAGAGGTTTCTTGCTTGTCAACAACCAAACTGCATATCTTGCCTCAGTAAAATGCCATCCTACCACTCACCACAAGCAATCTAAGTGCAAAGAATTCTTGACATAGATGTCAGAGTGGGTTTTTGGCAACATCAGCTTGCAACTGACTGCAAAGAGCCTTCATGTTCCTCATCATGCACAACATCACAGGATTTGATCCACAAACATCAGTCACATGCACCCCTCACAGAGATTGGTATCCAGTAATTGCCAACCTCTCAATATCTTCATAGCGCTTCTAAAATCCATTGCACAATGTTTAGGAAGCATAGATTTGCATTGCACTGGTAACTAGCATTGAAAGGCTGCTATAAGGGCACTTTGAGCATCTGGACAATCACCCAGCTCACAGATTGGACCAGGGTGCATCTCAGCACTGCTTTCCCTCTGAGCACTCGCTCACTCACTTACCGCCTTCCTGCATCATCCATGCCTTGCCATATCATTTCATGCAGTCAAACAACCAGGCCGCTTGATTCTACTCTTTAAGAGAATTGTCTGATGTTTTCCTCTTCCTCAGACTTAATGTCTACCCCAAACAGGGCAACTTCAAAATGCCATTGCTCAAGAATTGCAATGTTCTGACAGATATCCAGAGAGTGGTGGGTTCTTTTAGGAATGGGCTGAGGTAAGATGGGACTAGAATCAGACAAGAAGGGCAGGTTGATCATTAGAAGGTGACTTTGATTAGAAGTGGCAAGAGACCTCACTAGGAATTGCAGCAAGAAATCCTCCGATATAAAGTCCTCCAAAACAAAACCCTCAATGAAACTCACATCTAACCAAAAAAAATTAAATTCAGCCCACTGAATTTCAGAACTGCATAAATTACATAAAAAAGAAACCTCTCTACTCACAATGATGACCATTCACTTAATAGGTTTCCTTGCCCATGTTTGACCCAATGCCATGAGATTTCATGTTCAACATTCCCACAACAATTTCAGCCTGACTGTTTACCACTGCATTGCCACTTGTGGTGGATTGTTCAGCTGGTGCAATAGAGCTCATCCAAGGATAGTGATGGTTGCATCTGGGATGTTGTCTATGAGGTACATCCTTCACCACCCTGCCACTGATAAAATTCCACAATGTCAAGAAGGGAAGGTGATGGGTACTTCAACCCCATCCACCAAACCTTCATTTGGCATATTATGATCCTCCACCCTCCATCACCCCAATCAAAATTCAGCCCATTAGGAACTTAGATCTCTGGAGTGGGACTTGAAGGTAAGGATGTCCAACAGCATAATAGAATGCCTGCTTACTTTTTCCCTTCCATTGATTTTCTAAGCACTTATTGCAGGGAAAGGCAGTTAAGTGAAGAAATAGTTCCCTGTTGATCCACACTGTTTAACTGGTGGTTCAAGGTCAGAACAGCCAAAGCTCTGACACCCAGTATAAAAAGTTCATTTGATCACTGTCTTAGATTCCACATATAGCCTGAAGGGTTGAGCTGTTTTATGGGCAGTTTTGCCAAGTTTATCTTTTGTGTATACAGCCAGGAAGATTTGCACTTTTATAGTACCTTTCATGACCCCAGGATGTCTCAAAGCTCTTTGCAGTCAGTGAAGTGCCTTTTCTATTATATGATGGGCTTAACTACCACAAGTTGCAGCTCCAAGCTGCCAAAAAAAATTGAATCGTTTCCATAACATTGATAATAACAAGTTGTACCAGCTTATAACTATAAACTCAAGTTATAAAAAGTAAGACTTGAATTTAATAGCATGACCAGACATCCCAAGATGCTTTATAGCCAATTAAGTATTTTTGTTGTATAATTATTGTTGTAATGTAGGAAAAATGGCAACCAATTTGTGTACAGCAGGCTCCTACAGACATCTTACAACCAGGTGAGGAGGGATCAAATGATAAAGGGGTTTCCTCTCTCTCTCTCATTTGACTGTAACAGTTTGCTTTTGCTTTCATAGTACATTGCCAATTCAAGGACTATTTATCTTTTATTTTTCATATTTTTGATTAAGAACCCAGTTGTGGTTGAGAACTAAGCATTGAACTTTGAACAGTAGCTTGTTTTAAACAAATTGAGAGAACGAATGACAAATATTTTTCTATTGGGAACTGGCCTGAAAAGATAATGCATGTTAATTACTGCTCTCAGGACACTGCAGACATTTTGGCACAGAAACGTTGCTGTGCACAGGGACTGGCAGCTGGTTGGATGTTGAATTAATCCACTGCTGGACATTGCTATAAAAGGTTAGATCACATGGAATCCAAGGGAAGCTGGGAAATTAGATACACAATTGGCTTGATGGTAGAAACCAGAGAGTAATGGTGGAAGGATGCTTGTTGGACTGGACACTCATGACTAGTGGAGTGCCTCAGAGGTTGGTGCTGCGCCCATTGCTGTTTGTTATTAATATCAATGATTTGAATGAGAATGTACAAGACATGATTAGTAACTTTCAGATGACACTAAAATAAGCAGTATCATGGATAGCGAGGAAGGTTATCAGAAATTGCAACAGAACCCTGATCAGCTGGAAACCTGGGCTGAGAAACAGCAAATTGAGTCTAATATAGCTAAGTGTGAGGTCTTGCATTTTGGAATGTCAAATCAAGGTAGGAGTTTCATGGTGAATGGTAGGGCCTTAAGGAGTGTAATGAAACAGAGGGATCTTGAAGTTCAGTTGCACAGTTCTTTGAAAGTGGAGTCACGGGTAGACAGGCCAGTGAAGAAGGCTTTTGACACACTGGCCTTCATCAGTCAGGGCATTGAGTATAGAAGTTGGGAAGTATTGTTGCAGTTGTACAGGATATTGGTGAGGCTGGAGTTGGAGTGTGTATTCAGTTTTGGTCACCCTGCTGTGGGAAAGATGTTATTAAACTGGAGAGTGCAGAAGAAATTTATCAGGATGTTGCCAGGACTCAAGGGTCTGAGTTGTAGGGAGAGGTTGGACAAGCTAGGACTTTTTTCTTTAGAGCATAGGAGACTGAGGAGAGATTTTACATAAGTGTATAAGCTCATGAGAGGCATGGATAGGGTGAATGCACTCTGTCTTTTTCCCAGGATTGGGAATCAAGATCTAGAGGGCATCAGTTTGAGATTAGAGGGGAAAGATTAATAGGGAACCTGAGGGGCAACTTTTTTTTACACAGAGGGTGAAACGCATATGCAATGAGCTGCCAGCAGAACTGGTTAAGGTGGATACTTTAAAACATTTAAAAGGCATTTAGGGAAATGCGTGGATAGGAAAGGTTGCTTTGGATATGGGCCAAGTGAGGGAAATGGTGTTAGCATTTTGGTTGGCATGGACCAGTTTGGGCCAAAGGGCCTGTCTCCATGCTGTAAGACTCTCTGATTCTAAGGGAGGAGCAGTGCTGGCCAACCAGCCACAGAGAATATTGCAAAAAAAAACAAAATGTAAACTGACTCTGGATTTTTGGAAGACAGCAATTTTGTTTTGGTTTCTATTCTCTCTTGTCATTCTCCAATTATCAACTTGTCGAAAGTTCTGAGAAAAGGAATCCAAATCTATAAGAAATAAGTAAAATCTCCAGAGGTCTGCAGAAGCTGGTTGAATTGAGTGGTGGCTTCAGAATTCAAGCAAGATATATAATCTCATGAGCCTGTAACATCATCAATGGATTTCATTACTTCATTGTGGAAACAGTTATTCAACTAGCAAATTACAATTCTTTTATTTTCTTTTTTCACTTTAACTGTGCCTGACTGCCTGTGGGTATGTGTGAGTGAGAGTTTATGATCAAAGAAGATTGGGCTTAGATATTAATTAGATAGCCTTGTAGTTTATCTGTGTTTTGTTAAAGCTTGATTCTTAATAATAAATCATTCATTTTTGTTTAAATTATAAACTTAATGTCCAAGATCTGTTATTTGTATAGTCTGGTTAAGTAGTGATTGGAACCAGGTGGGTTTCATTGATTATAAGATACTTGATCAGGGTTGTTAAACTGGGCCAATGAGGAAGCCATGGCTGACTAATATATAGAGGGGTGAGCTGCTCAGAGAGAGGTGGGCACCAGAGGAAGTGGGATGTTTCATTTCCCCCTCCAACTCTATTCTGATTTAGCCCCGCCCCTGATCACGCAGCATTGCCTTGTGATGAGAAGGGCATTGCTTGACACTGGCCACTCGTGTGTTTTTCATATCTTCCTGGTGGTGGAAACTGAATAAAGATTCGTGCACTTCGTGTCTTTCACTGTGTCTCACACCTGCACACACACACCATGGGTGCTGGGGGGAAAAAAAAAAAAAATAAAACTAGGAGATTTGCCCTGTGGTTTGAAGGGCAGTGCTTGTCACTGGCCACTTGGGAAAGGAAAGAACGAGAAAAAAAAAGAAAAGAAAAAAAAAATATATATAGAGGGGTGAGCTGTTCAGAGAGAGGTGGGCACCAGAGGAAGTGGGATGTTTCATTTCCCCCTCCAACTCTATTCTGATTTAGCCCCTCCCCTGATCACGCAGCATTGCCTTGTGATGAGAAGGGCATTGCTTGACACTGGCCACTCGTGTGTTTCCTTTCTTCCTGGTGGTGGAAATTGAATAAAGATTTGTACACCTGTTGTCTTTCACTGTGTCTCACACCTGCACACACACAACATGGGTGCTGGGGAAAATATAAGCAGTACTGCAGTTAGGTGGCTAAAAAGAAGAAAAGAATATATAAACAGGAGACTCACACGTGAAAAAAAAGGATTCAGAATCTTCTCATTTCAGGGACTGACTGAGCTGGCTGTTCACATACAGTGCTCATGTAAATAAAGGATGACTTGGTGAAGGGATACCGGCTCCTGTGCAGTCATTTCAGGTTAGAAACAATTGAGCAACTTTGAAGGTCATTGAATGTTTTCAGTTCACTGTGTTGCAAATCCACTGATACTGAGGCTATTTTTATCTGGTTGCTATCTTCGTGTCAAAACAAATGCAATGATCACAAAAGCACAATAAGACTGATTTTCTTCAATTTGACAAAAAATTAAGAATTTAACTTTATTTTACTTAAAGCAATCTCCGTAAATGCAAAAGTAAACATTGACTCACCGTCTCTCACACACATTTTCAAAGTCTGTGCACACAGAAATACAGATTCCAGTGAAGGGAACAATTGTTTGGCCAAATTAGCGTCCACAAAAATAAGCGGGTAAAGAAAATAAGTGTACCATTTGTTATTTGGTGACCTGGTAGATTTCAAGCTCGATTCAAATGGTCTCAGTGCTTCAAATTTAAAGATGTCTGTGACTGAGTTGATTGGTTCAGTGGAGTTAAATTCTTTCTTTAAAATATCTGTTTGTGACACATGAAAATAATAAGAAATATTAAACAGGGCTCAAAGTTTGCCAGTTGTGAGAAGAACCAAAGACTAGAAAAATTGCAGTCTGCTTTCCAGCTGCTTATACAATTCTGCCAAGAAAGTATGCGCTTAAGTATACAAAGGTGTTTTATTGTCAACCCTCTCCAAATTTCATTAACTCAAACATGGCAATATATTCCAAATGTAACTTGACTTCTCACTGATTAGGTGATTTCTGGTGAGGTATCTTCAACTAGGGTCCCATTATTTAAGCAATTAGCTTTCAAAGGTCTATCTCCAACTGTAGAATACCTCTGACTGATTAGCATAATCTTATTTTGATGTTTGATTTTGTTAATTTCTCGTGAGAATCTTATGTTTGGAACAAGTAATGTTTGAATTTTGGATTCTGTTCTAGAAATAAGACTTATTCTATCTTTTGGGATTTGTATAACCAACAACTTATACTTGGGATAACTCTCCTGTTTGTTGTGTTATGGCTCAAGGTCAGTATGTAATTGTACCTTTAATAGACATGCTCATATCATCACTGTATCATAACATGTGACCTGAGGTCTCATACTCCACCTTACCCTGTGTTCACTTAAAGCATAATATGACATACTGCTCAATGCTGCTCTGTTGTAATCTGATTTTAATGTATAATTGTCTGCTGTAATTAATGCTATTGTATTATTCAATATCACAATATCCACAGACAATCCAGAAAATAACATAAGCATTGGTAATGTTTCAGTTCTGAGGAAGAGTCATCAGAGCAGGAATGTTAACTTTGATTTCTCTTCACAGATACTGCCAAACCTGCTAGGCTTTTCCAACAATCTCTGTTTTTGTTTCTGATTTACAGTATCCACAGTTCTTTTGGATTTTAATAACATAAGCTTTGCCGCATCAGGTAAAATACTCTGCTGGAGGCAAAATGACAATACTGCTAGTCCATGGTATAGTGCCATGGGATCTTTTATTGTCCACCTGAGAGTGCAGAAGGGGCCTTAGTTTAACTATCAACAGTGCCGTCTTTCCTCAGCACTATATGGAATGAAAGCCAAGATTTGTATGCCAAATTTTTGGTGTGGGACATGTACCTTTTGACTCAGATGTGAGAATGCTATCAACTGACTCATAGCTGCAGTGTTTTATTTATAAAGTCGTACACTTGGTCAATATAGGGTGGGTAAGTATGCTGAATGTACCATCATCTCATCGTTTGCACACAATGCATTTCTCAAAGTGATGGTCATTGCCTTGGAAGCTACTGAGCCAATCTTCCCAAACAGAAAAAGTGCAGTGTAATTATTTAAATAATTTTCTTTGTGTCTATGAGGTTCTTTCTACTGCTCTTTTAAGTTAATTGTGTATCAACTCGACATATCTGATCTCTTTTGGATGAACAAGGGTTGTAGCTCACAGAATGGGCACCATGTGGAATTGGAACCCTAATCATTTTAATGAACTTCACTTGAATAGATTGTAACACAGAGATTGCTATCACTGCAACCTGTATGAATGGTTACAGACAGCTAAAGATAAAATCAGACCCAATTCAAGAATTGGTGTTATTACTATTTTTGGACTGAAAACAAAATATTTTTGGAAATGTATATTTAATGTGGTGAACATTGATCTTTCATGGGAATTTGCAGGTAGAAATTTGTCTTTTTTGTTACATTAGTATTTACTCAAGGGTTTGCTGGAAAAATAGTCTGAATTTACCTCATTTGACAAAGATTATTTTCTAAAGTGAAGCAACAATTGGGTGCATGATTCTTAATTTTGGTTTGTTAGCAGCATACCTGTTTGAATATATTATTAATGACTTGTGTTTGAAAACAGTATAATATTTAACAGAGACACAATGTAGTACTTGTTTAAGTCCCAGCTGCACAGTATCAGTCAATGCACACATTACATCAGCCTTAGCAGTAACCCATAAACTATGAATGTAAAGATCTGTGTTTGTGATGCTGCAAAATTAAGAAAATAGCCATATTGGCTTGAGACATATAGAAAATGGCAAAAGGTTATCACAATTTTGGTCTCAGGATGGTAATTTATAGCCATTTCTTCCCTAATGCATTTGCTTTTACTAATTTCAATTCATTCACTCACAATTTTAAGTCTTGCATTTGGAAAATCCATCCAATCACCTGACTGCAATTCTGGTATAGGTATATTAAATGAATAAAATAAAGCACATTTTTTCATGTTTTGAAATGTGTTAAACATCACCAGTACGTTTTGTGATTTATTAATCATAATTTGTGAGAAAGGTCTGTCATCTGCTGAATGTGCCATCAACTCATTATATACTAAAATCTGACCTTCAGCCAAATTCCACCACAAATTATGATTGAAGCAGTTTTTATTCCTCATGCTTTTCCCAGAATGCAACAAAAAGTATCAGTGTACAGATACAATGTATAGGTTGAAATAAAATTATTTCATCAAGAATTTAATATATGCTTCTTCTGTCAGCCATTGTTAAATTGAATTCACCTTTACCTCAATTTGAGAGAGTTGTGATTTGAAGTCTCATGCAAAAATGTGAACACAAAAGTCTTGGCTCATGCTCTGATGCACTACAGAGGGAGCACAGCACTGTCAGAAGTGGCGTCTTTCAGATGAGATGTTAACTTGAGATGTTCTCTGAGCTCTTTTAAAAGTTCCATGGGACTGTTTTGGAAACGAACAAGGGAGTTTTCCTTCATGTTCTGGCCAATATTTATCCCTCAATCTACACCAATTTTTAAAAAAAGAGATTCTTACATTATAATAGGACTACATTTCAAAAGTATTTTCTTGCAGTCATTCTGAGGTTGTGAAAATTTGCAAGTGCAAAACTATCTGAGCTGTCCGTTTCAAACAGTATGATCTCAAAATCATTGATTACAATAAATTTTTGTTCAAAGCAACAAATAAAATTACAATATCTTGAATTATATAATATAAACCTTTTGTTCAACTGCTTTGCAAAAGTAACTTATATGGAGATTTCAAAATCACACCTTGCTCATCCTTTTACAGCCAAGGAAATGTTGAAGAATTGCTGAGAGATAGCAGTGTATGCTACTTACTCAGTTATAATTAATTGTATTTTTGTCATTTACAGTGTCACAGTTTGTGTGTTTTTGATTCATTTATCTTTTTCTTCCAATTGTGCCTCCTTTTTCTTGTTTATGCCATTAAATTGATTTCACAGATAAAAGATGAGAGATCAAGGCTGCTGTTGATTGATATTCTGAATCATAGCCTGTCGGAATTTTAGCAAGCTGTCAATTTCTATCTGGTTTTCTGATTGATTTCACTTGCACTGTGTTATTTTCTAGCTCAAATGACCTTTATTTTGATCATTCCTATCTTTCTGAAGTTACTTGGTGCAATTTCTTTTTGGTTCTTCTTCTTCTTTATGCTTGTACAGTGTGGGTAGGTGGACAAACCTAATGTAAAAATTCTAGTCCATTTTCGGCCAAATGTTATTTCTCATACAAAGTTTGCACAGCAAAGCTCAGTATACACTATACTGGAAAATGGACTATTCTTTTAATGCCGAAAAGAATAGAGCTGAAAATGTGTGCTGGAAAAGCGCAGCAGGTCAGGCAGCATCCAAGGAGCAGGAGAATCGATGTTTCGGGCATGAGCCCTTCTTCAGGAATGAGGAAAGTGTGCCAAGCAGGCTAAGATAAAAGGTAGGAAGGAGGGACTTTGGGGAGGGGCATTGGAAATGCGATAGGTGAAGGAGGTTAAAGTGAGGGTGATAGGTCGGAGTGGGGATGGGGGCGGAGAGGTCAGAAAGAAGATTGCAGGTTAGGAAGGTGGTGCGGGGTCCGAGGGTTGGGACTGAGACAAGGTGGGGGGGAGGGGAAATGAGGAAACTAGAGAAATCTGGGTTCATCCCTTGTGGTTGGAGGGTTCCTAGGCGGAAGATGAGGCGCTCTTCCTCCAGCCGTCGTGTTGCTATGGTCTGGCGATGGAGGAGTACAAGGACCTGTATGTCCTTGGTGGAGTGGGAGGGGGAGTTGAAGTGTTGAGCCATGGGGTGGTTGGGTTGGTTGGTCCAGGTATCCCAGAGGTGTTCTCTGAAACTTTCCGCAAGTAGGTGGCCTGCCTCCCCAATATAGAGGAGGCCATATTAGGTGCAGCGGATGCAGTAAATGATGTGTGTGGAGGTGCAGGTGAATTTGTGGTGGATATGGAAGGATCCCTTGGGGCCTTGGAGAGAAGTAAGGGGGGAGGTGTGGGCCCAAGTTTTGCATTTCTTGCGGTTGCAGGGGAAGGTGCCGGGAGTGGAGGTTGGGTTGGTGGGGGGTGTGGACCTGACAAGGGAGTCACAGAGGGAGTGATCTTTTTGGAACGCTGATAGGGGAGGGAAGGGAAATATATCCCTGGTGGTGGGGTCCGTTTGGAGGTGGCGGAAATGATGGCGGATGATATGATGTATATGGAGGTCGGTGAGGTGGTAGGTGAGGACCAGTGGGGTTCTGTCCTGGTAGCGATTGGAGGGACGGGGCTCGCGTCCCTCCAATCGCCACCAGGACAGAACCCCACTGGTCCTCACCTACCACCCCACCGACCTCCATATACATCATATCATCCGCCATCATTTCCGCCACCTCCAAACGGACCCCACCACCAGGGATATATTTCCCTTCCCTCCCCTATCAGCGTTCCGAAAAGATCACTCCCTCTGTGACTCCCTTGTCAGGTCCACACCCCCCACCAACCCAACCTCCTCTCCCGGCACCTTCCCCTGCAACCGCAAGAAATGTAAAACTTGCGCCCACACCTCCCCCATACTTCCCTCCAAGGCCCCAAGGGATTCTTCCATATCCAACACAAATTCACCTGCACCCCCACACACATCACTTACTGCATCCGCTGCACCCAATGTGGCCTCCTCTATATTGGGAAGGCAGGCCACCTACTTGCGGAACGTTTCAGAGAACACCTCTGGGACACCCGGACCAACCAACACAACCACCCCATGGCTCAACACTTCAACTCCCCCTCCCACTCCACTAAGGACATGCAGGTCCTTGGACTCCTCCATCGCCAGACCATAGCAACACGACGGCTGGAGGAAGAGTGCATCATCTTCCGCCTAGGAACCCTCCAACCACAAGGGATGAACTCAGATTTCTCTAGTTTCCTCATTTCCCCTCCCCCCACCTTGTCTCAGTCCCAACCCTCGAACTCAGCACCACCTTCCTAACCTGCAATCTTCTTCCTGACCTCTCCGCCCCCACCCCCACTCTGGCCTATCACCCTCACCTTAACCTCCTTCCACCTATTGCATTTCCAACGCCTCTCCCCCAAGTCCCTCCTCCCTACCTTTTATCTTAGCCTGCTTGGCACACTCTCCTCATTCCTGAAGAAGGGCTCATGCCCGAAACGTCGATTCTCCTGCTCCTTGGATGCTGCCTGACCTGCTGCGCTTTTCCAGCAACACATTTTCAGCTCTGATCTCCAGTCCTCACTTTCTCCTGCTGAAAAGAATAGTCCATTACAATTTTCCTTCCCCACTTCAAAGAAATAATGGTAAGTAATGGTATTTGTTTAGATAGTTTTTCAAATACATGGAGGAGTGCACCATCATTTTAACTCCACTACTCCACAGGTCACAACATACAAGAAAATTTCCAGTTACAGAGATGGTCAATTAAACGCTTTATCAATATCACATTTTCAATGGAAAGATCTATAACTGGCTAGCATATGCAGTTGATTATATAGATGTATAAATGTTTATGCCTTTCAACAATCACACATGCGTACACAAACACAAATACAGTACACATATGCATCCTCTCTCTCACTCCCTCCCTCCCTCGTTCCCATATGCACACACACGCACACATGCATATATATACATTTACTTTAGGATTATTCTTGAAGTCAAAAGCAAAAAGAATAGAAAGTTCTAAAGTCTGTCATTCTGATGTTCTGGCACATACAGTTGTGTCACTAATTCTGTACAGTTATTCTAGAATCCTGGCAGACACAGTTTTCTCAAGAAATGCAATTTTAAGGTTCCTTCAATCACTCTTTCAGATAGTTGAATAGGTTTCACCCTGAACGCAACAAGAAGTTTGTTTTTCAGAAAATAGGAGAGATCAGCTGGCCAGCCCTTCCTGACAGGCTTCTCATTTCCCAACCAATTCCTGACATGAAAGCACTCTCCATCCAGTCACTGTTCAAACAAGCCCAGTGTGGTCTCCAACAAAGCTAGGAATTACCACTAGTTATCACTTCTAGGAAACTATGTCAAGCAAAATCTCCAGAGTACATATTTCAACAATCTTTTTTAAAGAAACCACTCTAAGTACTTCCACAAAACCTGAAATAAATCAATTTCTCCATAATCCTTTAAAACTTAGGTCTTCTAAAAATAATGAAATATTAAGTGTCTTTGTAACAATGTTGAGTGGCAATCTCTTATGCACTGATTACCATGGTCATTCGTTCAGAACAATCACATCAGGAACCAAAACCAAAGCAGCATACCCTGAAGTCAACTTTGAAATATAAAGTAGTTGGATGTGAAGTCTATGATGTGTTTTAATGCGATGTGGCTCAGTTAGAATGTTGTGACCCACTTTGGGCAGTAAAAGTAAAAAGTAGTGAGTGGTTTTACTGCCTTTGACAAATGATGCATATCTTGTGAGTGAATGTGCTGCACTATTTAATATATATGACTGAATATGTTTGCTATGAGTAACATAGATCTAAAATTAATTCATTTTTAATTTAAAAATACTGCTCTTCAACTTTATATGAATAACAATTAAATTTTAGATTAAAAAATCGGATGCTCTTATTCTGTTTCTTTTTCTCTAATAAGACTAGGTATTCAAAATGTGATGTTTTCTTCTTTGGTTTCATTCTACTACTAATCAGTATGTCAAGCAAATATGTTCCTCTGAGCTAAGCTACCAAAATTAAGCAAACTGAGTCTCCTACATCATCCTCAGGTCTGCCAGAGGTATTAAATTTATAGCTACCCATCTCGAGGTACTTAAACTGCTTATCAAATTATTGTGAAGTCATTTAACAGAAAAACTACTTTTGTGTTTGAGATGATGCTTTAAATTTCTCCTTGTTTTATTTGCTGATTAATTATAATTACATTGTGATTTGCTTTTTATTGCATGTTATTATGATGTAAGCTATTATACTGTAATGCTGAAAATATGTTGCTGGAAAAGCGCAGCAGGTCAGGCAGCATCCAAGGAACAGGAGAATCGACGTTTCGGGCATCAGCCCTTCTTCAGGCTGAATACCGAAACGTCGATTCTCCTGTACCTTGAATGCTGCCTGACCTGCTGCGCTTTTCCAGCAACACATTTTCAACTCTGATCTCCAGTATCTGCAGTCCTCACTTTCTCCCATTATAATGTAATGGTCATCCATTATTTTAGTATTTTTTAAAGTGAGATTCTATGGACCTTCATCACAACATGCATCTCCCAGCTAACATAGCTATCAACTAAGTTAATCCAGTGAATTTAGTGATCTGACAATGGACATACCAATCATCAGAATTCATGACACATTAGCAAAAAGACTAATTTCTATTTGCAGTGTGATTTGTCATTCTTAATGTGTATAAAGATCATGGCATTCATCAGTAACATAGTTATACCATAGATATAATGCTAATTATAGTAGTAACATAATTACTACTGTTAATTTTCAGTACCCAGGTGAACATTTCTGTTTAATACCAATTTCAGTAATGTTTTTGTAATGATATCAATCAAATTTTTCTAATGTAGTATTTTTTGAATTAGTATTTTTTTTCTATATTTTACTAAATAGTTATTTTCTTATGTTTACAGAGACTGGGGTAATATTTACAGTCCCCCCATCATTCTTCCCAGTGAACAACTGAAAGATCTGAAAACTGCCCTTTCACCCAGACAACCTGCAGTCCGTCAGGATATCGGAAGTATGAGAATTTCATGCATTTGAGCCTGACAGTTTAGCAGAACAGATGGATCAATACACAATATTAAAGAGGAAAAGTTTCAACATCATGTTTTAGTAATATAAAATATAGATTTCATTTGGCAGATCTAAAGAGGGCAAGGAAATAGGGAGCTGGGATTTCAAGCAAGTAGATCTTTGAAGGTTGGAACATGTATTGAAATAGTTATTTGTAAAACTTGGAGGATCTAGAGCTTCATAAAAGGAGGTATTGAATGCAAAAGCAAGAAAGTTGTGTTGAACCTTTCTGGTTAGGCCACAACTCACTCTATCTAGCTGGATTTTGTGCCTACAAGGGTAGTGGAAGTGGAGAATGTGAATGATTTCAAAAGGAATTTGGTGGGCACATGAAGGAAAATAACTTGCAGAGCAGTGGAGGAATAGAACTAAATTATTGTTTTATAGGGGACAGGCACCAAGTCAACAGACCAAATTATCTCATCCTGTGCTTTTATTACCCTATGTTCATTAATGGAGCAGACTATATTATGAGGCAAGATATCTAAAATGAATTATTATAGATGGCTCCTCTTAGTGCATTACAAACAGGTGTCTTTTTTCAAAGCTCTGTTTGGAATTTTTAAATTATAACTATAACATTAGATATTCAAATATTCTGAGAGGTTTCATCATAAAATGCGAGAATTTCTTTTAAGTTCAAGGCATTTGTTAAAAAGAGATTCAAGAATAGTGTCTTGTTATATTTGAAATTCTGACAGCCACTGCACATCAAATGCAAATACTTCTTTAATTGAGAACAAATGTTTGTTATTTATCCAGTGTAACTTTCATTGAATCATTTAATACTGGAATCATATTTATGCCCAGCAACAAAATATGAGGATGAGAGAATTTGAATATATGATTTGATCTCAATGATAGGACAGTGAAGATTATCTCAGAGGACAACAGGACCTTAATCAAATGGGCCAATGGGCCAAGGAGAGACAGATGGAGTTTAATTTAAATAAGTGTGAGGTGTTACATTTTGCTAAGGCAAACAAGGGCTATATAACTGAAAAATATTTTCAGTACTGCTGACTAGTTTGCTTCTGTATACAGTAAATGGTAGACTGTAGACTGTATACAGTAAATGGGAGTGTTGCCAAACAAAAAGACTTAGGGATGCAGGTGAATAGTTCCTTGAAAGTAGAGTTGCAGGTAGACAGGGTGGTGAAGAAAGCTTTTGGTATGCTTACCTTCATTGAGTATATGGGTTGGGATGTCATGTTGCAGTTGTATATGACATTGGCGAGGTCACACTTAGATTACTGCATACAGTTCTGGTTGCTGTTCTATATGAAAGATGTGGTTCACCTTGAGAGGGGGCAGAAAAGATTTAGAATCCCTACACTTTCGAAGCAGGCCATTGGCCTATTCCACCCCTCTGAAGAGCATCCTACTCAGAACCACACCTGTACCCTATTCCTATAACCCTCCATTTCCCATGGCTAATCAATCTAGCCTGCACATCCTTGGACACTGTAGCATTGCCAATCCAGCTAACCCCTACATCTTGGACTGTGGGAGGAAACTGAAACACCCAGAGGAAACTCATGCAGACACTAGGAGAATAGGTACTCACCCAAAGCTGGAATCAAACCCAGGTCCCTAGCACTGTGAGTGAGCAGTGCAAACCACCAAATGCATGCCTCCATTTAGAAGGATGTTGCCAGGACTGAAGGGTTTGAGTTATGGGGGAGACTGAATAGGCTGGGAGTTTTTTTCCTGAAGCATTGGAAGCTGAGGGGTAACCTTAGAGGTTTGTGAAGTCACAAGGGGCATGGATAGGGTGAATAACCAGGGTCTTTTCTCTAGGGTAGAAGTAGGACTCCAAAACTAGAGGGCATAGGTTTTAAGTGAGAGGGGAAGGATTTAAGAGACCTGAGTGGTAACAGTTTCTTGAAAAAGGTGGTGCATGCATGGAATAAACAGCTAGAGGAAGTAGTACCATCACACATTTAAAAGGCATCTCAATGGGTATATGAATAAGAAGGGTTTAGAGGGGTATGGGCCAAATGCTGGCAAATGAAGCAATGCCAGATTGAATGTCTGTTCAGTGTGGATGAGTTGGACTGAAGGGCCTGTTTCTGTGCTATATAACTGTATAATTCTATACGCAAAATATTTCTCAATACTGCCGATTAGTTTGCTTCTGTAAATGCTGAGTGGATTTTTTTTGTTTTGTAGCAAAATGCACAAACAGGAAAAAGCTGACTTTGGGAGGACTACCTCAAACAGCTCTGCCTAGATGGATCATCTTGACTTTGCAGTTTACCTGTGTAAATTGCAGCAGTCTGTGCCTGGTAGATAGTGTACAAACAATGTCATCTGTGGAAATTTTAGCTTGAGTGGCAATAGCTCTCATCCTGAGAAAGGAAAGCAGATTGCATCCCTGTAGTGTCAGGACCATTCACTAGATCCATACAAGTACTAAAACACACAAGATACTTGACTTTATCCCAGTATGAATATGTCAGTTGGTCCTGCCTTTCAAAGTAAAATCCACCGATGAAATGTAGTTGCAGTGTGTCCACAGGATATATTGTAGCACTTTATTAAGATTACTTTAATAGCACTTTTCTGTCTTGCAATGTCTGCCACTGAAAAAGAAGAAAGCCGCTAAGCTATGGAACATTATCTGCACCAAATTCCACTATGAATCTCACATCATGTTAACTTGAATATATACTGCTCTTGTTTCATTGTTAGTGGATCAATGTCATGGAACATTGTATGAACACAGGAGCAGAGAAAAGCCATTTGTTCACTGAAACTGATCTGTAGTTTAATAAAATCATTGTAGTGTGTCCTATTCTTACTTAGCTTAATTGATCCTACATCCTTCAATGTCTTTGGTTAACCACTATCTGGTAATCTCAGTTTTGAGATTAGTAATTTTGATAAAGACACAGAAATGTGTTTCAGGACTATGAAGTACCCCAGTGTTCGGACCATATTCCTAATTAGCTGATTTTATCTCAATGACTATGTCATTTCAGTCCCTCCATTTTTGTCACTGCCTTGTGACATAGTTTCAATCATTTCTCTTCGCATAATCTTTATTTTAAATTCCTTTTCTACTGTAAGGAGTGCTTTACAAACACAAGGTACAATTCTGTGAACCACTGCTAGGTATTAAATCAATCCTTCAATTTGATAACAACAGAGTCTCTGTGTCTACACAAACAGCAAACTCAAGTATAACAAAAACTAACATTTATATAGCACCTCTCATGACCACCAGACAGCCCAAAGTGCTTTACAGCCATTAAAAATTTTTTTCGAAATGTAGTCACTGTTGTAACACCAGAACCCCAGTAGTCTGAGTTGCTTCCAGCAGTTTCACCAACACTGAGTTTGAATTGATTGACCTGTGGTTTCCTGGTTTGTCTCTTGCTTTTTTCTTGAATAACACCACATTAACTGTCCTGCAGTTCTCTGGCACCTCTCCTGTGAGCAAAGAGTTATTGAAAATTATTGGCAATATATCTGCTACTTCTTGTCTTTCCTCACTCAGCAGCCTCGGAAACATTTTCACCTGGCCCTGGAGGTTTATCTACTTATATACCTGCCTGATCACGTAGAATGTCCTCCTTATAACATGTATACTTATGTCTTTAATTATATCACAGTCCTTCCCCCTTCAATGCTTAAACCATAACTTTTGATTCTGCTAATGAAGTTAGAACAACTTGTATTATGACCTTTGATTCTTTGTTTCTTTACCTTTTTTAGTTGGATTGGTCTTCATATTGTTTTTTTCTTTTTCTTTCTGATGTGTTTCATATAACAAGTCATTCCTTGTTTTGACACAATCTTTGTTTCTTCACTGTATCTCTTTTTAGCCATTGGCACCACTGAATCTTTTATTTCTGAGGCCAATAAAAAGGTCAGAATGATTCATTTATCTTGCATAATTACTCCCATTGCATTACACCTTTATTGAAAAAGAGAGAGAACTTTTCGCAAAGTTTGAACAGGACACGTAGCTGAAGTCTGACAACACAAAGTTTACTCAAGCAAATTGAATACAAGTGAGGCAGGAACAGAGATGAGTATTTACAAATTTGGGGGTGTAGTGGACAGCCCAGAAGATTACCTCAAAATATAACAGGACCTTGATCAGATGGGCCAAGGAGTGACAGATGGAGTGTAATTTGGATAACTATGAGGTGCTGCATTTGGAAAGATAAATCAGGGAAGGACTTATACGTTTAATGATTTGGTCCTGGGGAGTATTGCTGAACAATGAGATCTTGGAGTACAGGGTCATTGTTCCTTGAAATTGGAGTTGCAGGTAGATAGGATAGTGAAGAAGGTGTTTGGTATGCTTTCCTTTATTGGTCAGTGCATTGAGTATATGTGTTGAGAGGTTATGTTGCAGCTGTACAGGACATTGGTTAGGCTACTTTTGGAATACTGTATTCAGTTCTCATCCTGCTATAGGAAGAATGTTGTGAAACTTGGAAAGGTTCAGAAAAGATGTACAAGATTGATGCCAGGGTTGAAGGTTTTGAGCTACAAGGAGAGGTTGAATAGGCTGGGGCTATTTTCCCTGGAGCGTCAAAGGCTGCGGGGTGAGCTTATGGAGGTTTATAAAATCATGAGGGCCTTGAAAGCATGAATACCAAGGTTGTTTTCCCGGGATAGCAGAGTTCAAAACTAGAGGGCATAGGTTGAAGGTGAGAATGGAAAGATTTAAGAAGGGGCTTGAGGGCCAACTTTTTCAGGCAGAGAGTGGTGCACGTATGGAATGAGCTACCAGAGTACGTGGTGGAGGCTAATACAATTACAACATTTAAAAGGCTTCTGAATGGGTATATGAATAGGAAGGGTTTAGAGGGATATGGGCCAAATGCAGGCAAATGGGACTAGATTAATTTAGGATACCTGGTCTGCTTGGACAAGTTGGACTGAAGGGTCTGTTTCCATGCTGTGACTGTATGACCATTTGGACATAGCACCTCTCAGAAACAGCAGTATGATCATGACCAGCTAATCAGTTGTAATGATGCTAATTGAAGGGTGAATGTTATAAATGATCAGCAATGATCTCCCCTATTGTTTGAAATGATGGTTTGGGTTCTGTTAAATTCAGCTGAGAGAGCAGATAGAGTCTTAGCATAACACCTCAGTTGAAAGATGATTTCAAATTGGAATGTCAGCAAGATTTCCGAGCCTGTAACTCAGAGAAGAAAATATTGAAGGTTGAATCTTAAAATATTGGAAAAGAAAAAGCACCTACAAAATGCATTTAGTTTTGATGAATTGATAGCATCAGAGGTGCAAATTTGAACAATCTTGTTCCTTTTCATACTCGTAAGCAAATCCGCTATGACCATTTCATTCAAAAATCTTAGTGTCTTGGCCAAAATTGTAAAAAGAACCACAAAATGCAGACAAACGTTTTGAGAGAAAATGTATTGTTTTCACATGTGCCTCATAATCCTTTTATATTATATTTGTTTTGTCTTATATTTGATAGATCATACTGCAAATAATGCTGAAGATCAAGATGAAGTACTGGATCTGTTGTATGATCCTTGTTTGAATTGTTACTTTGATCCAAAAACAGGGAAGTACTATGAACTAGCATGAGTCAAAGATTGAGACTTTTGAAGCAACACTGTTGAATGGCTGCAACTTGGATTTTTACAAGGGCTTCAACAGCATTTCATTTCAAAGACACCCCTGGCATTCATAAAGTCAGATAAAAATACTTCAATCCAAAAGAAGAGTGAATGATGTGGAAATGAATGTAACCATCTCCTGAGGTCTGCCGCAACATGTCAGCACACATTATTTTTAATTATCAAGCATTGTAATGGGACAGATTCCAATGTTCTATACATATTTCTCCCTCTTAATGTGTTCTCGAATGCTTGTTAGTATTTTTGCATGCATTTGCTGTCTAATTTGAACGATGTTTTATTTTGAAATGAGGAAATATATTAACAATTAACAGGTTATTGTATCGTAACTAAATTTGTATAATTTAAAAATTAATTTCATAGATATCATTGCTGCAGAGAGAAAAAACTTTGAATCTTGGGCAATTTTCAGAGGCTAGTGAAACTGATGTGGCTGGGTTTGTAGTTCCATGCCAGTTTACTGACCACCATCATGCACTGAAGCCACTCACAGGAAGCCTGGATCATGCTCCCCGTTTGCAATTAGTGAGGCATTTGTTAGGTTAATTAAGAATCAAATGATCAGATGCCAATTTCCTGTCAGCCTTCAGCCCAATGCAGCATTAGGAACATAAAGATGCCTGAATGAGGCTACCCAGCAGCAGACCATGGGACCTACACTGCAGGATTACCGCAGATGTCCTCTTCTACAACAGTTGTCTAGTAGCTATGGCCATTTTTTTTATTTTTAAGTATTTTGGAAGTGCCCAGCCCTCTCCCTTAACTGCACTGGCCAATCCAGCCAAAATCACTGTTGGTTGACTGGCCCTTCACAGTGTAAGGTGAGGACACTTACTGGATCCTGATGTCAGAGTCAGGACCCAAGTCAAAACATTTTGTTCCTTATGTTTGGTATTGATCAGACATACATTAATGCAGTGCTTACACTACATAAAGTATATAATGTAGATTTGATCCTGGACTGGAGAGTGGTAACTTCAGTTATGTAAAGATAACTTGATGAACAGTTGAGGTTTTGAGATTCATTCGTAAATATCTCAGCAAATAGTGGCTTCTAGTGAATTATGATGATCCTTCAATATATATTTTATATCACTTAAAGACAAACTTTAAGTTGACAAAAATATAAATTGAGCAAGTAATTTTCCTTAAGGTGCCAAAGTATAAAATTAATTGGTTTCATTAATCAGTAATGCATATAAAAAGGGAAATATGTGCGCACTTACCTGGAGTACTGCCCAACTTCTTGTTGTGCTAAGTAGGCAAATATATTCTAAGATTAATTCTAAGCAGATTTTCATCTCTGGTTCAGCAACCCTACTGGAAAGCTTCCAAATATAAATAGTAGCGATTGCAAAACTAGCATCATGCTGGAAATCACTGCAAAATGGTCATCAACAAGTGACTGCATATTCAGTGACTTTGCCTGAGGTCCACTCAAAATGCAGTTTCATTGGCAGAAAGCCAACACATTGCAATCACCAGTTGGGCTCCTATTGCAGCTCACAAGGGTTGGGGCCTGAAGCAATTTGACTGACACCGATGCTAAATTAATCTGCCTGTAAAGTGTGCTGAGCTGGACAGAGTAAGCCTCTCAACAGCTTCTCCTATGAAACAAATCTATTGAAAAAATAGCTTCCCTAATATGAGGATGGTGCCAGGAGTGACTTTAACTGGTTAACTGCTGAAGATCCTGATTATGTGTATAAAGGAGATAAGTTCCTAAAATAAGCAAAATAACATTAACTTGCTTAATCAACATGCCAAATCCATGACTTTGATGAATACACTTGAGAGTTAACAGCCTCAGGTCAGGTACAACAATGTTTTCTGCAGGATAAGCCTCCTGACACACTAATCAACATTGTGCCTGAGTTAGGGAAGAAAATCACAAACACCAATACTATATTTGCACATCTTATAACGGCAAATCCTACGGATTTAAATAAGACTGACAATTTTAATGTAGATTTATGTAGAATTATGAGTTGTTTTCTACTGTTAACAGTGACAAACAACACTGATTCAGAACCATCTAAAATCACATCAGTAAGGAATTTTACAGCTGAGACTGAAGGTAGTTCCCATAAACATAAAAGCAAAATTCACCAGAAGCTGCAAATCTGAAATTAAAACAGTAAATGCTGGAATTATTAAACAGGCTTGGAAGCATCTGTGGAAACAGAGTAAACATTTCCAGTTAATGATGTTTTGTCAGAAGGTAATTTCCTCCTGTGTTAGTTGGCTAATATTAGATTCCAGTTTAAGCAACACGTTGCATTTTAAATTCTTACCTTATTTTCACTTTATCAGTCCCCTGCCCTTGCTTTTCTCAATCTCTAATTTCCTCCAGCCCCTCCGTGCTCTGAAATATCTGTACTCTAATTCTGGAATCTTGAGAAACCCTGATTTTATTTTGTCTATTATTGGCGGCCGCGCCTTCAGCTGCCAAAATCTAAAGCTCTGGAATTCCCACCTTAAGCCTTGCTGTCTCTCTTTGTTCCTTAAAGATCTACAGTAAAAACAAATTGGTCAACTATCCTACTATCTATTTACATGACTGGATGTAAAAAATTGTTTTACTGTATACTTGCAAAACAGTTTGAGGCATTTTATGTTAAAGGCATAATTTGATTTTGCTGGAAACTTGTTACTAATTTATATTTTAGTGCTGTTCCATATTTGTCATTCATCACCTTGGGCTCAAAATCTTTGAAGGTGTTTTGTGGCCAACACTGATCCTGTTAATACTTTGGGAGATAAATTGAACCTCAGCATGCCCACTCTTAATGTAAAAAAGAATTGATGAGACTAGCAAGTGCACTTCCTGTCATATTGGAGAGCAACCTGACTGCAAAAAACAAACTCCCCATTTGTTAATTGAACCTCTCACATTTTCTTATATTAGCAAAATATAACATCAAAAATGAATTTAATTTTTGTCTACCTACTCATTAAGAAATATGATTTGCTATTGAAATTATGAGATCCATAAATTAGATTGTTAAAATTTTAAACCACTGGATTCCTTTTCTCAGCAATTTGGATGTGGAAGACCACTGATTGGAACAATGTATCTGGGAATAGAGGTGAATGACTTAGGGTTGCTTTCATCTATGTACTTGTGACTATTTCTGAATAACTAATTTGTGCCTTTCATCGAAGAGCCATGGTCTGAAATAGGTCATTGATCAAAATTCTCTGCTCCTGCTGGCATTTAACTTGGCAAGGCAACAAAACAAGGAAAAAAAATGTAAGGCTGTTCTTACATCATGTCAAAAATACAATAAAAATACAAATATATATAATGAGCGTTGCTTATAGTTTTTATTTTTATTTATCTCCTGGCCCCTTTGTTGGTGATCAAACATTGTTGCCTGAATGGCATCCTGAGCAGGTATAAGTTTAAGCCACTGCCATTCAGGCATCAGACCTAGCAGGTACGTAGGAGTGTACAGAGTGACTTACCCATGAGGAAGAGTAATATTTCCTTTCAATCCCTCTTATTGATATGCGTACATGCTGTGCTACACTACTGCGCAAAGAACTAGACCTTTTATAATGTCCTTTTTCCTCTCTTTAATAGACAGGCAGGAGGCTGAAGGAACACAGCAAGCCAGGCAGCATCAGGAGGTGGAGAAGTTGACATTTCAGGTGTAACCCTACTTCAGGACCGGGAGTGGGTGTTGGGGGGGGTGGTGGGGGGCGCAGATAAAGGGGATGGTGGGGGCAAGGTGGTGAAATGGGGATAGGTGAAGACAGATAGAAGGTACAACCTGGTTGGTCAATGGGCGGAATGAATCCCTTCTTCTGAATTAGTTCTATTATTCAACATGTTAACAACTCTGGCTTCATCAGTATATTATTTTGTTGTGACTTTGTTTACGTCTGCATTTGTATTCCTCTCTTAATATAAAGATTGCCTTCCGAAGGCTGAAAAGCCCTTCTATAAATGAATCCCATTTCTTGGGTTAAGTGGTGTATATGGAGAATGTAGAGCAACCAAATAAGTTTCATCCCTGCAATGCTCTACATACTTCAAGCTGTTGGACGAAAACCAAGTATTACAGTTGACATCAACAGTGGGTTAAAACCAGTGCTATAACAAAGTGGAGCTGCTTTAGAACTAATATATTGTGCCGTTTGCTGCAAGAAATCTGAAAAATGTTTTGTGTTCAAAATTCTCCCAATGTGGGTTTAGGTATTTTGATTTATGATTTGAAATTTGAAGTTTTACTGTTGTTTTTGATTTCATAGTTTCTGGGGAAAGGTATAAACTAATAATGATTATATTCAGAGAAGTATTTTTCCATAGTTGTTAAAATATATTCAAGTTCTCTCCAAGATAAGGAAAGAGTGTTTAACACTTACTGTTGTCACAAAATAATAACCTTTTTAGATCAGTGATAGCTCAACGTGAAGATGAGATGCTGTTCCTCCAGTTTTTCTAGCATGTTTGTTACTAGAGTCCAAGTAGTTATGAGAAAGGGGGAATCCATGACATGGCAAATGCTTGATCTTTATGGGCAGCTTTGTTCAAGATTAGCAAGGATTACCATCACTTTGCCACTGACCGCAAAATCCAGGCCATTGTTTCTGTCAGTATGTGTGCATTGTAGTATATAATTTCATAAACAGAGTGGTTGATATAACCTAATAGTTAGCTTCAATGTGTTATAAATTACTTCTGAAAATTGAAGATAGTAAACCTGTAAAACAGCAGTAAAGCTTCAATTTTCGATCACAATAGTAGTCTTGTGATTCGCTTTTTGTACCAGTGAGAATCCAATAATTTCCTGCCAGCAGCAGTTTAGAATGCATAAGATTTGTCTTGTTTTTACTGTAGTTCAACTTATTTAGAGCTAACAGATTAGCTTCAATATGAACATTTAGATTGTACCAAGTATAAAATGGGCATTTGAGTAAATGACAAACTGAAGACAAATGAATTCTTATATGACAAAGAAAATCTTCCAAAAACATCAATTTTTAATTCTCTGCCCTAAGAGTAGGTGACCCAAAACCTGATTTAATAGAGAGATTTAGTGGCTTCATTCTTGAAACTGAGCTAGTTGCTGATTCAAATATGTCTGAGGATTCGCAAATGGTGGTGCTGAACATTTGGCAAACATCGGCAAACATCCCCACTTCTGCCCTTATGATGGAGAGAAGGTCATTGATGAGGCAACTAAAGATGTTTGAGCCTTACACCACCTGAGGAACTCCTGCAGAGATATCCTGGAGCTGAGATGACTGACCTCCAACAACCACAGCCATCTTTCTTTGTGCGAAGTATGACTCCAACCAATGGAAAGTTTGCCACCTGATTCCCATTGAATACCGTTTTGCTAGGGCTTCTTGATGCCGCAATTGGTCGAATGCAGCCTTGAAGTCAAGGGGTATAACTCTCACCCGAACTTGGGAGTTCAGCTGTTTTGTCCATGTTTGAACCAAGGCTGTAACGAGGTAAGGAGCTGAGTAGCCCTGGTGGAACCCAAACTGAATGTCACTGAGCATGTTATTACTAAGCAGGTGCTGCTTGATATCACTGTTGATGACTCCTTCCATTACTTTACTGATGATTGAGTGTCGACTGATGGGGCGGTAATTGGCCGGGTTAGATTTGTACATGAGACATACCTAAATATTTTCCACATTGCCAGAACTGTAGTGGTACTGGAACAGCTTAGCTAGGTGTGCAGCGAGTTCTGGTACTATTTTTAGTATTATTGTCGTAATATTGTGATGGCCCACAATCTTTGTAACAGCCAGTGAAAGGTCTTTAAAATGGCCTAGCAAGCCTTGGGTCTGGAGTACATAGAGGCCAGATCGGGTAAGGACAGCAGTTTTTCTTATCTAAAAGAAATTAGTGACTCATGGCAGTGGGATGTTCAGATTGGGGGTCTGTCTGCCATCTTGAACTGGCAGCTGAGCCTTCAAGACTTAGTCAAAATCCAAATGAAGATGAGGAATAGTCACTAGATCACACGCATCTGCTAGCTTTGTATTCCAGCATATTTTTATCACCCTCCAGGTGAAATTTTTTTTTCTCTCAGATCTCTTCTGAACCATTTACTCTTCACTTTAAACTTGTGGCCTCTGGTCTTAGACAAGATTGCTTTGGGGAAAAGATTCTGACAATCTACTCTGTCTGTTCCTTCCATAATTTTGCACGCCTCAGTCAGATCCCCTCTCAGCCTCCTCTGCTCCAAGGAAAACAAACCCAGCCTATCCAGTCTTTCCACGTAACTGAATGTTTTTATCACAGACAACATCTTGGTGAGTCCCCTCTGCACCCACTTCAGTGCAATCACATGCTTCCAATAGCACGGCTACGAGAACGGCACACAATATTCTATCTGAGGCCTAACCAATGCAAAGTCATTACAAAACTTTGCTCCTATTTTCTTTACTAATGATCTTCACCACTCAGTCTTACCTGTGCTGACATCTTCAGGAACCTCTTGTACACCAAGGTCCTTTGTTCCTCAGTACACCCAGAGGACCTATCATTTATTGTGAATGTCCTTCCCTTGTGAGACTTCCTAAAATGCATCACCTCTCACTTACTGGAATTAAATTCTATCTGCGATTACTGTGCTCAGTTTACCAGCTGATCAATATTAGACTGTAGCCTGACACCATACTCCTTGCTATCAACAACACCATCAATTTTCCTGTCATTTGCAAACTTACTAATTATACCTTCTACATTCACATCCAAGTTGTGAACGTACACACCCAACAGCAAGGGTCCCAGCACTGAACCCTGTGGTACACAGCTGGTCACAGGCTTCCAATGACAAAACCATCTCTCCACCATCACCCTTTGCCTATTTGCAAGCCAATTTTGGATCTATTTTGCCAACTTGCCTTGAAACCCATGGGCTGTTACGTTTTGGACTAGCCTTCCCTGTGGAACCTTGTCAAAGGCTTTACTGAATTCCATATAAACCACATTAACAGCACTACCTTCAACACGCTGTTTAGTCATTTTTCAAAACCACCCGATTGAATTAGCCAGACAGGATTGCCATCTAACAAATCGTGCTTATTATCCCGATCAATCTGTACCTTTTCAAGTGTGATTAATCCCATCCTTCAGAATTTTTTCCAATAATTCCCCAATCATTGATATCAGACTAACTGCTCTATAATCACCTGGCCTATCCATGCTGCTCTTCTTGAACAAAGGAACCACTTTCGCAATCCTCCAGTCGCCTTGCACAGGTGGCCAGCAATGTATTAAATTATCTGCTAGGGCCCCATCAATCTCTTCCCTTGCCTCCTAAAACAACCAGGAATACATCTTATCAGGCCCCGGAGTTTTATGCATCTTTATACGGCTAAAACATTTAATACTTTCTTCATAATCATAACATCCTTGAACTTCATTATCCAAACTGGTATCCCCATACAAACGAGAAGTGTTTATTTAAGACCTCACTCACGTGCACTGACTCCATGCATAAGTTGCTCTTTTGGTCTTTAATAACTCCCACTCTTTCTCTGGTCATCTTTTTACTCTTTGGGTTTTCCTTGATCCTATCTACCAAAAATATTTTATGGATTCAGTTTGCTTTCAAATTTCTTTTTTAAGCAATCCCCTATACTCTCTATATTTTTGAAGCCTGTTTTTAATGCACTATAGCTGACATATGCTTCCTTCATTTTCTTTATCAAGGTCTCCATATCCCTTGATAGAATCATGGATACAGACGCTTCGATCCAACCAGGACACACTGACCATGTTCCCAAACTAAACTAGTCCCACCTGCTTGTGTTTAGACCATATCCCTGCAAAGCTTTTCTATTCACGCACTTATCCAAGTGTCTTTCAAACATTGTAGCTGTATCTGTATCCATCACTTCCTCTGGCACTTCATTCCATCCACTAAGCACTCAGTATTTAAAAATGTTGATCCCATGTCCTTTTTAAATCTTTCTCCTCCCACCTTAAAAATATGCCCCCTAGTTTTGAACTCCCCCATCTTAGGGAAAAAGGCCTTTGCTATTCACCTTATCTATGCCCCTCATGATTTTAAAACCACTATAAGGTTACCCATCAACCTCCTACATTCCAGTGAAAAAATCCCCAGGCTATTTTTATAACTCAAACCCTCTTTTCCCAGCAACATCCTGGTAAATCTTTTCTGAAAGTTTTTTCTCTAGTTTAATGATATCCTTCCTATAACAAGGTGACCAGGACTGCATACAATATTCCAGAAGGGGCCCATGCCACCCCAACTCCTATACTCAAAGGTCTGAGCAATGAAGGGAAGTGTGCTCAACACTTTCGTAACCACCCTGCCCACGTGTGACACAAAATACTCACCCATTGAAACTTCAACCACTTTGCCAGCTCCATTCTCTTGGAGTTGGTCTTGCAATGTGCTGTCTCTTGTCAGAGGATCTACGTACTGGCACAAAAAGGTTTCCTGGATGCACTTAAAAAAATCCATCCTATCAAATCCTTTCACACTAAGGTGATCCAATTCATGTTCATAAAGTTGAAATTCCTTAAAACTATAACCTTATTTTAATCGCACCTTTCTGTGGGTTGCCTATATATCTGTTCCTTTTCAATTTCAAAGGATTTGAATTTTCAAAGAAATGCTTCTTTATCAATAGGCTGAAGACAGTAGATTGTATCCTTATCTGTTCAAGGCCAAATTCAACCACATTTGTTGCATATGTATTTATGATGTTGGAGGCATCTTGTGTTACAGGATTAGAAAACTGTTCAGTATTGTCAGTTATTGTATTTGTGCTGTTGATCATGCAAAGGACAACAATCCTAAAACAAAGGTCAAGGAAATGCAACAATTTTTCATGCAAACACCTACTATTATTTTAAAGGAGTGCTCAAAGGTGAAGGTGATTATTAATTTTTCATGACCTTATTTATTGCCAAGTAGTAAATTAATAACTCATTGAAAAATGCACCACTGAATAATAGCAGGATTACAATCTTAAAAAGAAATTCACAAACAAGAAACAGCAGGTCATGAGAATGAACAAACCAAGTTTCATTATGTACACAGTGTAAAATGGTAATAGAAGTATATAAATTTGCCTCACCCAACAGTGAATTCGCTCTGTGTTATTTAATTTTACTACTTTAGACTTAGAGTGCATCATGCTACTTTCTTGATCCAATGATATTGCTATGAGAACACTTGTTGTGTCCTCAGAATAGGTCATAACTTGTGAATTCGAACCCCTTTGAGTTTTTTTTAATGTTCCAATTTAAAATAACTGGCAGCCCAGCTTGAAGAAGATCAAAGCTTATTTCATTTTGCATCTATTGCTGAAAGTTACTAAGTAAAAGTGTTACAGTTTTTAGCTAAAGTATAGTTACAAAGACTAATAATAGGATGAATAAAAAGTACTTGAATTTGAGAATGAGATCAGTTGACTTTCGTTGCAAGCCAGGTTTTTGGATGAAGATTGGTCTTTTCTGGGTGAAGGGGTTAAAACTTGAAGTCAGCTTCAGTTGCAATGGGATCTATAGTTGAATTGAATTGAATTGAAATTATTATCACACGTACCGAGGCACAGTGAAAAGCTTTGTCCTCCAAGCAATACAGGTACATCACAGAGTTAAGTAACATAGATAGTAAATAATAGGTAAACTACAGCGAAAACAAAAACACAGTCCATTCAGTATTCTAACAACAGTAGGGTAGAAACTGTTAGGACACCAGCTGCTGCATGTGTTCAAGGTTCTATACCTTCTCCCCAATGGTAAAGGCTGTAGAAAAACATTGCCAGGGTGGATGATCTTTGAGAATGCTCGCAGCCTTTCCATGACAGCAGGCCTGGTAGATGGGTTCTATAGATGGGCTTTGTGATTATCTGGGCTACGTTCACCACTCTCTGTAACCGTCTCCGATCTTGAATGGTACATTTGCCATACCAGGTAGTGATACGTCTACCTATAGGCGTACCTATAAAAATTGGCAAGGTTATTCACTGTCATGCCAAATTTCCTCAGCTGCCTGAGGAAGAAGAGATGTTGTTGAGCCTTTGTAACCAGTGCACCCACATGAAGAATCCAAGAATGCTTGTTGTGGATAACCACTCCTAGAAGCTTGACACTCTCCAGTCGTTCCACCTCTGTGCTGTTAATGTGTAGGGGGGGGGGCATGAGTAACATCACGCTGAAAGTCAATAATGAGTTCCTCGGTTATGCTGGCATTGAGAGCTAGGTTTTTCTCAGCGCGCCATTTTTCCAGGTCTTCCACCTCCCGTCTGATTCGTTACCATCTGAGGTGACCGCCTATGGTTGAGTCATCAGCGAACTTGTAAGTGGCATCAGTCTGATATTTGGCGACGCAGTCATGGGTATACAGTGAGTACAGTAGGGGGCTGAGTTCACACCCCTGGGGGGGCTCCAGTGTTGAGTGTTAGTGACAATGAAATATTGTCCCCAGCCTTCACTGATTGTGGCCTGTGGGTCACAAAACTGAGGATCCACTTGCAGAGAGTGGGGCTTAGTCTGAGATCACTAAGTTTAGTAATCAGTCTCAGGGGGATAATAGTGTTGAAGGCTGAATTGTAGTCAATGAGTAAGATTCTTACGTAGCTGTTCTTGGTGTCAAGATGTTCTAGGGAGGAGTGATGGGCATGTGATATGGCATCTGATGTGCATCTGTTGGTCTGATTGGCAAATTGGAGTGAGCCAAGAGTAGTGGGGAGGCTGGAGTGATTAATGCCATGACAAGCCTTTCAAAGCACTTCATGACCACCGAAGTTAGGGCCACTGGGCGGTAGTCATTGAATACTTGAGATTGCTTGTACAGGTGTATTTAGGAGAGAAAAAGTTTATTTTTCCTCATTAGTACTGCAGTCATCGCTCTTTGAAATCATTTGGTCTTTTGGCAAAACCATGTTTGATTTCTGAAAGATTTTTCTTGAGCTAACTTTAGCTGGCAACTAATCTTTCTGAGGGTGCTTCTTAAAGTCCACTATTAACGTCATGGAATTTTGCTTTCACTGGTTCCTCATAGAGTATCTTATCTAGATTAAATTTTACGATTGCTGTTACGATAATTCTGATGAATCACTGTTCCACAAAGCAAAGTCAATGATGTTGAAATGTCTTCTGAAGTTTTGTTTAATCCCTACAGTGTGGAAACAGACCCTTTGGCCCAACAAGTCCACACCAACCTTCCGAAGATTAACCCAACCAGACCCATTCCCCTATCCTATATTTACCCCTAACTTAATGCAACTAACCTAACATTTCTGAACACTATTGCCAATTTAGCATGGCCAGTTCACCTAATCTGCACATCTTCGGATTGTGGGAGGAAACCAGAGCACCCGGAGGAAACCCATGCAGACATGGAGAGAATGTGCAAACTACACACAAACAGTCGCCTGAGGCTGGACTCAAACCCGGGCTCCTGGTGCTGTGAGGCTGCAATGCTAACTACTGATGAAAAGTGTGTTGCTGGAAAAGCTCAGCAGGCCAGGCAGCATCCGAGGAGCAGGAGAATCGACGATTCGGGCATAAACCCTTCTTCAGGGCTGATGCCCGAATCGTCGATTCTCCTGCTCCTCGGATGCTGCCTGACCTGCTGAGCTTTTCCAGCACCACACTTTTCAACTCTGGTCTCCAGCATCTGCAGTCCTCACTTTCCCCTATGCTAACCATTGTGCCAACATAGTGCCCCTCTTTTGTTCTTCCAGTCATTTGCTTTTTTGTCACTTATAAGCTTTGAATCCTAACACTTTTGTGTTGCCTAATGGTTATTCAAATTCTAAATGTCTGCCTTTGTGGTTGACGCAAAAACATCGACACACCTGTCTTTTTTTTGACTGAGTAAATTGACAAGGACAGTCGTGTGACCTCTGGGAGCCACTTTATGGGATCCTGTATGTATTTACAGACAGATTAGCCTTCTTTACAAAATATATACAATACAATAATCACACAGTTGTGACAATATTTAGGAATATAGAAATGTCATATGTTCACAACAGATTTTAGCAGTCAATCAGACAAGTTTTAAATTTGGGTGACCATTTAGTAGCACAAGACCAAGCATTCTGCCATTTATTGTATACTTCCTTCCTACAGTAGAAATGCATTACCTCACGTTTGTCCAGATTAAATTCCATCTGCCATTTCTCCGCCCAAATCTCCAGCCTATCTATATCCTGTTGTGTCCTCCTCACTATCTGCCATACCCTCAATCTTTGTGTCATCCACAAATTTAATAATCAGACTACCCACATTCTCCTCCAAATCATTTATTCATATTACAAACAACAGGGATCCCAGCACTGATCCCTGTAGAACACCACTGGTCACAGATTTCCAGTCAGAATAACACCCGCTGCTAGTGTCTATTTTCCATATCCATCTTACCAGCACACCGTGGATCCCACGTGACTTCACCTTTGTGTCAGTCAGCCATAAGGGTCTTTGTCAAAGGCCTTGCTAAAGCCTACATGGATAAGGTCTACCAATCTGCCCCATCAATCATCTTTGTCACTTGCTCAAAAAAAAACTCAATCAGGTTTGTGAGATACGACTGTCTTCCGCACAAAGTCATGCTGCCTATCACTGATAAGTCTATATTTTTCCAAACGTAAGTAAATCCTGTACCTTAAAATCTTCTTCAGTAATTTCCCTACCATTGACATCGGATCACTGGCCTGGAATTTACTGCATTATCCCTTTGCCCTTCTTAAACAACTGAACAACATTGGCTCTTCTCCAGTCCTCTGGAACCTCTACTGTGACTAAAGTGGATACAAAGATTTCATACAAGACCCCAACAGTTTCCTCCCTTACCTCCCTCAGAATTTTGAGGTAGATCTCATCAGGCCCTGTGAACTTATCTACTTTAATGCTTTTCAAAACATCCAACACCACCACCTTTTTGGTACTGACATGCACGAGAATACTAATCTTCTCTATTCACCATGTTCCTCTCCTTTGAAAATACCAATGCCAAGTATTCATTAAGGACCTCATCCACTTCTTCTGGCTCCATGCATAAATTCCCTCCTTTGTCCTTGAGTGGACTTATCCTTTCCCTTTTCTGGATTAGTGGTGCTGGAAGAGCACAGCAGTTCAGGCAGCATCCAAGTAGCTTCGAAATCGACGTTTCGGGCAAAAGCCCTTCATCATGAATAAAGGCAGTGAGCCTGAAGCGTGGAGAGATAAGCTAGAGGAGGGTGGGGTGGGGAGAAAGTAGCATAGAGTACCCATTGTCTCAGCATGCTCCTGCCCCACTGAACTCATCTCTACCTACCTCGACACTGTCCTATCCCCCAGAGTCCAGGAACTCCCCACATACGTTCGAGACACCACCCACGCCCTCCACCTCCTTTAAGACTTCCGTTTCCCTGGCCCCCAACGCCTCATCTTCACCATGGATATCCAATCCCTCTACACCTCCATCCGCCATGACCAGGGCCTCTAAGCCCCCTCCGTATTTTCCTCTCCAGATGTCCCCAACAGTACCCTTCCACCAACACTCTCATTCGTTTGGCCGAACTGGTCCTCACCCTTAACAATTTCTCCTTTGAATCCTCCCACTTCCTCCAGACCAAAGGGGTGGCCATGGGCACACGTATGGGCCCCAGCTATGCCTGTCTCTTTGTTGGCTACATAGAGCAGTTGATCTTCCATAATTACACCGGCACCCTACCCACCTCTTCCTCCGCTACATTGATGACTGCATTGGCGCCACCTCGTGCTCCTGCGAGGAGGTTGAGCAATTCATCAACTTCACCAACACATTCCACCCTGACCTTAAATTGACCTGGACCATCTCTGACACCTCCCTTCCCTTCCTGGACCTCTCCATCTCCATTAATGATGACCGACTTGACACTGACATTTTTTACAAACCCACCGACTCCCACAGCTACCTGGATTACACCTCTTCCCACCCTACCTCTTGCAAAAATGCCATCCCGTATTCCCAATTCCTCCGCCTCCGCCGGATCTGCTCCCAGGAGGACCAGTTCCACCACAGAACACACCAGATGTCCTCCTTCTTTAGAGACCGCAATTTCCCTTCCCACGTGGTTAAAGATGCCCTCCTACGCATCTCGTCCACATCCCGCACCTCCGCCCTCAGACCCCACCCCTCCAACCGTAACAAGGACAGAACGCCCCTGGTGCTCACCTTCCACCCTACCAACCTTCGCATAAACCAAATCATCCGCCGACATTTCTGCCACCTCCAAAAAGAACCCCACCACCAGGGATATATTTCCCTCCCCACCCCTTTCTGCCTTCCGCAAAGACCGTTCCCTCTGCAAATACCTGGTCAGGTCCACGCCCCCCTACAACCCACCCTCCAATCCTGCCACCGCAGGAACTGTAAAACCTGCGCCCACACCTCCTCCCTCACCTCTATCCAAGGCCCTAAAGGAGCCTTCCACATCCATCAAAGTTTTACTTGCACATCCACTAATATCATTTATTGTATCTGTTGCTCCCAATGCGGTCTCCTCTACATTGGGGAGACTGGGAGCCTCCTAGCAGAGCGCTTTAGGGAACATCTCCGGGACACCCGCACCAATCAACCACACCGCCCCGTGGCCCAGCATTTCAACTCCCTCTCCCACTCTGCCGAGGACATGGAGGTCCTGGGCCTCCTTCACCGCCGCTCCCTCACCACCAGACGCCTGGAGGAAGAACGCCTCATCTTCCGCCTCGGAACACTTCAACCCAGGGCATCAATATGGACTTCAACAGTTTCCTCATTTCCCCTTCCCCCACCTCACCCTAGTTCTAAACTTCCAGCTCAGTAACTGTCCCCATGACTTGTCCGGACTTGTCCTACCTGCCTATCTTCTTTTCCACCTATCCACTCCACCCTCTCCTCCTTGACCTATCACCTTCATCCCCTCCCCCACTCACCCATTGTACTCTATGCTACTTTCTCCCCACCCCCACCCTCCTCTAGCTTATCTCTCCACGCTTCAGGCTCACTGCCTTTATTCCTGATAAAGGGCTTTTGCCCGAAACGTCGATTTCGAAGCTACTTGGATGCTGCCTGAACTGCTGTGCTCTTCCAGCACCACTAATCCAGAATCTGGTTTCCAGCATCTGCAGTCATTGTTTTTACCTCTTATCCTTTCCCTTGCCATCCTCTTGTTCCTCGTTTACATATAAACCACTTTGGGATTTTCCTTAATGCTGTTTGTCAAAGACACTTTATTGCCCCTTTTAGCCCTCCTAATTCTTTGTTTAAAACCTTTCCAGCTTTCTCTACATTCTTCAAAGTCTCTGCCTGACCTCAGTTTCCTATATCTTACGTATGCCTCCTTTTTCTTTTTGACTAAACTCAATTTCTCTTGTCATCCAAGGTCCCTGAATCTTACTATCCTTATCTTTCAGTTTCACAGGAACATGCTAACCATCCAAGGCCCGGCACTAAGTGAATCCCAATCAATATAGGGGAAGTTAAAATCACCCACCACACAACAACCCTGTTGTTTTTATATTGTTCCGTGATCTATCCACATATCTGTTCCTCTGTCTCCTGCTGGCCTTTGATATATAGCAATATGCAAGTACATGCAGAATTATCACTTTTATTGATAATTTTGTTGCCCGATCACATGATCCATTCTTAGACACTTTTATGCACAAAAATGATTTGTTAACGGTTATTTTTATTGTTGCAGCATTCAATCTTTCATTATTGAGCTTTATTATCGTGGAAAAACAAAAGGCACTAGGCAGTGTTCAACATGACATACCACAATGCTGTGCAGTAACATATTCCTCCCCTTGCCTATTCAGTGCACGATAAGCTGCCCATCTCTCCTTCTGCTTTAAGAACCAGTGCAAGCCTCAGAGGCTGCCAGCCCCTAAGTCTGTGCTGAAGTCAGTAAGTCTGCACAAAGAAATCAATGTGAAAAGTACAGAGACTGCCAGAGCAATGAATGAATGCTAAGAATTCAAACCAAGAGCTATAAGATGCATATTGTGTAGATGCAAGTAAGTCACTGCATGCAAAGAAACCTGGCAGAAGCATGTAAGTCATAGGTGTTGGGGAGGGGAAAATTCAACACATTATTTTCATGCAAGTCTTTCATTTTCCCAAATTACGTTTCCTACATGACCGATTCAAAAACCAAAAGAACTGTGGATGCTTGAAACTGTGTTCTGAGGAATGGTCGCTGGACTCTGATTTCTCTCCAAAAATGCTGCCAAATTTCTGTTTTTGTATCTGAAATACTTCTTTGTCTATCAAATGATCTTTACCGCAATCTTTTATTTGACCCACATATGGATATGGGCCTTGCGCAACAATTTTGAAAAATTATTGATTTATTTCAACAAATTGCAGTCCCAAACATAAGCAAAATAAAACTCTTCACTATCCTTGAAATATAAAATGTGCTGTTAATTACTCTTTGAATTTCAGATTTGGTTATGTGTAGTCTTATGTCATGTTTGGCAGTGCTGACATGTTACTCGCCCATGTACTTACAAAAAAGGAAGTATATTGACACAGCATTTCCCTGTTTAGAGAGTCTGGATATTTTGATTTGATGATGAGAATTACTTTGATATAGTTTGTCAACTGCCCTGGTCTTGGACTTGTAGCATTCTATCAGTGAAGCTCATTTGATTTGTTTTTTTTTGCACAATTCACTTGAGATTTGACCTCAAGTTTTAACTACAGCTCTGAGGCTGTTAATAGTCCCACCAGCCTTAGCACATCATTATTAAATCACCATCTCTCTTCCAAAGCAGTGGGCCCAGTTTGGGAAAATGGAACTAGTTTGTGTACTACTGTAGTTTTGGCAGGACAGACTTGATGGGCTGAAGATTCCTCTTCTGCACTGTGTGATTCTATAGTTCCGACCTCTTTGACTTACCTAAGGGCCACGTCAATAATGCAGGAAACCGATCTTCATAGTCTTCTCAAGGGAGCCGTTTGTGGAATCCAACGGCATGCACAGTTCACCAGTTCAATGTCCAACGCATTGTGCCACCATCCATTCAGGCACAAGGGTTGTTCCCA